>NC_061117.1:128258222-128345540 GCF_002878395.1 Capsicum annuum
GATATTACTTTTTTATAGAGGAGCGGGTACCAAGACAGTATGGATATTTATAGTGATATTACTTTTTTATGGAGGATCTGGTACCACACCGGTACAGATATATATATTGTTATTACTTGTTTATGGAGGATAGATCACCACACTGGTAGGAATATAATATTGATGTTACTTTTTTATGGAGGATTGGGTACCATGCCGGCACGAATATAATATTGATATTACTTGTTATTGAGGATTAGGTATCATGCCGATACGTTACATGAACATAGATTGTTTCCTGTAGGTCATGACTATTTGGGCAAAAATAAGTCCATAACATGTGTGTACATATTTGTGTTGAATTTAAGAGGTTGTACAGATTATTAAGTAGATAACAAGATAATGGTGTTATAATTGTGTGTTTTAGAAGGATGTGGTTTATATTTATGGTACTGTTGTTGATTCTGTGGATGTTTATAGTATGGTTGTGTAACACCCCAATTTCTGAACTGGAATGCTACACGGTGCTCATGACCCCGAAGGACCACAACCTAATCCATAACTGATATCTGTACCTGTATACTGCATAATATATCATAAAATGCAGAAACATGAACATCAAAGGCCATAAGGTTCGAACTGAATAAACGTCTAATAAAAAAATGTCTGAAAAAGGTATAAAAATACCAAAATAAGTCATAAATACTGAAAATAATGAGATCTGAATATCTAATCTAACATCTAGTCTGAAAGCCTCTAACTGAACTGAATAAGGAGTTGAAGGAATATGTCTCCAACTAAATCCATCAAGTAACTGAATAGTAAATGTAGCAATAATCATATCATCCTCGAATGAGAAGGACTCACTGCAAACTCTGAACACTGGAATGCTACTGCTGATTTGGAGCTCGTGCCTCTGAACCTATGGTGTAATATAAGAGAAAGCACCATAGCGAAAATGTGTCAGTACATCTGAATGTACTGAGTATACAAGTGAGGTAGGATAAATGCAAAGGGTTATATGCACGAACAATGCTGGTTAATATGAATGTGAGAATATATACATGTATACATAGCTGTAATTGAACTAGTTGAAATACTGACTACTGAGTCTGAATACTGACAACATAAGTGTACTGATACTGAGATACTGAATAGTTGAATAACTATTTCTGATAGCTTGAATTATAAAGAACTGGTCTGGTTGACTGTGTCTGACAGTCCTGAAGCTGAATACTGATATCATGAATTTTGATAACTGATATGACTGATACATGAGTTTAGAAAACTGATATAACTGATATAGCTGCGATGATCGACCTAACCGATGTAACTGATACTAAGCGACTGTATCTCACAGTCTAAGTTCTGATGAAACTATCTGAGTTCTATTTAATATGGAGTAACTGAATTTGAGATCAGTCCTATCTAGCGAGTGATCATGAGTATACTGATAATAAGGATGATTTGACTTAGTCTGAGATCAGTCCTATCTAACGGGTGATCTTTAAATCTAATGATTCTGATACTGATTACTCATAGTTAAGATCAGTCCTAGCTAATGGGTGATCTTGAAGTCTATTTATAATTAATAAGCATTGACTATATCTAACAGTACTAAATCCGTACTACTGAACTGAATTGAGTGTATCTGATAGTCCTGAATCTATAACTGAAACTGTGGGATATGTTCATCTAACCGACATGCCCCAAGGTAAGCTGAATGGGGTCCAATCTCTGCCCTGACTGGAAGGGTGTCAATACCGCGCCACTAGTAAAGACATCTGCAGTGGAGTCAGTCCTAATCTAGCGGGTGACTCCTGGGATCAGTCCTATACATATAAATGTGCTAACGGGTGACCCCTGAGTATATCAGTCCTATCTAACAGGTGACATCTCATACCTACGCAGGCTACGTAGTTCTGGAACTTAGGGATTACTTTTAAGGATCTCATTCCTAATCTAGAGGGTGAGTCCCCATCCGAAGGCTCACTTGGTGCTGAATCCTACTCCCATCTGAAAGACACCTAACTAAATAACTAAACTGAACTGAATAACTGAACTGAACTGATTAGCTGAACTGATACGGATTAATTAGACTGATACTAGTGGTATTGTTTAGCGGAGCTAAAATAAGTTTACTGGATTCTGATGACTGACGGACTGTACTGAGTTCTGAGGACTGGTTAAGAGTACTAAAATTACTGAGATTGACTTTGAATACTGAGGTTACAGATATTACTAAGTACTGAGATCACTGAGATTACTGAACTACTAAGATTACTGAGTTTCCCTGAGTCACATGACCGACTGATTTCTATAAATCATGGCTTGACTGAGAGTATCATGAAAACATGACGTGGCTATAGGCACACATCTATATTTTCGGGTACGAATACCCCCAGGACTCGATGGAAGGAAACTGACACAACATGACTGACTTGATCATAAGATTGGAGTCCACAATTCACATTGTCATAAGTAGGGGATATTATACTTCATGTAGTTTTTCAACATCTTAAGCATGGTAGGGAGTGCATGGATATATTTCATGTACATATAGTATATCTCCATTATCATACATGCTTCATACCACAACAATAGCAACACATCAATAGCATGAAATTTATATTGAAGTATATAGCTAACATGGACTTGTCATTTAAATATCATGGAATCATGTAAATATGAATTTCTAGCATCCTAGGAATTTTATCAAACACCTTGCATGCATTCTTTATGGCATAGGTGGATTTCATACTTGCATCATATAAAACCACCCAAAGTTCATGTTTTTCAACTAACAACCACATATATTCCATGAAAACACCTTTAGATATCATCATGAAACTTAAACATCAATCAACAACAAGTACATGCTCATATTACCACAAAAAAGTATACAAAATAACATTTAAAAGCATGATTATTGAGCTATATGAATGAATTGAATCCATAGATGAACACTACGCATACCTTAGATTAAGAATTCGTGAAGATTGACGGCAAAATTTCCTTAATGATTTGCTAGAGAGTTCTTAGATTGGGAAAATTAATTCTTGATTATCTTGGAAAAAGGCTTGAATCTTTCTTTTGAGAGATGAGTTTAATGGAAAACCTAATATTATGATTGAGAGTGTAAGAGAGGGTTTTTGAGATGCTTAACTGAAGAAAAATGGGAAAAATTATGCCTCTTTAGGGTTATAAGTCGTGGAAAGTGAAGGGAAAATATCAAAATACCCTTATGAAATAAATTCCCAGTTGCTGAAAATCATAGCTGACGACATTTGTGACAAGACATCAAAAATATGGTAAGCTACCACGAATATCATCACACAGAAGGTAGTTTCTGCCTAAGGCTGAAGACCTTCATGGTAAGGCATCAGAAATGTGGTAAGCTACCATGAATGTCGTCACTTAGGAGCTAGTTTCTGCCTAAGGCTGACGACCTTCGTGGTAGGGCGTCACAAATATGGTAAGCTACCATGAATGTCGTCACTTAGGAGCTGGTTTCTTCCTAAGGCCGACGACCTTCGTGGTAGGGCGTCACAAATGTGGTAAGCTACCACAAATGTCGTCACACTGTTTCTAGCCTGACATGCTGGAGTAAAATAGGAATAACACTTTGCTCCGATATAGGATTTAGGCAAAATTGGTATCGTTAGAAATATAATTCAATTATCTATCTATTGATAGGTCATGAGCTCAAAATTTCCAAGTATAATGAGAGATATACTCGTTTAAAGTTGACTGTAACAATATTCTTCTCAACAATTCAATCGGTAAGGAATGTTTTGATTCGTCTGATAGCTGGGAGTTATTTGAAGCCTTAATATACATCTAACTCAATCATAAAACTATAAAAGAACCATGATGTACTATGGATAAGCTTGGTACATGGCTCTAATATTGGTTTGGATATTTTGGGGTATTACAATATCTCCCCCTTAGAAACATTCATCCTCGAATGATGACTGCTTGAGAGGGGAGAAAAGATAAAATGATGTATATATATCATGAATTACTGATCATGATTTCATGGCTAACATGATTGAAAACTAAGCATATCATACTGCGCATGCATATCTGATGCATAGGTAGCTAATTTATGAATGTAGGACTGAGTGTTCTGATAAACTGAGTTTCTCAAACTAAGAATACATATCTGATGCTTAATTGTTAACTTGAATCCATGCATATCTGATGCATGATTATATGACTAACATGATACGTGAATGCATGACTAAAAATACTGATAAGCTGACCATGCATATCTGATGCGTGAATACATGACTTGCTGGCTTTATTAGGTAACTCATACTGAAATATATGCTCAAATGAGAGAAAAAGATCTAAAAATGCATACTATAAACATGAAATACTGGTAATATACCTGAATCTAAGTCAGGGAAACTTTCTGGATTAGGACGGGTCTGGAGTGCATAAAGTCTATTCTGACACTGACCACTATTGGTACCTTGCTGACTCAACTCCTTACCCCTCTATGCTAGAACTCTGTACTCTCGCATCCTGTGGCCTGGCTTGCCATACCCAAAGCATACATCACTTCCTGCCATACATGCACCTGCATGATTCTTACCACACTCTTTGCAAAACGGATAAGTAAGACCTCTATTTTCACTACCTGGGCCTCAAAGCCTGGCGTTCCATCATAACGGTCATTTCTGGACTTAGGTGTTGGTACACTAGCAGAGGATAGAGCTGGGACTAAAAATTTTTGACTATGCTAAGAACGGTACCATCCTGTGACTTAGGCTGAGCAAAGCTGAAACTACCTGTCCTTGCTCTCTTACTCTGTCTCTCTCTCTTCCTAATCTTCTGCTTCTCTATCTGCTGAGCATGTGTCATAATTTTAGCTAAAGTTATATCACTATTCAACATGGAATATCTTCACTCATTTACCATACTATCATTCACCCCTGACACGAACTTACTCATCTTAGCTCTACCATCTGCAACCACATGAGAGGCATATCTGGCTAATTAAGTAAACTTGAGAGAATACTCCTTTACCGTCATACTGCCCTGACTGATTTTGATGAACTCTAGTACCTTAGCTTCTCTAAGCTCTAGCGAAAAGAATCTATCAAGGAAAACAACGGCAAACTCCTCCCACTCTATAGGGCCTGCATCATCTAACCTTTCTAACTTCCAATGCTTGTACCAAGTATGAGCGACATCTTGTAATTGGTATGCGGCTAACTTAGCACTCTGAACAGTAGTAACCCCAATAATATCTATCACCTTCTGAACCTAATCTAGGAATTTCTGTGGATCCTCATCTGACTTAGACCCTGTGAAGAAAGGAGGATTCATTTGGGTGAAGTCCCAAATTCTAGCTGCAGCTGAATTGGCCACTGGGTTGGCCAGAACGATAGCTGGTCTTTTATTTTGGGTAGCAACTGACTGAGAAAGAGTGGTGAATACAGCCCTAAACTCCACATGAGAAACATGATCGCCCAAAGGGTCTTCGGGCTGAGGGGCTGACTGATTCCCGTTTTTTCTTTTAGGAGGCATGTCTATAGAAGAAAGGGAGAAATGGATTAGACAGAGATTATGCTCACTGGCATGACATGAATACTGAAAGAAGGGAAACTATTCTTAAAACATCTCATAGCGTCCTGCACATAAGTGTGGTGCACAACACACGCATGTACGAGACTCTACTAGATGCGGATTTCAGACTTCCTAGGACTCTATTAAACCTTAGGCTCTAATACCAAGTTTATAACACCCCAATTTTCTGAACCGAAATGCTACACGGTGATCATGACCCCAAAGGACCACAAGCTAACCCATGACTGATATATGTACCTGTATACTACGTAATATATCATAAAATGTGGTAACATGAACATGAAAGGCCATAAGGTTCAAACTGAACAAATGTCTGATAACAAAATGTCTAAAAAAGGTATAATAATACAAAAACTAGTCATAAATACTGAAAATAATGAGATCTGAATATCTAATCTGACATCTGGTCTAAAACCTTGTAGCTGAATTGAATAAGGAGTAGAAGAAACATGTCTCCAACTAACTCTATCTAGCAAATAAATAGTAAATGTAGCAATAATCATATCGTTCTCGAATGAGAAGGACTCACTGTAAACTCTGAATACTGGAATGCTACTACTGATCTGGAGCTCGTGCCTCTGAACCTATGGTGTAACATAAGAGAAAGCACCATAGCGCAAATGCGTCAGTACGTCTGAATGTACTGAGTATACGAGTGAGGTAGGCTAAATGCAAAGGGTTATATGCATGAATAATGCTGGCTAATATGAATGTGAGAATACATATATGCATACATAACTGTAATTGAACTCGTAGAGATACTGACTACTGAGTCTGAATACTGACAACATGAGTGTACTGATACTGAGATACTAAATAGATGAGCAAATATTTCTGATAGTTTGAATTATGAAGAACTGATCTGGTTGACTATGTCTGACAGTCCTGAAGCTGAATACTGATATCATGAATTCTGATAACTGATATGACTGATTTATAAGTTCAAAAAACTGATATAACTGATATAGCTATGATGATCAGCCTAACCAATGTAACTGATACTGAGCGAATGTATCTCACAGTTTAAGTTCTGATGGAACTATCTGAGTTCTATTTAATATGGAGTAACTGAATTTGAGATCAGTCCTATCTAGTGGGTGATCATGAGTATACTGATAATAAGGATGATTTGAATTAGTCTGAGATCAGTCCTATCTAGTGGCTGATCTTTAAATCTAATGATTTTGATACTGATTAATAATAGTTAAGATCAGTCCTAGTTAATGGGTGATCTTGAAGTCTATTTATAATTGATAAGCATTGACTGTATCCAACAGTACTAAATCCGTACTACTGAACTTAATTGAATGTATCTGATAATCCTAAATCTGTATCTGAAACTGTGGGAGGTGTTCATCTAACCGACATGGCCCAAGCTAAGCTGACTAGGGTCTAATCTCTACCCTGACTGGAAGGGTGTCAATACCGCGCCACCAGTAAAAATATCTGTTGTGGATTCAGTCCTAATCTAGCGGGTGACTCCTGGGATCATTCCTATACATATAAATGTGCTAACGGGTGACCCCTGAGTATGTCAGTCCTATCTAACGGGTGACATCTTGTACCTACGTAGGCTACATAGTTTTGGAACTTAGGGATTTCTTCTAAGAATCTCATTCCTAATCTAGCGGGTGAGTCCCCATCCCTAGGCTTAATCGGTGCTGAATCCTACTTCCATCTGAAAGACACTGAACTAAATAACTGGAATGAACTGAATAACTGAACTGAACTGATTAGCTGAACTGATACTAATTAATTAGACTGATACTAGTGGTATTATTTAGCGGAGCTAAACTAAGTTTACTGGATTCCGATGACTGATGGAATATACTGAGTTTTGAGGATTGGATTTCGATGACTGATGGAATATACTGAGTTCTAAGGACTGGTTGAGAGTACTAAAACTACTAAGATTGACATTAAATACTGTGGTTACAGATATTACTGAGTACTGAGATCACTGAGATTACTAAACTACTGAGATTACTGAGTTTCCCTGAGTCACATGACCGAATGGTTTCTATAGATCATGGATTGACTGAGAGTATCATGAAAACATGACATGGCTCTAGGCACACAGCTATATTTTCTGTACGAATACCCCAGGACTCGATGGCAGGAAACTGACACAACATGACTGACTTGATCATAAGATTGGAGTCCACAATTCACATTGTCATAAGTAGGGGATATTATACTTCATGTAGTTCTTCAACATCTTAAGCATGGTAGAGAGTGCATGGATATATTTCATGTACATATAGTATATCTCCATTATCATACATGCTTCATACCACAACAATAGCAACACATCAATAGCATGAAATTTATATTGAAGTATATAGCTAACATGGACTTGTCATTTAGATATCATGGAATCATGTAAATATGAATTTCTAGCATCCTAGGCATGTTATCAAACACCTTGCATGCATTCTTTATGGCATAGGTGGATTTCATACTTGCTTCATATAAAACCACCCAAAGTTGGTGTTTTCAACTAACAACCATATATATTCCATGAAAACACCTTTAGATATCATCTTGAAACTTAAACAACAATCATCAACAATTACAAGCTCATATCACCAAAAAAAAGTTAACAAAATAACATTTAAAAGAATGATTCTTGAGCTATATGAATGAATTGAATCCATAGATGAACACTACGCATATCTTAGATTAAGAATTCGTGAAGATTGATGGCGAAATTTCCTTGATGATTTGCAGGAGAGTTCTTGGATTGGGAAACTTAATTCTTGATTATCTTGGAAAAAGGCTTGAATCTTTCTTTTGAGAGATGAGTTTGATGGAAACCCTAATCTTGTGGTTGAGAGTGTAAGAGAGGATTTTTTAGATGCTTAACTAAAGAAAATGGGAAAAATTACGCCTCTTTAGGGTTATAAGTCATGGGAAGTGAAGGGAAAAGACCAAAATACCCTTATGAAATAAATTCCCAATTGCTGAAAATCATAATTGACGATATTTGTGACAAGGCATCAAAAATATGGTAAGATACCATGAATGTCGTCACACAGAAGCTGGTTTCTGCCTAAGGCTGACGACCTTCGTGGTAAGGCGTCACAAATGTGGTAAGCTACCACGAATGTCGTCACTTAGGAGCTGGTTTCTGCCTAAGGCTGACGACCTTCATGGTATGGAGTCACAAATGTGGTAAGATACCATGAATATCGTCACTTAGAGCTGGTTTCTGCCTAAGGATGACGACCTTCGTGGTAGGGCGTCACAAATGTGGTAAGCTACCACGTATGTCGTCACATTGTTTTCAGCCTGACATGCTGCAGTAAAATAGGAATAACTCTTTGCTACGATATTGAATTTAGGCAAAATTGGTATGTTTGGAAAGATAATTCAATTGTGTATCTTTTGATAGGTCATAAGCTCAAAAATTCCAAGTATAATGAGAGATATTCTCATTTGAAGTTGACTATACCAATATCCTTCTCAAGAATTCAATCGGTAAGAAATGTTTTGATTCATCTGATAGTTGGGAGTTATTTGAAGCCTTAATATACATCTAAGTTAATCATAAAACTATAAAATAACCATGATGTACTATGCATAAGCTTGGTATATGGCTCTAATATTGGTTTGGATATTTTGGGGTATTACAGGTTGATACTCTTGATGGTTATGTGACTTGTTTGTAAGCATTGTTTGACTTGTTATTTTTTTATTATTGATTCATTGAATATTTTTTATGTAATGATACCTGTCTAATTTTTATTTAATTTATGTCTTGTGCATGCTATTAAATTGAGTTGGCCTATTATACCTAACAGTACATAATGGTTTGTACTGATACCACCCTATACTCTTCTTTTATTGAGTGCAGAAAGTGTTCTAAAGACTTAGACACGACCTTATCTCTAGAGTTTGATAGCAGATCTGGATCCAAGGGTGAGCACTTCGTCTTCAGGCTGCCATAGGTCACCCTATTTGTTCTTGTCCATCTTTCGGGCAATGGTACATTCTTTATTTACTTTATTTTTTGATATCTCTTTTAGACATGATCTTTCTTAGGAGTTCTTATATGATGACTTTTGGATCTTGAGAATTTCAATGAGTAGCTTGTTGATTTTCACATTGATAATGATTAGCTTCAAATTATTGTTGTTAAGTTGGTTTTATGATAATATCATTTTAATATTGACTAAGTGATTGGGTAATGGTTCGATTAGATGGTTCTCCCACAAGAAGATTAGTGTGGGTGCCACTCATGGACTTTTGGATCGTGACACTAGATCCTCCTAGAAAAAATAAACTTGAAGTTTAAGAGATAATTCATGATATACAAAATATTGCAAGTTCATTGCCAGACTGACCCTATGTTATAATTCATCTGTAAATGCTCCAATGAAAAATCCTTGAATGACAAAAGTCTATGACATGCTTGAAATGTGATAAACTAATTGGCTCTAAACAAGGATAGGAACAAATGATCAAGATTGTCTTGATAATGAGACAAGTGCTTTAAAAGAGCATTATGACATAACACTAAATCTTGCCAAAGGTTCAGGTACCTGAAAATAATGAAATGAAGGGATCTTGATAATTTTCTCTTATTGAAACCGATATCAAACTACCATCGATGGTATATTTGGTATAATATAGCGGTTAAATTATAAATGGTAACAAAGATATTGAATTTAAATCTGTCGAATTATGTGGACAGATAAAACACACAATTCAAGTATATTATGTATCACTTGAAAAGTGAACTTTTAAAATTAGTTCATAGACTATGGTATAATGCCAGTGGAATACAAATTGGTGATCATGCGAACAGTAAAATCATAAGATATAAAATACGACTTGTGCCTTGAAACATAAATGTTATTCGCAAATTCCTGGCATTATTGTTTGGAGATGTGTTCTCCTATGGTGGATGCAGTAAGGTTTCTGGCAATGTATGAAAATCTTGAATGCGTATAACGAATGAATGTCATGTCTAGCTAGACGGTAAATGTAATAGAAAAATTCTTGAAGAATTTAAAAGAGACTCGATCCTTTGAATTTCTCAATGATTGCAAGATTGCTTACCATAAAGAAAGATGATTTTCATCTCATGAAAATAGTTAGAAAATACCATGTATTAGTGAAATTATTGCACTTATGTATCCTACTATTCTATACATGAGATAATAGTTTTTATTAATGTACAGAAAAGATATAACTTCACTTTGATGTGAATGTGAGTGAAATCAAATATTATTGATATTGATTTATTATATCTAACAAATATTGTCAAATGATTATTGTTTATACAAATACAGGAAGAGGATTTAATCTATGATCAATTTTAATATCGTGCAAATGAGTTTTCACAACTAATTGGTTGTTGCAACGAACAAGTCCAATGTGCAAATGGCTTGCGACAATGAGGTCACATATAAATTTATTTTCAAAAATTTATTTGTCTGAGTTCATGGGCTTAACATACCCAAAAAAAATAAGAAAACAACACATTAGGATGATTTCAAGAATGCAACATCTACATAAATATGATTTGATCGCAGCGGCACAATCAATATCTACATCTAAAAGCAGACATATAAGATTAAATGTGTCGTCTTCTAGAAGTGAAATGATGTTTGCATCAGACAGAGTAAAATACGCATTGCACTCTTTTTTTCTTGACTTAGATTCTGTCCCAATGAATTTTTTTGGGAAGGTTTTTAATGAGGTAACAAACAAACGCGTATTATAAGATATGTGTACTCTTTTTCCTTCACTTGGGATTTTTTCATATAAATTTTTTATAGTAAGGTTTTAACGAGGCACATCATCTGTGGACATCTAAGGGGTAGTGTTATAAAATCAATAAGTGTGGATTTCCACTACTCTAGAAATTACTCCCACTACTTATCTCCATTATTCTCCTTCATTTTGAAGATAACCTCCACCATTCATGACCATTATTCTTGTGACCTTTCTCATCCATAACCTTCTCCATTATATTAATGGTTAATATTATGTTTATGAAAACCTTTTGCATGCCTCTATATGACACTATAAATAGAGGCATAAGGGTTCATATTGTAAAACACTTGGATATTTGATATTTGAAAGAATGAAAAGTTCTCATCTCTTATCTTGTCTCAATATTTTTTGTCTACTTTATTGTTCATAATATTCATATTTTGGCTTAGTTTTAAAATAATTTTTTTGTACTATTTGAGAGTTGTATATGGTATTGGTTTCATATTTAAGGATTGTATATATATAAACTAAAATATGTATAAAATTTAAAATCCTAATAATTGATTGTTATTATATGCTTGATTCTTAACAGGATATGGCTCAATTACCAATTTTTTTGAAGCATTCAAAATTTTGAATGTGTGGACGGATGAAAATGAATATGATGAATATCGATTGGACTTAATTAGAATAAAAGAATTCAGAAACTACAATTAATTTCTAGGTTGATTTTTAAAATTTTTTTTATAGATTTGAAGCACAAAAGTGTGAGAATTTGAATATTGTATGTGAGAGATACCATATTATATCTTAAGTGAGGTTGTTCTGCCACCAAAACACAAACAACCATCTGGGAGGCCAAAAAAAGAGAAAGAAAAAAGCTTGTTGGAGAATTCTTCAAGAATTAGTCTTCAAATTCACACAGTGCTTGTGGTTATAGTGGGCACAATAATCATTCGTGACGAAAAACACCTCAGATTGAATAACAAAATTTTAAAAAATATAAAATTAATTTTTTAATTTTATTTGTGATAAATGTTGGTTTTTAATTATTTTAAATACATTCCAGTTATTCATTTAATAAATAATTTTAATTTTTGTTTATGTTTTTATACTTGTAGAAATTTATATTGCATTGTGTGCTTTGCATTTACCTTTTATAGTTATTGTTATTTATAGCCTTCTCTGTGTTTTTCATGAGTGGTGGCTTGGGTGGCTAATGGAGGAGTAGGGTCATGTCCTAGGGGGCTGGGGATGGGGTCGGGGTCTGGGGTCGGGGTCTAGGGTTGGGTTAGGTTAGAGATGCGGAGTTTGAGGTATTAAGGGAAGGGATAAGAGAGATGATAGGTTGAGGGTAGGGTCGTGGAACATAGGGACCCTTCAGGGTAAGTTGATAGAACTGGTAAAGATTCTTAGGAAGAGAATGATCAATATTACATGTGTCTAGGAGACCAAGTGGCTAGGTTCTAAGGCTAGGGATGCAGATGGGTACATGTTATGGTACTCTGGTAGTGAGAGGCGTAGGAATGAAATAGGTATCTTAGTGGACGAGGAGCTTAGAGGGCAGGCAGTGAAGGTTAAAAGGGTTAGTGATCGGGTGATGACTATCAAGTTAATCATTGAGGGGTCTTCTGTGAATATCTGTAGTGCATATATGCCACAGACGGGCCTGGAAGAGGAGGAGAAGAAGAGATTTTGGGAGGTTTTGGATGAGGTGATAAGAGGCTTTCCTAGTTCAGAGATAATTTTCATAGGAGGGGATTTTAATGGGAACGTTGGGTCTCTACCAATGGGTTATGATGATGTGCATGGAGGTTTTGGGTTCAGGGATAGGAATATTGAGGGAGTGGCTCTTTTAGAGTTTGCGGGGGACTTTGGGTTAGTGGTAGTGAATTCTAGATTTCCAAAGAAGGAGGAGCATCTGGTTACTTTCCATAGTTGTCTAGCCAAGACCTAGATTGACTTTTTGCTGCTTAGGAAAGAGGATAGAGCAATGTGTAAGGATTGTAAGGTAATTTCGAGTGAGAATCTTGCGACCCAGCATAGACTTCTAGTGATGGACTTGGTTATCAAGAAGGGCAAGAAGAGACGGGGTGGCGTGGGTCGTTCTAGAGTTAGGTGAGGTAGCCTACTCTAGCTAGTGCCTTGAAGATAGGGGTAAAGTTGGAGGGGATGGAGGTTTAGGAGGATAGGGGGGACGTAGATAGTATGTGGGATAGGGAAGCGGGATGCATCCAAGAGTCAGCTAGAGAGGTGTCGGGTGTCTCGAGAGGCTAGTTTGGCCGATATCGGGGGGATTGGTGGTGGAATGAAGATGTTAAGAAGAAGGTGGATATGACGAAGGCAGCTTATGTTAAGTTGGAAGAGAGTAAGGATGAAGAAGAGAAGCGGGTAAGCAGGGAGGAGTATAAGTTAGCTAAAAAGGAAGCTAAGTTAGCAGTTACAGCTACTAAGACAGTAACTTTTGAGAGTTTGTATAAGGGGTTAGAGGAGAAAGACGGGGAAAAGAGGTTGTTTAGGCTTGGCAAGGCTAGGTAGCGGAAGGGTTGGGATCTGGATCAAGTGAAGTACATTAAGGGGGGAAGACAACAGAGTATTGGTGGAGGACGCTCTCATTAAGAAAAGATGGCAGTCATATTTTCATATGGTTTTGAATGACGAGGGGGACAGAGGTGTTGTGTCAGGGGAGTTAGAGCACACTGGAGAATGTCGCGATTTCAGCTATTGTCGACGTTTTAAAGTAGAGAAGTTCAATGAGGTTGTTTACAAGATGCAAAGAGGCAGGGCGATGGGGCCCAATAAGATTCCGGTGGATTTTTGAAAGTTTTCTAGCGGGGCTGGGTTGAGGTGGTTGACCAACCTGTTTAACAAAATTTTCAAGTCCGTGAAGATGCTTGAGGTGGAGCACGATGATTCCATTATATAAGAACAAGGGTGACATTCAGTGTTGCAACAACTACCGGGGTATTAAGTTATTGAGTCACATGATGAAGATTTGGGAGAGGGTGGTGGAGCAGAGGTTGAGAAAGATTGTGTCTATTTTGGAGAATCAATTTGGATTTATACCTGGTTGTTCGACAACTGAGGCAATTCACTTAGTATGGAGACTGGTAGAGCAGTATAGAGAGAGGAAGAGGGATCTGCACATGGTGTTTATTGACTTAGAAAAGGCATATGACAAGGTCCCTAGAGATGTTCTTTGGAGATGTTTGGAGGCGAAGGGGGTTCTGGTGGCGTACATCAGAGCAATTAAGGATATGTATGAGGGGGCGAAGACTCGAGTAAGGATGGTGGGAGGAGATTCTGAGCATTTTTCGGTCTTGACAGGGTTACATCAGGGATCAACTCTTAGTCCATTTTTATTTACCGTGGTGACGGATATGTTGACGCGGAGTATACAAGGCTAGGTGCCTTGGTATATGCTTTTTGTGAATGATGTAGTTTTTATTGATGAGTCGCGGTAAGGTGTTAATGATAAGCTGGAGGTTTGGAAACAAACCCTGGAGTCTAAAGGTTTCAGATTGAGTAGGACCAAGACAGAGTATTTGGAGTGCAAGTTTAGTGACTCGAGGCAAGATGAGGAGGTGGTGGTGAAGTTGGATTCTCAGGCAGCTTGCAGAAAGGATAGTTTTAAGTATCTTGGGTCTACGATTTAAGGGAATAAAGAGATATATAAGGATGTCTCGCACCATATTGGGGCAGGTTGGATGAAATGGAGGCTTGCTTTGGGGATTTTATGCAATAAAAAGGTGCCTTCCAAGCTTAAAGGCAAATTCTATAGAGTTGCAGTCCGGTTGGCTATGTTGTATGGAGCGGAGTGTTGGCCAGTTAATAATTCCCATATTCAAAAGTTAAAGGTGGTAGAAATGAGGATGTTGCATTGGATGTATGGTCTTACAAGGAATGACAGGGTTAAAGATGAGATTATTCGGGAGAAGGTGGACGTGGTATCAATGGAGGAAAAAATACGGGAAGTTAGGTTGAGATGGTTTGGTCATGTGATGAGGAGAGGTACGGACGCCCCAGTTTATAGGTGTGAGAGACTAGTGTTAGATGGTTTCAAGCGGGGTAGGGTTAAACTAAAGAAATACTGGAGAGAAGTGATTAGACGTGACATAGAGCAATTACAGGTCACTGAGGACATGAACCTGGATCGGAAGGTCTGGAGGAAAAACACTAGGTTAGAGGGATAAGGTGGGTGAATGAATCATAGTCCGTAGTAAGGAGGGTTTTGGTGTCTTTTGTTTGGTAATGTACATTATTTTGTGGATGTTGTGTCTATGTTTGTTTTATCATGTCTCATGTTTTGGATGTTTTTGTATATTGTCCTATGTCTTGAGCTGAGAGTCTATCGAAAACAGCCTCTCTACTTCTTTAGAGGTAGTGGTATGGACTGGGTACATTCTACCCTCCCTAGATCCCACTAAGTGGGAATATACTGAGCTTATTGTTGTTATTGTTCTTGTAAGTTGATTTAAATGTTTGGCTTAAATATGTGTTACAAAAGATGTTCAAGATTTTACATGATGCATATGATGGCGTTTGAGAATTTGTGCAAAGTATACTTATTTGTGTATGAACATCGGACTGCACTATAACTATAGTAACATACATATATTAAACAGATGCATAATCACAGAGAGTTAGTCGTCTGGTGTTAACAAAATTATAGCAACATATATATACAATTAAATATGCACCTCTACTACAAACATATACGAAGAATTACATGTACATAATTAAACATGATCCACATACATATTATGAAATAGTTAAGTTTGAAATACAAATATATGTAGCTTTATGATTGAATATATTTATATATACAATTATATATATGCAAATAATTTTGCTAAAATATAAGTATATATAATAACTTATATGTATACAATTACATTGTATATATGGAATATATATTGGATATTTGAAAAAAATTAATACCAAAAACATAAAAAAAAATTCTCTTTAGATTAATACGAAAAGGGATAGCAATCAACACCCAATATTTTCTCCAGCTTACCCACAATAATCTCTTTTCATATATGTATATGCATATGTGTATAGTAATATCATGAATTCTGTCAAATTAATCCATATATAGAGAGAGTATAAATATATACATAAAACAATTAAAGTTATACATATACAGAATGAAAACAACAAAATATTAAATATTAAAACTTTAAGTATGTATAATGCGTATACAAAATATTTTAAGAATACATGTGTGAAGACATGTACATAAATTTAAGAATATGTATGTATAATTAATCAAATAACTATACAAAATATATATTTAACGATAATGTACATATAAATAATCAAATAAATATACAAACTACAGATGTTCATACAATTATCTACAATTAAGGGCATGTATATACAAAAAATTAAGATAATGCATGAAAACATTCCATATCCAAAATACAAATGTAGACATAAAACATATACATATTCATAATACATTTTATATGTGTAAATAGACAAATTCAAAATGTTTAAATATATACAAATTCACTGATACAACCAAGAAATTTATACATTGATACAAATTCTATGATACAACTAAGAAACCAAAACCATCAAACCCTTGATCCAACTTAACATACCCATTAAGCACACACTTCAAGAAATCAGATTCTTCATCTCTTTCATCATGAAATCAAATAAATGTCAAGCAACATCAAGCATTTCACATTTAACATACCCATCAATCACCATATTATACGAAACAGAATCTCATAGACATTCTATCAAACACTTGTTGACCATAATCAACAAACCCACACCTTACATAGATAGAAATCAAATAATTTTGGAAAAACACATCCGACCTAAAATTTATTTTCCTCAATAATCCATGAACCTGGATTCCTTGTTTAACAAAACTCATTCTTGAAAACGCTTTTAACACTATAGACAATGAATGCTCACCCACAAAAATCTCACTTTCAAGCATCAAACAGAACACTTCAAAAGCCTCATATGAATCACTTCTACTTCAAAACAACTTTGTTATCAAATTCCACAGAAATGAATCTTCTTGATTTCACTCTGAACAACAGAAATTGACAGAAAAAAAGAGAAAACAAGCAAATTCAAGAATGACTTTGTGAGAGGAATGATGTCCATTGAAAGCTTTTTTAGAATAATGTAGTTATATCATCTGTAGAAGTAGTCAATCAGATGTGTTATAGAGAGACAGATAAAGAGAAAGAGAGAAAGTGTTTGAAAAATCAATTAAATAAGAAAAAAATCATATATTGGCTATATACCTTGTGTAGAATATTTATATATAAGGACCCATATAAAAATAATTATAAAACTAAAAAAATAATCATGTAAGATAATTATTTAAAATTTTAATCATGCCATGTAATGAAAGACTTATTTTATCAATGGGATATAATTTTCCAAATATATTGACACATTTTGGGTTTTGGCCCTTGGAAATTTCCTGAGCTTTGAGCTCACTGTCCTTGTAATGAGTCATCATATGAGTCATATGATATGGGTACGGGTCAGGTGACCCAATTCGTAGGGTGTCCAGTGATTGGTGGTTGAATTTCTATTATGGTTACGACTTGGTGGTACAGGTCGTTAGGTGTGGTAATGAGTCGTTAGGGTAATCCTTCACTTAATTAGAAACTTAGTGACTTGACTTGGATCTGAGTACGAGTGCCTCACTAAGAGATATGAGAATAGGTCATGAGTCATGATGGGAAGTCGTTTGTTGTCCAGTGTCCATCCCCTTAGATTCTTTCTTGGGTACGACTGGGCCATACGAGTTGTATGGTCTGATCATGAGTGGGGGTAATAAAGTCATATGATGGATAGTGTTTGGTTATTCAACTCACTATCTTAGTGATAACTCGATGGTACGATTCTTATGTTGTGGTCACGAGTCAAGGGGTTGACTCGTAACCACCTATAAAAAATTTTATACTTTAAGTTGGGGGTATTCTGGACATATTCCCTTGTAACTCCTTGTGATACCATGACACAAAACACCTTTTGGGACTTCATTAACCTATTATTCCCAACCAAACACTCTTAAAATCTCTCTCAAACTCTCTATTCAAGCAAGAGGCTAGGGTTTCTTCAAGACAATCAATTAGAGGCTCTCTAGAGTGATTCTCTCCATCTTCCTTGGTTTCTAAGGCATGTTACTCCTCCCTCATTGTTATTTTACAAAGAGAATGTGTTCTAATGTATGATTTTTGTGATATTGTTATGGTTTGAAAAAATGGTTAGGGGTTTTGGATGTTCATGGTAGAATAAGGTTTCTCATGGTTTAATTATGTTTTGTTTCATGCTTTTAGATGATTTTGACATCGTGGGATGCATGTTAATGGTAAATGGATTTTGGTGTATTATGGATTCCTCAAATTACTTGGTTATGGTTTTGAAACATATGTGCTCTCAACCTTTTTGTTAAAATGCTAATGCGAATGATTTTGTCACATAGTTTAACTATTCTAGAAAATTTTGCATTGTATAAAAGGTAATGAAACTTAAATTGGTTTTGTTGGTTTTAAATGGTTTGGAAAGGCCTTGGTGGCCGTGGTCTTGGTTTAATTGGAATCTTTGGAGTCAACTTGGTTTAATGTCTTTGGTATGGTATAAAAGGATAGAATTGCAAGCTCTAATTTTGGTACGATAATACTGATAACGCTCAATCTACAGCTCTCGTGGGAGTGTAAAGCGGTCGTTAGCAAATATAGAACCCAACCTGGGTTGGGTATCGATCCCACAGAGAATAGCTTGGCCAACAAGCAAGAGAAATTACTAGACTTTTAGTGCAAGTCTCGTAGGAAAGGGGGGATTGTAGTATGTAACCAAAACAAGAATGTAAGAACTGAAAATAGCAAAATAAAGAGAGATTGTCACGTGTGTTGTAAACAATGAGAATTGAGGCGTTGGGGTTATGTCCACCTTCTGAGGTATACGTCTCTATTGGCTATGAGTGTGTAGAGTCTTGACATGTAATTGCTTATAGAGAATTGTAGTCGATGGTAAATCCAAGCGTCTCTCGACCTAAACAAGGACTATTTCACTTTAACTCTCTCGAGCTTAAAGCGTGACTAACGGTACGAATTCTCCAAGAAGTTAGTCCAGGTACGGCACTAGCTTTTTAATAGGAAAGGGTGTCCTACTACCTTGACATTATCTCTTTTCCAGACAAATAACTTTTCTCTCGAACAAGTCAGATGTTAGACTGGCGTTGGTCTATGCGTCTTCTTTTCTAGACAAATAACCTTTCTCTCGAACAGGTTAGATGTTAGAATGGCGTGTTCTTGTGTTTGAACCGCAAAGAATGTAGATTTAAGATGAAGAGAATAATGATATAAGCAATATACTTGTCTTGAACTCACAAACTCATAGCTATAGATAGTAACTCATTCGGCTTCCATAACCCCAACTAAGAGATTTAGTTACCCATGAATGCGAAGGATATCACGTTTTGCATGGTGGATGGCGTGAATAGTAGGTGTTTGGCGTGTGGTTTTAGTGATTCCGTAGCAAGTAACGATTCTCTTGTTGTGGAATTTAAGAGTAGAAGAATGAAGAATTGAGAATGGGTTGTAGGAAGATGTCTTAATTGTAAGGAGATGAATGAATTGTCAGAATGTCTCCTCTCCTCCCTTAAAATCTCTAACATGATAGGGTATTTATAATACTCCTATCCTACTCCTACTAAACTAATAAAATAAATAACCAAATCCTAATATACTAATGAAATCCTTGACCCAATTGTACTAGGGTAAGGTTACAAAATTATAATCCAAATAGAATGATGAAACACATAACCTAATTGCACTAGGTTAATGTATTATGGCAAAAATCCAGCTTTGTGTCTGTAAGTCCCAAAGTCTTCAGAAATGCTGTTTTAGCCCGGGACAGATTTTCCATGCAGCAGATTTAGTCCTTTATGCGTCCAGCTCCTTTCCATCTCGTTTGTGAGCTTTCTTTTGCGTCAAGTAAGCCATAAATTGCTGTATTTTGCATCATTTATACCTGAAACTTTCCTAATCACATTTGTTAGCTCATTTACAGGAAAAAGGACTAAAAGTGTACGAAATAGATAATTAGTTCTCGAAACTAGGCTAAAATATGGGCAAAATATATTGATATAGGCGCGTAATTTCGCCTATCATCAAATACCAATGGTTAATGCCCAATAAAAGACTCCTTGGTAAATGCTTGGAATGTGTAAATAGTTTTAATATGGGCTTAAATGAGGGTGTGTAGTAAAGCCATAAAAGGTAGAGGTCCCGGGGGGAGGGGGGACCAATATTGGATACTCATGTTTGCCGATGTGAAGTTTGGTTATTGTGACCGTGTGAATGATATCACACCTTATATTTTGGGAGATGTACTTCTCTGATCGTGCGACTAACACGCACTGGGGCCCTTTCAGCAGGGAAGTTGAACCCATATAGCTCGTGGGTGGTTTTAGGACGACAAAGCTACACAGTCCAGGCAAAGATTTTAAATGCATGCTAAACCTTGTTCCCTATCTCGGCATGGGGTATATATATGTATATATGTGATTTCATATGGTTAATTGATTTGACTTTGAATTAATGGCATTATTTTATCTTATTCCTTAGTACATGGTAGCGTTTACTTTGCTAATCATCTTTAGATGCTGTATCCCCATGCGATGCAGGAACCGGCCATACTACCATTCTTCCTACTCAGTGACTTTGATTCAGGGACAACTTTAAGTCAGACTGAAGTGGTGAGCTTCCATACTCTGGAGGCTTCATTTCATGCTATGAATTCTCTTCATTGCTATTATTTCTTGGATTTTGGATTTGGCTATTGTCGGGGGCATATACCGACCAAATGTTATTTGATTTTGGTTAGAGGATTCATCAATCTACTATGGGCATGGGCAGTATCGGTATTAGAGTCAGCCTTGGTATTGGTATTGGCATCGGGGTTGGCACTGGTTGGATAATTGGTTGAAGTTATTGGATTATAATTGTAAACTTTATTTAATGTCTTTAAACTATGATTGTTTTATTTTGTTATATGTTTGAAATTCATCCGACATAGGGTGCAGGGCAGTTATGGTTGGGTATTAGGGGTGGTCTCCAGTCCTAGTTAGACTTGAAATGCCCGACACGACTAGGCCATGGTTTGGGTCGTGTCATATATATATATATATATATATATATATATATATATTCAATTTGATATGTCACATATAGCCATAATAAAGAAAAATAAAAATTTAATTGGTACTAAAAATTTTAAATGAACAGATAATTAAAACTGGTACGAATTGAGCGTATTAAAAAGGAGGTTATCCTAGAGATATGGAGGTGAACCGGTATCCTAGAGATATGGAGGTGAACCGATATCCTAGAGATATAAAGGTGACCCACATAAAAGATAGTTATAAAAATAAAAAGTAACCATGTAAGGTAATTATTTAAAGCCTTAATCATGCCAGGTAATGAAAGGCTTATTTTATCTATGGGATGTAATTTTTTCAAATATATATATATACACATTAATTTGAAATGTTATATATATCCATAATAAAAAATAATAATTTAATAGGTACTAAAAAATTTTAAATGAACAAATAATTAAAACCAGTAAGAATTGAGCGTATTAAAAACGAGGATATCCTAAGATATGGAAGTGTATTAGGAGATGCACAAATGCCCTAGTACGAGCAGTGCATAGGTGTAAGAGGTTGAATTTGGATGAATATTCAAGAGTCGAGTTTACACTCTAGCTGTAACTGATACTCGAATTGTTTCTAGCCCAAGCGAACTACTTGGCATATCTCATGAGCATCTAAATACAATACAACATGCATAAACTGAAAGACAATATGGAAGATAACATATGGGTTGAACCTTGAAGAAAAAAAAATAAAATAACACAAAAATAAACTTTTATTACTTGAGACATATAATCTCTTGAAAACTGATTAGAATTGACTCAACTGACACTTGTTTTGTCTAAGAAGCCTTTACAATAATTTGGACACTGATCATGGGGATAAGAATCCAAATTATACATATAAGAATCCAAACTATATTTCACTGACTACTAACATGGCTATTTAACTGCTCCATTCGAAAAGATGGAGAACTCAAAAATAGCTAAAGACTTGAATCCTACCCTAGAGTATGATCACGTACGTGAATATCTGAAACTACATCATGAAAGTACATAGTGTAAATATAGTTAATACAACTGAATGTATTGGTATGCAAGATATACATACATACATACATATATAAAAAAAGGATCGAGTAAAATAGCATATAAAGATAAAAAAATATGAGCAACAAATCATGTGTAGAGTAGCTTAAAACATGAGTTAATTTGAAGCATAAGTCCTGAGAAGATCATTTAAAATGTCTTTAAGAACTGAAAAATCTGAGGAAAATAATGGTTGAAATCCATGTAAAAGATCTTTCATATATAAAATAATAAAGTCATAAATCTGTGGAAAATCATGATAGATGAAATCTGCATAAAAGAATTTCATGAGTGTATATATAGTAATATCATAATGTTTATAAACGTGGGGAGTTTCTTATAATCGACAAACATAATACGAGCTTATGATGTCTAACGTTATACACCCAAACTGAAAAGGTGATATGTTATGGTTTCACAAAACTTTTGACAGTTAAAGTACAAATGCTGTCAGTTAATGAGAACTGCGTACGAGCCATCACCAGACCATACGAGTTGTTGACAAGACTCATCTTGTGAAGAATCAATCAAAGTCATAAAAGTTGCAAAAGTGTACTCAATGGCAACAAGTCACCCAATGAGTCATTGCTAGGTGCATAAGAAGACAAGTCAACTGAAACCCATAGACACGTGACAAGTTGGAAGTAGGTACCATGACTCATCACCAAAACTGATCTTTTTATTCTATTTTGTAGGACATGATTCATTTTTGTCTATAAATACTCTTAATAGGTTTTCTGTCTTAGATTACATTTTATTACAACTTTAAAGGTATATACTTGTTCTTGAGAGTTGTAATCATTGATTTTGAGGGTTTAATTCATAATTGAGATTTCTATTTTTTGATCTTATTCTTCATAAGTTCATAATCATGGTTTTTTTGTAAGAAATATTATTGTGTTCTTATGATCATGAGTAACTAAATACTACAACTAGGATTGTGGGAACCATGGCAGATTAATGAAGTAGTGTTCATAGTACAAGGTGATTCTTAAAGGGTGTTTATATTTGTATTGTTGTTTTCTTAAGTTTGGTTGCTTTATAATGGTTACAAATATCAGAACTTGCCTTAACTCTACTCGTAATGAAATAAGGGGTAACGAATGGGAAAAAGAAATAAACAATAAAGACTTGAAGCTATCAACCTCCACTTAATATCTTGAGCCATTAATTTGAGAAACTTAATCTGGGGTCCAATATAGGGGCTAGTCGTTCAAAACTCATGAGTTGAGATAATGTGATTAAGAATAGTCATCTAATAGAGGCGTAAATTCATTTAGGTGAACATAATCTATCGATTACGCATGCCAAGTGCCAAGAGAGATCTCTAGTACAAAGAATCTATAGAGTTATAAAGTTATGGAGAATATAGTCCTAGTGTTTCTCACGAACTATAAACTCGATGAAATTAGCACTTGTTGCTTATTGAAACCATAATTTCAAACCCTCATTTACTGAAAATTGCTTACTATTGTTTAGATAAACACTTTGATTGGGATTTCAACCTATTTCTCATGGGATCGACCCCTATTTGGATTCTATATTTGGCATAACGACCGTTTTATACTTCTTTTAAAGGTATAATTTGGGCGATATTAAATTTTGGCATCATTGTTGGGGAAGTGTTTGTCGAACTGTTGGTCTTTTTTCCTAATTTTACTTTTTTGGTTGTTTTTAAGGCACACATAGGTGTATGACCAACACTCAGAGTCAAGGTAATCCTCCTGATTCCATTTGACCTCAAGATTGAACGGACTGTGTAAGTTAGAAGGAAAATAGTTAACAAAATATTTCTAAACCAAAGAGTGCATAATTAAGGATTTTAGGAGACTATGGAAGAAATTATAGCCTATATACTAGCTAAAGAACAAGCAAGACAAGAAGCTTCTAGGCAAGCAATACTTAGGGAGAAGGCTAGACAAAAAAAAGACTATCTGACTGCTGCTGAAGAACATGCAAGGCAGAGAAGGATTAGGGGACATCAACGTCCACAACATTATATTCCTTAATTTAATAATGCAGAAGATGATCCAAAATTTCTAGAGGTGGGTGTAACATGTGCTATTATTCCACTCCCATTATTACTGGGAACTAAATTCGACATCGCTAGTGCTATAATACATCTGCTAATGTTGAAAGGAGTATTCACAGGACTTGCTATTTTTTATGTGAATTTCCATATGATGAACATTATAGGTATTTTCAATTCCTTTAACCTACCTGGGGTGAGTCAAGATACCATCAGACCGCAGTTGTTTCCCTTCTCTCCAACTCGAAAAGCTATTTTATGGTTGTACAAGACATGGTTGAGGTTTAATAAAAAGCTACAACAAGCCCTAAATTAGAGGATACCTAATAAATGTCTACTTGAGATATTTACAGAAGTTTTAATGCAAATAATACGGTTATATCAGACACACTAATGGGAGGAACATTTATGAGTCTACTTTGGGAGCAAGCTTCTACAATTTTAGATAATCACTAAAACCAATCAAGGTTGTCACACACAAGATTCAGATGTGACCGCATGCACTTACATAATGGGATCATATGAAGAATAATATTTGGTAGATGCTTCTATCACCTAGGAGGTAGCATAGTTGAGAAATGAATTTATCTTGTTCACAACATAATTTATTGTAGTAGGAGTATAAAAAGGGAATATAGTTGGATTGCAAGGTAAAGCATCCTGACATGATGGATCTGATTCCAAGGAAGAAACTAAATATTTAGTTGATCAGGTGGTGGGCTTTCTAGCCAAATGCCATAGGTCAAATCGAGACAATTAGAACTCTAATAAATAAAATCAAAGTCGCAACATCTCTAAAGATAACAACTATAACCGTTATTGATATAGATATAGGAGTATAGAGAGATAGTCATTAGAAGAAAAAGGACAATTACAAAATAGCAGAAGTTGCCTTTATATTTCGATTGGGAGTCGTGATGCTAAGTTGAGTAACTCAAGAATGGAAGATATTCTTGATAAATTGTTGAAAGAGGTAGAAAAAATTAATGATCTCCTCAAATAGATTCACCTCAGATACATTAGGAATTAGTTAAGAAATGAGTCACCTGCTACAACCATCAAGAAGCTTGAGTAGCATTTGGTCAAATTTTTGCCATAATGAATCAGTGGCATAAAGGTATACTTTTAAGCAACACTATCAAAAATCCAAAAAATGATATTCATTGCTTGGATTTAACCATGAGAAGTGGTAAGATGACTGTTGATCCACCTATGTCCATAGTTATTGAAAATAATGTTGAGTTCATGATGACCGATGATGAGAAAATAGTTGAATTAAAAAATTAGGTTGTTGATGATAAGGTGTCTAAACAACTACCTCTAGTTTCTAAAAAGGTGGTTAAGGCTAAAAAGAGGAAAGAAAAAGAGGTTCTATTGGTGTTAACTCCCATTCCATGACCTCTTCATTCTTTTTCTTAGGGATTGATGAAGAGGTCCGAATAGCGAAAATATCACAAGTTTATCTTAATATTGAAGAAATTGTTTGTGAATATCTCTTGAGTCACTTGAACTAAATATTATGTAATACCCTGTACTTTTCTTAGCTTAGTTTAGCTCATAGTGCTTGCATAAGAGGCTTAGAACCTGAAAATTTCACTAAGTGTTGGGACTTAGTCTTATTTTTGGCCTCTTAACTCCGAGGATTTTTAAACTGGCCTTCCCGACCCTGAGACATAAGTTTTTGAGTTAATTCATGTTCAGGGATTTAAAGAGCATATCTTGGGAAAGTTTCAGATTTTTCGAAAGAGGATTGGGGAACATTTAGATTTTGATTCTAGAACCTCACCGCGATAGTGGCGCGTCGCAGTGGGTATAGTGGTGAGGCCTTCATCGCATCACAGTGATGAGTCCATCAGCATTTAAGTTATTAATTTAAATATCTGAGGGGTAGTAGCATTTTTTCCCCTCAATCCAAGTCGTCATACTCAACTTATATCAATAATTTGGGCGTTATTTGCCCATTCTTCTCTAATTTTCTATCAAAAAAACCCTAACCCTCTCCCAAGAACATCAAATTCAATTACATTCTCTTCAAGAAAAACTAAGAATTCAAGTCTCCCAATCCAAAAACTTCAAGAAAGCTTTCAAGATTGTGTTTCCCTTTAAAGCTTAAGGATTTAAGGTATGTATAATGTTCATCCATGGTTTCCTTTCACCATAGAGTCCAAGCATCCCTTTTTAAATATTAAATTATGAGTTTCCATGTTTTAATGAGTTATCTCCATGAATTACTTGTTATTTTGATTTAAGTTAAGATTACAATTGTCTTCAAGTGGAATGGATTATAGTATGTTTTAGATGTTGAAGATTCCATGCCATGTTTATGCAATTCAGGATAAACCCTCTATTTATGGTTTTTGTCATGTAATCATACTATCTCATCATGCTTAAAAGCATCCCAATGTTAAAGTCTTAATCTCTATGTATTTGATGAAATGCCAACGAGAACAATTTTGTAGAATGATTTCCCTTTATGGTTTTTCAAAGCTTTTACATGCCTTTGTTGTTATTTACATTCAATATAGGGGGTTATGAATATCCAATACTTAGTTGTTTCTAGTTTTAATATTTTCAGAATGGTTTCAGATAAACCATGAGCATTATCATCCAGTCAGTTATTATGATCAGTTGTTTGTTCAGTTAAACTTAGTTTAGACCAGAAATCAGTGTCATTCAGTTAGGAGTAGGATTTAGCACTAAACGAACCCAAGGATGAGGCTCACCTGCCAGTAGAGGGTATGACCTTTAGTAGTAGTCCCTTGGTTCCAAAATTATGTAGCCAGCGTAGGTTAGAGACATCAACCTGCCAGTTGAGGGTTGGTGAAGTATTTACCTTCCAGTTGAGTGTAACACATATCTTATTAGAGAACCTGCCAAATGAGGGTGACTTATTCATCCTTCAGGACTTTAGTTTAGTTGATCCACACAACCAGTGTTAGTACCTATGGCACGGTACTGACACCCTTCTAATTGGGGTTATTGTTTGGACCCCAATTAGCTTAGATTGGGGCATGTCGATTAGATGATACCTCTCACAATATCAGTTTAGAATTCAGTTCAGGTTTGCTTGACCATAGCATACAGTTTATTAGTTATTCAGTCACCAGATTTTAGTATTTCAATTTACAGACTATTTCAGTATCATGTTACATGCTTGGTCATGCATTCTTAGATTTTACAGCTTTCATATATTTATACATCAGTTCTCATTCTATTCAGTGAGTTATTATTTCATGCATATGAACCTAAGAATTTTAGCCTAACCTCATATCATATACCAATATATTCAAAGTACTGACTGCATACTTTCTTCACGCTATGATATCTTATATCATAAGTTTGGACGCTTAGTTCCTCGACCGTAGTTAGACATTCCAGCGTGACTCAGCAGCAGTTGTGGTAAGTCCTTATCTTTTGGGGACATGATGATTTATTTTAGTTATTTAGTAGTTTCAGTATTATTCAATCACTTGTAGTTAGTTGGGGACTTGTCCCATCAACTCCACAGTCATTTAGTTAGAGGCTTTTTACACATTCAAATAATTAGTTAGTTTATCAGTTGAATTTTAGTATTTTTGCAGATATTTTCAGACTTACAGATTCAGTTACATTTTTAGTATTTAAAACCTTATGGCATTTATCAGTTATTTTCTACACATGTCTTTATTTTCAGTTACTCAGTGCTTACAGCAAGTACCGGCTCATGGATTGTGACTGTAAGTACAGTTGTCGCGACTAGGGGGTTGCCTCAGGTCATGAAAAAACTTGGTATCAGAGTCTAGGGTTTTACAGTGTCCTAGGGAGTCTGAAAAACTGCGTTGAGTAGAGTCTTGTGCATTGGTTTAAAGAGCACCACACGTATGGAGAAGAGGCTAATAGGTATTTTATGAAAATTTTCCCTTCTTTCAGTATTCATTTCATGCGAGTGAGCATAATCTCTATTTAAAACTCTCCTTCTGACTCATTCTTTCTTCCATTTACAAACAATGCCTTCCAAAAGAAACAACGAAAAAAATAATGGGAACCAGCCCACACCTTCGCCTATTAAGGAAGATCCCCTGAATGAGTACGTCTCTCATGCTGAGTTCAGGGCTATATTCACTACCTTAGCTCATTCAGTGGCTACTCAAAATAACCAGCAGCCTGTTTCCCTAGCCAATCCAATGGAAAATACAGCTGCAACTAGGATTCGAGACTTCACCCAAATGAATCCACCTTTGTTTTTGAGATCCAAGTTTAAGGAGGATCCATATGAGCTTTTTGATATGGTTCAGAAGGTGACAGATATCATGGGTGTCACTTTGAGTGAGAGTGCAGAGTTGGATGCTTACCACTTATAGGATGTAGCTCATATGTGGTATAGTTAATGAAAGGAGGATAGGGGTGTTGAGGCATAGCCTGTTGAGTGGAAAGAGTTTGTCACGACCTTCTTATACAGGTTCTTTCCTTTGGAGTTGAGGGAAAGTAAGGTGTAGGAGTTTATTAATTTGAAGTAGGGTAACATGAGTGAAGGAAGTGAAAAGATTTGGCAAGAAGGGGAAGCTTAATCCCCAAAATCTTGGCCCTTACAGAATTTTGAGTCATTTTGGAAAGGTAGCTTATTAGCTTAAGTTGCCTGCAGATTTGGCATTAGTGCATCCAGTGTTCCATGTATCTGTGTTAAAAAAGTGTATTGGTGATCCAAAGGTTGTCGTTCCTTTTGAGAGCACTAATATTTAGGATAGCCTCTCTTACGAAGAAATTCCAATCAAGATCCTTGATCGTTAGATTCATAGATTAAGGAACAAAGAGGTTCCCTAGGTCAAAGTTCTTTGGCGGAATCAGTCCGTTGAGCGATCCACTTGGGAAGCAAAAGTAGATATGCATACCAAGTACCCTCACCTTTTCTCCATAAATTCAAACTCAGCTTAAGGTTACAATTTTTCTTTGATTTACTCTTTTCCATTCTTAGTCCCTGCTATATAATCATTCTCATGTCTTTGCATGCATTCATGAATTCAGTTCAATCAGGTATCATGTTTCACGCTCAGTCATGTTATCATGTTTTCAATTATGTATATTTAGTCAAGTATTCTTAGAAGGCCTAATTATTACAATTTGGTGCTAAATTAGGTGAAGTGTTCCTTCATGGTCAAAAAGGGATAATGCTCGAGCACAGGATTTTAAAGAAAGGGATTGAGGTTGATAAGGCTAAGATTAAAGTTATTAAAAAATTTCCTCCACCTACTTCTATGAAAGGCATTCAAAGCTTTTTGGGGGAATGCTAGATTTTATCGAAGATTCATTAAAGAATTCTCTAAATTTCACATCCTTTATGTAAATTGTTAGAGAAGGAAGTGCATTCCATTTTAATGATACATTTCTAAAGGTGTTTGAGTACTTAAAAGAGAAGTTGATGTCTGTCCATATTATTATTTCACCTGATTGGTCCATGCCTTTGAGATTATGTGTGATACAAATGGTATGACACTAGGAGTAATCCTAGGCCAAAGGCATGAGATGATTCATCTCCTATCTATTATGCTATCAAAGCTCTTAATCTAGCTCAGAAGAATTATCTAGTGATGCATCAAGAGTTTCTTGCTGTGGATTTTGCGTTTGAAAATTTCTATCTTGCAGACTACGTAACTCTTAGTCACCTTATGGTGAAAAAATATGCAAATCTTAGATGTTTTTTATAGATGAGGCTAGTAGGGGTTGAGCCACATACCCCCAAGCCTTATTATAAATAAACAAAGCTGAAAATACAAGGAGAGGGACATAAACCTTACCTTCAACCCTATGATGGTTTATGAGTTAATTAGCCTACTAAGGCAACTCATCCCCAAAGATAAAAGGAAACCTATAAAACTGAACACCTAAGAAGAGAGGACTCCTCTTAAGTACAAAAATCTAGAAAATGCATAAATAAGGGAGACTCTCCCTTTATAAGTAAAGATAAAACTCAAACGAAAAGAGCATGTTCAAAAAGGATATACCTATGAATATATAGCGTAAGTGAAGAAGCACTAAAAGAACATAGGGAAACCTATGAAGATGCATTAGACCTGAGTTACTAACTCAGATGGTACAACTGGCATATCACTTCAAGGTGGTTGCTTGATTCTTTTTAATTTCCTTATTCTAAAATTAGCTTTTCCTATTCTATCAAGTGTGAAATACCCTCTAGTTTCATATGGGAGTTGTTGCTAGTTATAAAAATATTTAGGAGTATCAAACAAGTGACTATGCTTGTAGAGAGTATCTACTAGAAAAATACCTTCTTTGTAGACATATTTGCAGCAAAAACAATCCAACATCTTTATCAAATCGTGAAGTTCATTTATGTATCTAATAATGTTCCAAGGTGGAGTTTTGATTTGTCTAAGCCATTTTCAAGTAATTCTGAATCAACCTCAAGTATCATCCTGCTATAACCATGTTGAACGCACCAAGTGAGACCTAGAATAATCACCTGAACCGCTTCTTGGTTGTTAGAACCAAAACTAAGAGGTGTAGCAAAAGAATAGATCAACCTATTGTTGTGATCTGTGAAAATACCACCAACTCCTATCTTTCCTGTGTTTTCAATTTTACTACCATCAATATTAAGTTTAACCAAGGAAGAGGGAGGTCTAAACCAATTAACCTGCACCACCTTCATTTCATGTTGACAATTTTAAGCAATAAACACTAAGAACATCCAATTTTTGGGCTAGTGAATAAGGAAAAACTATATACGGTAGCATGTTAATTTCCTCGATAACTAATAATTTTACTCTACTAGAACTTGAGATTTTTTTCCCATGCTTACTTGCACACCTATTCTTCCATAATTCCAATCGATAAAGATGGGAGTTTATGGGAGCAAGAGATTATGCACAACATTATTTGGATTAGTAATCCACCATTTCATAAGTAAATTTATCAAGGGAGTAACTACGGGCTCCACCCTACAACAATCAGAGAAACACTTCCAAATATGTGTAGCAAAGATTCCAGAAACAAAGATATGGTCAATAGTGTCAAGCCCAGGCCTATATAAATAAGAGAAAGTTGTTTCATTATGACCAAAAAAGGTGATTTTTTCATTTGTTGGAAGTTTTAGTTTGAGGGTTATCCAAAGAAGGAACGATATCTTAAAAGGGATGTGATTGTGCCATGTGTGAGTGTCAAACATAAACTTATTCTTCTTTTTTCTCACTAGCTCCCAGTATTAGGAACATGTGAAATTACCACCTGTATTTAACTTTCAAATAGTTTGGTCTTGCATACCTTCTTGATATTTGAAAGTAGTATTGAGAATCTGCTAAATAACGACCTTAGGTGCATGCTATCTCACTAACTCTTCATCCTAATTTCTATTGTTAAGAACCTGAGAAACTGTTATTTTGTTTAGACTTGGTAGGTAAGCATTCTGGTAAGTAATAGGTCCTACTCCAAGCCAATCATCCCATAAAAATGAACAAGTACCAAGATTTTAAAACCATTGAATGTGAGTTTCAATAGTACTCTTATTTTTCATCATTTACTTCCAGTTAAGAGAATTACTAGTATGCCATGTCTTCATGACCGTGTTGTTCCTTTAGAAGTATTTAGCTCAGGGAAAATTGCCCCTTAATGATCTCTTAGATATGAAAATCCACCACTTTTAATATTGACGAGCCAAACAAATAGTATCTAGTTGTTAAACACCAATACCTTCCTTTTTATTAGGATAGCTGAGGTGTCCCAAGAAGCCCAATGATATTTATTCTTTTCTTTCTTCCAACCCCTACAAAAATCAGCAATCAGACCCTTGATCTTCTTGAGAGTAGTATAAGTAGGGGTAACGGATAAGAGCAAATAAATAGGGAGTCACTACAGTATTGACTTCACAAGTACAACTCTGCCTCCATAACTTAACAATTTGGTTTGCCATCCCTTGATCTTGTAAATAACCTTATCCACGATACTAATAAAGTATATAATTGTTAAGCCACCAATGTAAAGTGTACATCTAAGATAAGTAATTAGACTCGCCTTATGGTTGAAACTAGTGATGGACTTGACCTTATCAACAACTTCAAGAGGTGCTTTAGAAGGAATCATAAAGAGACTCTTGTCTTTACTAATAAATTGCCATGAAGTCCTCTCATAAACTTGCAAAGTCTTGATAATAAGTTACAATGAATATTTACAAGTGGATGTGAAGATAATAAAATAATCTACAAACCTCAAATGGTTCACCTGAGGACCTTGAACTTCTATGTAAAAACCCTAATAGAGACAATGATTGTGCAAGTTGTTCATCAATCCAGATATTACCTTTGCACTAAGAAAGAAGAGAGTTGGAGAAAATGGATCACCCTGCTTGAGCCCTCTTGTAGAATGGAAAAAACACATGCCTTGACCCACTAACAGTAATAGAATACCAATTATTAAGCATTATTCTCCATACCATATCAAGAAACCTTTCACTAAAGCCCATCTTTCTCAACACTAAGAAAATGTATTACCAAGATATCTTATTATATACCTTAGCCATGTATAATTTAATCACCGTATTATCATTTTCCTTTGGGATTTTGATCCGATGTATGATTTCCTGAGTAAGAATAATATTTCTTGAGATGTTTCTACCTTTTACAAACCCTGACTGATTATCAAAATTAAGTTGAGGAAAAATAGTAGCAAGTCTGAGGCAAATCAACTTAGAAATTATCTTATTTGTGAAGTTACTAAGACATATTGGTCTTAAATAAGAGAGCTTGTTAGGATGGTCCACTTTTAGGAGTAGAACCAAACATGTATGAGAAAAGTACGTAGGCATTTCATTCCCACAAAATAAGTACTACACCATTTCCAGTAAGATCACTAAAAAGCTTCTCAATAAGCTTGAAAAAACTATTGTTCACCCTATCAGACCCAGCAGTAGATGTAGCACTCATAGGAAATACCATTTGCTTTAATTCATCCATAGGAGCTTTATTCTGAAGTTGTTAATTCTGGTTGTTACTAACTATACTAGGAATATAGTTGAGAACTTTCTCATAAATAAGCTTTTGTTTACCAGTAAATATACCTTAAAAGTATGCACAAGCAGCCATGGATATGTTTTTATCACCTTGAATCCACTCACCTTGATCATCAATAATTTTATGAATAAATACCTTCTTAATTTTCCCCTCATCAAAGCATGAAATATTTTGAATTAGCTTCTCTATCCCTGAACCAATAAAATTGAGTCTCTTGTTTCAACACAACTTGTTCCACCTTAAGATACCTGATATACTCAACATTAATGCAATTTAACCTTGTTCTAGCCTCCTTATTATTGTTGTTAATAATGTTATCTTCTGCAACTCTAACTTTCTCTTCATACTCTTTCACAATAGCATAAATATCCTCATATTCACTCTTAGACCAACAACTCTAAGTATTAGAAAACTTTTTCATTTTCATGAAACCTCATATAGGATTGCCTTCAACAGGTCTAGTTCAATAGGATTTAATAGTACCCATAAATGATGGATTTTCTATCCAACATTGTAGGAACTTAAAATATTTAATCACAAGTTCTTGCCTCTCAATAACCTCAAGTAGATAAGGGCAATGGTCTGACCTTATAGAAGAAAAATTAGAGATGGAAAAATAAGGCATGACTTCCAACCATTGGTCATTGACCATTGCCCTATTGTGCCTTTTCCAAAGCCTAGCACGTAACACCCCGAATCTAGTACCCAGAATGCTACACGGTGTTCATGACCTCGAAAGGCCACAAGCTAATCCATGATTGATATTTGTACCTGAACAATATATAATATACTGTATAAATGTCAAAATAAAGGCTGAGAAGACATAAGGTTCAAATAACTGATAAAACATAATATCTGAGAGTACGGTATATCAATACCAAAATGAAAATTGAAATAAACTGTCTGAATATACAGTAGTTTGGAAGCCTCTAAACTGTCTAAAAACTATGGAGTTGATGGGACATGTTACCAACTAACTCCAAACTAATGAAATAATAAAGTAATAAAATAATTATGCTATCCTCGTATGACGAGGACTCACTGCTAGTCTGGCTGTTGAACGTCTGATCTACTAAGGATGCTCTGGAGCTCGTACTTCCAAACCTATGGTATAAAATACCATAGCGTAAATGCGTCAGTACGATTGAATGTACTGGTATGCAAGTGAGGTAGGCTAAATTCAAAGGGTTCAAATGCATGAACAATGCTAACTAACTGTATAATATGAACGTGAGAATACATGCATCAATAAGTGACTGTAACTGAATTCATGATGATACTGACTACTGAGTCTGAATTCTGATAACATGAGTTACTGGTAACTGATATAACTGATATTGAGCGACTGTGTCTGACAGTCTAAGTTCTGATGGAACTAGTTGAGTTTCGTACTGAGCTGCGCAACTGTATCTGAAAGTCCTGAGTTCTATAGAACTATCTGAGGTCTATTACTGAGACTGAAACTGTAACTATGGAAAGTAGTTATCTAACTGACCTGCCCCAAATAAAGTAATATAACTGAGTTGGAGTCCAATCTGTAACCCCAATTGGAAGGGTGTCAATATCGCGCCACTGGTAAGGACAAGCTATGAGTGACCCTCATAAGTTAGGTACTCTAATGAGAATAGTAGGACCCTCATCTGATAGGTTAAGCCACCTCATCAACCCTTGACTGGCAGGTTGATGTCTCAATCTACGGTGGCTACGTAGTTCTAGAATACAAGGATTACTTCTAAGAATCACACCCTCAACTGGCAGGTGAGTTCCCATCCTTGGGTTTACTCAGTGCTAAATCTTACTCATATCTGAATAGACACTGAACTTAATTATTTGAACTGAACTAGACTAAGTTCATTGAGTTTTGTTGACTGATGAAATACTACTGAGATTCCCGACTCACTGAGCTTTCTGAGGTTTCTAGAATTACTAAGTTTACTAAGTTTTCCTGAGTGACATGACTGACTTAGTTCTATGGAGCATGGCTTGACTGAGAGTATCTTGAAAAAATGACACTGGCTCTAGGCACATAACTAAATTATTGGGTACAAGTACCCTCAGGACTCGATAGAAGGAAACTGAAAAGGCATGATATTCTTGAATACATGACCAACAATCCATAATAAAATAAGTTGAGGATTTTATGAAATACATGGTTATCATAATCTTGTACATGGTAGGAATACATATAATCAATGTCATAATTTCATACTCTAACATCATGAGCATTCCAACAAACATCTACATTGCACCACAATAGGATGGGAGTCATTTAAACATAAGGGTGAAATATACATTTATCATATGGGTCACAATTGAGCTATAATACACAATTTCTATCCTCTTAGGCATTTTATCAAACACCATACATTCACAATTTAGGGCATAGGTGTAATCATCAAATTACACATCATAAATAACTCAATTCATGGATTTCAACTTGCATGCTAACGTAGTTTCATGAAAAACACATAAAGATTCTAACTTGGGAATCGTACAATAAGATAAACATGGTTATAAAATAACCCACAACATAAACATCATGATTTATAATTTGAAATAGGGTTCTTGAGCTTTATCGATGAAAGGAATCTATAAATCAATACTATGCATACCTTGGATGGAAAATTCTTGAAAACAAATGGTGAAATTCTAGAAATTGGATCCTCAGTTGAAAACCCTAAACTTATTCTTGATGGTTTTGAGAGAGATAAGTGTATTTAGGTTGAATTGGGACTTAATCCTGTGTTTTTTGACTTAAAAAGTGGTGGGAAATTAACCTTTTTTCCCTTGAGGATGCGGTTATTTAATGACTAAAAATTGGGTACCGATGCTACAAGCGACGCGGTGCATTGATGGCTGCGACAGATACTCAATGTGTCATGCTATGATCGCATCAAGCCTCAGAAGTTTTGGCTCTGGCAGCCTGTACAAATATTGACCAACGCGATTAGCGATACGGTGTGCCATGATCGCATTGGTCCACTATTTTGGGACTCTGAACATGATCTAAACTGGATGAACTGAGGCTAGATCTGAAGGCAACTCGAGGTTCTAAGCTACTTTGTTGAAGCTACTGAGAATTTTGAAGGGACCGACATATCGGGGACTGAGCTTTCCCTTTTTGCTGAATCTCTTCACTCTCTTCATGGAAAAGATCTTTAGATAGACATAGTCACCAATCTCGAACTCGAGATCCTTTTTGTGTACATCTGCATAAGACTTCTGTTGGTTCTGATCAGCCTGGAGTCTTTCTCTGATCAAATAAACTTTTTCTAAGGCATCGAATACTAAGTCAAGCCCTATGAATAAGGCCTCACTAACTTTGAACCAACCTACTGGAGATCTGCACATCCTACCGTAGATAGTTTCGAATAGAGCCATCCGAATACTGGAATGATAGCTGTTGTTGTATGCAAACTCAATCAAATGTAGGTGGTTATCCCAACTACCCTTGAAATCAATTGCACAGGCCCTTAGCATATCTTCTAAAGTCTGAGTGGTCCTTTCTGCTTGACTATCTGTCTGAGGATGAAAGGCTATACTGAGATGAAATTGGGTACCAAGGCCTTTTTGGAATGCTTTCTAGAAATAAGAGGTGAACTAGGTACCTCTGTCTGAGATAATTCATAATGGAACACCGTGTAATCTAACCAACTCCTTGATATAGAGTTTGGTGTAATCTTCAACTGAATAGGAGGTATGGACTGGAAGAAAATGAGCTGATTTGGTGATTCTATCTACAATAACCCAAATTGAATCAGGCTGATGATGAGTACGAGGTAAACTCATCATGAAGTCCATGTTCACTTCTTCCCACTTCCAAGTAGGAATACTGAACTTTTGCATGGACCCACTAGGCTTCTGATGCTCTATCTTAACTTGCTGACATATAGAGCACTTAGCCACTCCATTAATAGATGTTCTGTAAGTCGCGATACATCTTTGTGGCCCCTGGATGAGTAGAGTAGCGTGCCCCATATGCTTCTTCAAGAATTCATTGCCTCAAGTTATCTACACCAAGAACACATAGACAACCCTGACAACGCAATACACTATCTCCCCCTTGGGAGAAAACCTCTACTTTCTATTCCTTGACTGAATCTTTCAACCCGACTAGACTAAGATCTCTACCTTGCTTTTCTTTCACCTTGAAAACTAGAGATTTTTTTGAACTACTCTGAACCCATATATCACCCTCTTCTGTATCGACTAAGCAAACACCTAGTCTGGAAAGCTGATGGACTTCCTGAGATAGCTTTTTCTTACTGTCCTTAACATAAGCAACACTACCCATAGTTAGTCTACTGAGAGTGTCGACCACTACATTGGCCTTTCCCGGAGGTAGGAAATAAGTTGGCCTCTGAAAGCTGAAGTACTACCCCTCTATTCTAGGACAGGTTTATTTGGAAATTAAAATTGGACAACTCTATTTCTGTAGTCGACTGTGGCATAGCAGGAATAAAGCCAATCCATGCCAAGAATGAAATAAAAATTGGTCATCTAATTTGACTAAGTCTGCTGAAGTGACTTTCTGAGATATCATGATTGGGCAGTTCCTTTATACCCACCGGTCTATGATGGTTTTACCTACTGGGGTAGAGACTGAAAAGGGCTCTACTAAAATTTCAGGGCTGACTTCGAAATCAACTGCTATATAAGGAGTAACAAAGGACTAAGAGACTCCTGGATCTAGCAAAGCATAAACATGCAAGTAAAAAATCTATAATGTAATAGTAACCTCATCAGGAGAATTTTCTTGATCTTTCCGGGACTGGAGAGCATAAAGTCTGTTTAGGCGTTGTCTACTAGTAGCACTGGAAGTGTCACCCTACTCATTTAGGCAACCAATCTGAGCTGAGGAATAGTTCTGCTGACTCTGGGAACCTATCTGAGGGCAATCTCTGACTCTGTGGTCTGGCTTACCATATTCGAAACAAATATCACTGCCATCTCTACAAATACCCTGATGATGTTTGCCATAAGTCTAACAAAGAGGATTGGTTTGGGCACTACTAACACTGCCTTAAGACTTAGAGCCTGGCGCCCTATCTCTGCTGTCGTCCCTAAATTTCGGCACTGGAGTACTAGATGAAGAAAAATCTGGGACGGATAACTTAGGATAAAACTGAGAATGGTTTCCTCCCTCTAACTTAGGCTGAGCAAAGTTAAAACTACCTGTCCTTGCTTTCTTATTCTGCTTCTCTCTCGTCTTAATCTTTTGTTCTTTTATCTGTTGAGTATGGGTCATAAGCCTGGCTACGTTTATATCACTATTCAACATCACAGACCTACACTCATTGACCATACTATCGTTTACCCTAGAAACAAACTTACTCATCTTGGCCCTTCTATATACAACCACATGAAGAGAATATCTGGCTAATTGAGTAAACTTCAGAGAATACACTTTCACCATCATATTACCCTACTCGAGGTTGCAAAATTCTAATACCTTACCTTCTCTCAGCTCTAGGGGAAAGAATCTAGCTAAGAATACGGTGACAAACTCCTCCCACTCTATGGATCCTGCATCAACTGACCTCTCTGACTTTTACGGTTTGAACCAAGTGTGAACAATGTCCTGCAACTGATATGAAGCTAGCTCAACACTCTTACTAGAAGTAACACCTATGATGTCCGTAACTTTCTAAACTTAGTCAAGGAATTCCTGAGGATCCTTTTCTGACTTAGACCCAAAAAGGATGGAGGATTCATTCGGGTGAAGTCCCAAATCTTGGCTGCTACTGAATTTGCCACTGGTTTGGTCGAAATGACAATTGGTCGTTTATTTTGAGCAGTAACTAACTGAGCAAGAGTAGTGAATACAGCTTTGAACTTTGCAGGAGAGATATGTTCTCCCAAAGAATCTTTGGGTTGAGGGGCTAATTGATTTCCAGTTCTCTTCTTGGGAGGCATATTCTATAAACAGAAGAGAAAAGGATTAGACTAAGAGATTAACTCTAGACTATGCTTACTGGCACGACATGAATACTAAAAGAAGGGAAACTATTCCTAAAACATCTTATAGCCTCCTGCACATAAATATGGCGCGCAACACACCCATGTACAAGACTCTATTAGATGTAACTTTCAGACTTCCAGGACACTATTGAACCTTAGGCTCTGATACAAAGTTTGTAATGCCCCGAATCTGGTACCTGGAATGCTACAGGATGCTCATAACCCTGAAAGGCCACAAGCTAACCCATGACTGATATCTGTACCTGAACACTGCATAATATATTGTATAAATACAAAAATAAAGGCTGAGAGGCTATAAGGTTCAAATAACTGATAAAACATAACATCTAGGAGTACGGTATATCAATACCAAAACAAAAACTGAAATAAATTGTCTGAACATACTGTAGTCTTGAAACCTCTAAACTATCCAAAAACTGTGGAGTTGATGGGACATATCCCCAACTAACTCTGAACTATTGAAATAATAAAGTAATAAAATAATTATGCTATCCTTGAATGATAAGGACTCACTGTTAGTCTGGCTGCTGAACGTCTGATCTATTAAGAATGCTCTGGAGCTCATACTTCTGAACCTATAGTATAAAACACCATAGCGCAAATGCGTCAGTATGATTGAATATATTGGTATGTAAGTGAGGTAGGCTGAATACAAAGGGTTTAAATGCATGAACAATGCTAACTGACTGTATAACATAAATGTGAGAATACATGCATGAATAAGTGACTGTAATTGAATTCGTGATGATAGTAACTACTGAGTATAAATGCTGATAACATGAGTTACTGGTAACTGATATAACTGATACAGAGCGACTGTGTCTGATAGTCTAAGTTCTGATGGAACTAGCTGAGTTCCATACTGAGCTGAGCGACTGTATCTAATAGTCCTGAGTTCTGTAGAACTATTTGAGTTATATTACTGAGACTGAGGCTAAAACTATAACTGTAGGAAGTAGTCATCTAAATGATATGCTCCAAATAAAGTAATATAGCTTAGTTGGGGTCCAATCTGTAACCCTAATTGGAAGGGTGTCAATACCGCTCCACTGGTAAGGACAAGCTGTGAGTGACCCTCATCTGGTAGGTACTCTAATGAGAATGGTAGGACCCTCATCTGACAAGTTAAGCCATCTTATCAACCCTCAACTGGAAAGTTGATGTCCCAACATATACTGGCTACATAGTTTAGAAATGTAAGGATTGCTTCTAAGAATCACACCCTCAACTGGCAGGTGAGTTCCCATCCTTAGGTTCACTCGGTGCTAAATCCTACTCCAATCTAAATAGACACTAAACATGATTATTTGAACTAAACTGGACTGAGTACATTGAGTTTTGTTGACTGACAGAATACTACTGAGATTACTGAATTACTGAGCTTTTTGAGGTTTCTGGAATTAGTGAGTTTACTGAGTTTTCCTAAGTCACATGACTGACTGAGTTCTATAGATCATGGCTTGACTGAGGAGTATCTTGAAAACATGACACTGGCTCTAGGTACACAACTAAATTGTCGGGTACATGTACCCCCAGGACTCGATAGAAGAAAACTAACAAGGCATGACATTCTTGAATACGTGACCAACAATCCATAATATAATAAGTTGGGGATTTCATGAAGTACATGGTTATCATAATCTTGTACATAGAAGGAATGCATATAATCAATGTCATAATTTCATACTCTAACATCATGAGCATTCCAACAAACATCTACATTGCACCACAATAGCATGGGAGTCATTTGAACATAAGGGTAAAACATACATTTATCATATGGGTCACAATTGAGCTATAATACACAATTTTTATCCTCTTAGGCATTTTATCAAACACCATACATGCACAATTTAGGGCATAGGTGTAATCATCAAATTACACATCATAAATAACTCAATTCATAGATTTCAACTTACATGCTAACGTAGTTTCATGAAAAACACGTAAAGATTCCAACTTGGGAATCGTACAACAAGATAAACATGGTTACAAAATAACCCACAACATAAACATCATGATTTATAGTTTGAAATAGGGTTCTAGATCTTTATGGATGAAAGAAATCCAAAATCAACACTATGCATACCTTGGATAAAAGATTCTTTAAAATAAATGGTGAAATTCTGAAAATTAGATCCTCAGTTGAAAATTCTAAGCTTGTTCATGATGGATTTTAAGAGAGATAAGTGTATTTAGGTTGAATTAGGGCTTAATCCCGTGTATATAGGGGTGGAAAATTGACTTTTTTGTCTTTAAGAAAGGCTTATTTAATGACTAAAAATTGGATGCCAATGCTACAAGCGATGTGGTGCATTGGTGGCTGTAATGTAATATTCGATGCGTCGCACCATGATTGCATCGAGCCTCAGAAGTTTTGGCTCTGGAAGCCTGCACAAATGTTGATCAACGCGATTGGCGACGCGGCGCGCCAGGATCGTGTTGGTCCACTATTTTGTGACTCCGAACATGATCTAAACATGTTCTGAAAAATCCAAAACTTGTCCAAAATCACCTATTGACCTTCCTGATCATGAATTAATAAAAATACAGACCATTAAAGGATGTTAAGGTGGCAAAATGAGATTTCCAACTTTCGAAGGCCAATAATAGGTTAGGTTTGGGAACCAATCTAGAATTTTCTAAGTTTGGGACCCCTTGACAAGCTTAAAGGATTGAATTAAGCTTTAGGATTTTATGGGGTCTTACATAGCATAAGCCTATCTATGGTCGCACCAGGGAAAATTCTGACCATGGAAGCCCAAGATAGTCAAACCATAAGCTCTAATCACCCCTATGAAGTCAAAGCTCTTGTTCATATTGTACTTCTGACAACCCAACTTTACTTCAACATTAATAATAACATTAAAATCTCCAATAATGCACCAAGTTTTATTAAAACTAGAATAATGAAATACTTTATCCCACAACTGTCTCCTGGTGTAGTCTCCACACTTAGAATAGACAAATGTTTTTAGATATTTACTGGATGAGAAACATGTTTGATTTCATAAGACATTTATTGATCATCATGATCTAAGATATTGTAGTCTACTTTTTGATTCCAAAATGACCAGATTTTCCCATTCTCATTATAGGCAACACTTCCATGGTAAGTTGAACTTTGTAAAATTCAAGCTTAGAAACATCAATCATTGGTTCAAGAACAATAACATAGAGAGTTTGTGAAAGTTATTGAGTTTTTGAAGCATATACAAAGCTCCTAGATTATTAACACTCCCCATATTCCAAAAAATTATGTCAATAATCTAAACTTTTACATTGGGATCTTGCTTTGATCAATCTCATCCTCTAAATTTATGACTTGATAGTCATCTTCTTCATTCACTTTTGGACTTGAACTTCCAGGATAGTGTTGAGAGTTTTATCATTTGTTAGATCAGAAGCCAGAATAGGTGCAACACATAAACTTGCTTGCTCTTCCAATAACATAAACCTCTTATTCTCATTTTGCTACTGATTCTTATCACTATCATTACCTCTTTCTTGTGTTTTATTAATTTAATATCTCATTTTCTTTCTAAAACCAGCTATGTACCTTTTTTAGGAGTTAAGAAGATTCTTCCACCTATTTATCTGAATCAATAACTTGTATCTAAGCATGTTCATCATCTGAATACACATTGATAGGAATACTAGCACATCTATATCCTTATAATTACCTTGAACAACCTTGAACAAGTTCTGAACCATGAACATTATTATTCACCTCTGTATTCTAATTTTTTTCAACCAATCTATACTGAGCCTTAGTAGTGACAATAAAACCATTATCTTGTTGATTCTACATAGTGGTAATAGGGGTTCTGTGGTTTAATCCATTTTCCCTGTAATCTCCTCCCTGTATGTTAGTGGTTTTCTCCTGAAAGCATTCTTACCCTTATAAACTTCATCACTAGATAAATATATTAAAACTATTAGGGTGGGGTTGATGGGGCATTGAATCATTACCTGAGTTTCTTTTTGGAGAATTAGAAACACCAACAGTTTTTTTTACTTAGAATTAAGCTTTTTCATCTCTTGCACATTTAAAGTAGATGGGTGGGGTTGATAGAGATTTGAGTCAATATCTTTTTAGGATATTTTCAATATTTGTAGCATTTTGGTTAGCAATTTTCTCAGCTTTCTTAGCATGTAGTTCAATATCATTATTCATATTCTTGCGTTAAAAACTTATTTGAGATTTTGTCTGATTATTTACTTTTTCTGAGAGAGGGCTTTGGTATTTGGGATCAATATTTGTATTCTTAAATATATAGGGTTGGGGTTATTGATTATGGACTTCAGAATCAACATTACAATTTTGGGAATATTAGTAATAAGTTGAGAAATCATACCCGACTTGTGCTCTTGCTAAACCAGATTAGTATTTACAGGCAACTTTGGAGATGATTTAGGCCTATATACATGTTGCTGAGTTGCAAGATCTCCCATACTTGGAATTTTATGTTGTTTCTGCTGGTTATTTTTTCTCTTCATTATTTTTTTAACCTGCCATTGATCTTGTGCTAGTGCTTTTGTACCCTCTTCTGATTTCTCTTTCCATTTGGTCTTGCAAGTACTATATTTCCAGCTTCATCTTTGTGCACCTCGTTGTTGTCTTCATCAGGTTGTTGAATCTTACTATTTTTATGCTTCTTCTATTTTTTTTTTAGCTTCATCATCTTTTATTTTGATATACAAGAACTTATGATTTGTCCCTTCATACTAAACATTTTTCCACCTACCTTCTTCATTTTCATCTTAATCATATACCATCCACACATGAGGAGGTCTATCTTTAGTCAGATCAATCTGTACTTTAATCTTAGCTACACTTCCTCTAGTCTTCTTATATTTTACCAGGACAAGATGCAAGGCTTTTCCAACTGGGGATAATAAAGTAGCAATAACCTCCATACAATAGCAATGCCAAGGTAATTTAGGTAGTGTAGCCCAAATAGGCACCAAAGGTGTCTCTTCTTCAGGCTAAAAAGTAGGTGTCCAAAGTTGGAGTTCATCAATTGCCCTTCAATATATATTCTTCCCTAGGACCATAATTAGTGTGATCATACTCATTCACCAAGTCAATATATAAATGTCTAGCATTAAAATGAGTAAGTTTAGCACAACTATTAAGCTTAGTTTGCAGAATAAATTGCTTTATAATAATCTCTATTTTAGGCATGGTAGTAGTAAACTTACTAATCAATATTTATGCCTAACAACTATTTTTTCTTAAAATCCTCAGGCCTAAAGACAACAATTGGATATCCCTGCTTAGTAGCCATTTTTGGTAAAGTAATATCAATGATAGACATTTTTATGCCTTCTTGAGATCTCAACTTATTGTTATGGGATGTGTCATAACAAGAGCTATAAGACTAAGAATGTTGTTGTTCCAAGCATTAGGTTGAATCTGATTTAATATCAAGAGTGAGGTTAGCCTTTTTTTCTTAGGCTTGTCAATAGGATCAGTAGTTTCAGATCAACACTATCACCCTTCCCAAAATTATGAGATACCACCATAGGCTTACTGTTAGGAACTTAAGGGTTATCTGTCTATAAATACACCTGATAGGTTTTCTATTTTAAGTTACATTCTATTACTACTTTAAAGGCATATACTTATTCTTAAGAGTTGTAAACATTGATTTTTGATTAATAATTGTGATCGTGGTTTATCTTATTCTTTGTAAGTTCATAATCATATTTTCTTTCTAGAATTACTGTTGTAGTTTTATTGTCATAAGTAGATAAACACCACAACTAGGGTTGCGAGAACCATGACAAATTAATACACTAGGGTTCATAGTACAAGGTCATTCTCAAAGGGTGTTTGTACATATATTGTTGTTCTTTTTTATTTGATTGCTTTCTAATGGTTGTAAATGTTAGAACCACCTTATCATTACTTGCAACAAAATAAGGTTTAAGCATGGGAAAAAGAAATAAACAATCAAAACTTAAAGCTATTAACCTTAACATAATAGCTTGAGTCGATAATTTAAGAAAGCTAACCTGGGATCCAAGATAGTGGTTAGCAGTGAAAAACTCATGAGACGAGAAAGTATGATTGAGGATAGTCATACACTAGGGGATTAAATCCATTTGGGTGAATATAACCTATCAATTCTGCATGCCAAGTACCGATAGAGATCACTAGTACAAAGAACGTATAGGTTTATGAAGTTATGGGAACATAGTGCTAGTGCTTTTCATTTATTGACTACAAACTCGCTGAAAATAGCAATTGTTACTTATTGAAATCATAATTCCAATCCCCCGCTCCCCAGTTTATTGGGAATTACTTACTATTGTTTAGAAAAAATACTTTGATTGAGATTTTAGCCTATTCCTCATGAGATAAACCCTAACCTAGTTAAGTTCTATATCCGGTATAACGACCACTTTATACTTATTTTGGAGGTGTAATTTGAGCGACATCAAAAGGTTGTTCTGACCGGTTAAAGTACAGAACCATGAGCATGTGGATCCAAAATCATAACTCTTGGGTGAAACATGTGGTGACAACGTCGTTACGGGACTTGGTTATTTGAAACTTTGTCCTTTCTATGCTAAATAATCCTCTCAAAACATACTAGTGCTCTAATAATATTATGTAACATAGCATAATCATAGTTTGAATCTGTACTCAACATATCTATAAAACTGTACTGTTGTGAGTCGGTGCTCAATCTTATGTCATGAATTATATGCAAAAAATCTTGTATCTAATAGGTATATATTTTCAATATATAGTTCATAGTTCGTAAAGTAATCTTAAGGAATGAGTTTCAATCTATAAATAAAAAATTTGTATAAAAATCATACGGTCATGGAAACTCTTTTCATAAAATCAAATTAAGCATATCGAAATCAACTTTAATGGTTTTGGAATAAACCTTATTTTTAAACATAATTGCATATAATCTTAAAAGTAATTTGATGTAGGGATAAAAGGAATCCATCACTAAAGTCTTGCGTTACTGAAAGGAAGACATGAACTCCAAGAGGAACTTTGAAGAACTTTGCTTGACCAAAGACACTAGGTTCTTGATTTTCTTAAGGAACTTGCTCTTGCTTTGGATTAGATAGAATAATGAGAGATTTTACCTAAAATATGATATATGTATATACATGTATATGTATATAGATATACATATATATGTATATATGTATGTGTATATAGATATATATATACATATATATATACATATATAGATATATATATATTATCTTGAGAACTTAAAACATAGTGGGCTAGGGTAAAAAAAGGTCAAAATACCATTTTTAGAATGTTGCTAAAAATTGTTGATTTTTGTTTCACGAGTCAGTTCACAAATCCTGGTTTCAATCTATGAATCTTGGTTTCATCCTATGACTCTTGATTAATTTTCACGAATCATGGACTGATTTCACAATTAGTACTATCATTAATGGCTTTTAGGGAAATTTGATAACTCTCAGATAAGGTACCACAACTTGATTTGAGAATCGTTACTCCATTTAACAGATCATATTGTTAATTATAAAGAATTGGGAAGTTAATGAACTGAAGGTCTTTTGCAATGAGTCGTGGTCTGGTTTTATAGATCGTGAACTAATTTGTGGTTCACTAAAGGATTGAGATAGACTTCACAAAACACCCCATGCGCCATAACACTGCTACACTACTCATGAATCTATCAATGGAGTCCTTTGAGTTTCAATTTGATTTTCTATGCTAAGTGCTGAATATTCATGCAGTCAAAGTTCAAGGTGTAACAGTTCAAGTGAGGTAGAGGTAAATCAAAGAAGTACTGGGAGAGATAATACATAGGACATGGTGCAGTTGCAGCTTATTGAGGACAATATCTTATATAGAAAGATTTAGAGGACATAATTAGGGTAGAAGATTAGAAGATAGGAGTGTTTCCATACTAATATATCGGAGTGTATTTTTTTTCCCTTACTAGTGATTTCATGTTCTTCAGTCTATGTTACTATTATTTTGTGTAGTTCGATTATAGTATTATTTTATTGTAGTTCTGTCCGAAAACTATCTATTACTGTTTTACTATCTATTGTTTCTTTTACTTTCATTATGTATTTTACTAGATTCTTTTGTCATGAGATAAGGGTTTATCAGAAACAACCTCTCTACCATACCTTTGAGGTAGAGATAAGACACTCTACCTTTTCCATATCCCACTTTGTGGAACTACAGTACTTAAAAAGTTTTAGTGACACAAAACTAAAAAAAATTGATAAAATATACTAGTGAAATATCATGTTTGTATCACATGTATCCCAGACTACTTCATATATATCACACTTTTTCACTTCTGAATTTTGAGTACCACAATGCTTAAAAAGTTTTATACAATATACTAATGATACATGTATCATGTTTGTGTGTATGTATATATATATGTATGTATATCAGACTCTTCTTTGCTTATGAATTTTCTCATTTTCTTCTATTATTCTTAAGAGTTTCAAACATTTTATCTTAGACACTGAGGTAAAACAACTTATATCATAGATAAATATTGCATCAAGAATAATCTTATACTATATTAAATTATATCAGACTCTTCTTCGCTTATGAATCTTCTTTTTGTTTTTAATTTTTATTGAGCAATTAAAATATTGTATCATAGATGCCAGTGTAAATTGCAACACCCTAGATTCTTGCCTCTGAAATTTCTCAGTTTTGAGCTCACTGCCTAGGCTACAACTCACCTTATGAGTCATGAAGACTCATTATGAGCTGTAGGGATAAAGTTGTAGGCAAACAAGTGAGGAATGCCCAAGTTTCTGTTCTGAGTACGACGTGGACCTCATGTGTCATGGGGAGAAATTATGAGTCATAAGGAGAGACTCATGGTCCTACCAGTGTGATGGCCAATGTTTCTGTCCTAAGTACGAATAGAACCCTATGAGTCATAATATCTCATTACGAGTCGTATAGTATGACTCTTAGGGTCAATATTGAGGGAGCCCCTTGTCTCTATCCAAATTATGAGCCATTATGATGACTCATAACCAGACATCAAGAGCCATCACGTGACTCGTAATGACTAGGCTGCAATAGTTAGCATTTTAATAATGGGCACTTTGGTCATTTACCTCTTTCCCCAATTAAAACCCAAGACCTAAAATTCTCTAAGGGATATTATAACTCCTCATTACTCAATTATAAACTACTCTTTACTCTCTTAAATCCCTAAGGCAAGAACAACTAGGGTTTATAAGAATTTGGCTTCTATTACTTTAATTAGTGATTTCCCTCCATAATTCTTAATACTTTCAGGCATGTATCTCTTTTCTAAAGTTTGTTTTGCTAAAATCATGTGTTTAAATTATCATCCATGTGATTTAATTATTGTCTTTGAATTTGTGTTGAGGGCTTTTGGATATTGTTGATTGAATTATTTTTCCTATGGCTTTCTTGAATCATTCATGTTTGATTAATGACTTTTGAACTAATTGGGTACATGGGTATGGTAAATGGGAAATAGAGGGTTGTGGATTCCCCTAAATTGATTTGATAAATTACGGGGCAATGATTCCCCCAACTTTATGGATTTTTGTAAATGAATTGGTTATAGCCTCAACTCAACCTTATGAAATTGACATCGAAACATGAGTATGTGCATACTGGAATTTCTTTTGGAACTGTTACATTGCATGAAAGGATAATAAAACATAAATAGTTTTAAATTGAACCTTGGGGTATGGATTACCCATTGTGGGTAAATAATTGAACCTAGGGGGTCGTGGATTCCCCGGGTAGATGAATGATTGAAACTTGTGGGGCCGTGGGTTCCCCCAAGTGATGATAATTAAAATGGTAATAGAATATGTCTTAATGGATAATTTTGGTTCAATGAACGGGAATGTGTAAATTTTTTAATTGGGCTTAAAGGGAGTTATATAGATGAGCCATAAAAATGAGGTCTCGAGGGACTGATACTGGAGTGAGGGTTGGTCTTGATAATCATGTGATTGTGTCACACTTTATATATTTGTATCCTGGATTGGCGAAGGGTCATAGATTCCCTGGCCTTCCTCAACCCTAGTTAGTGTGGCTAACATGTACTAGGACCCTTTCAGATGGATGAGAGATGGACCCATATAGCCCGTGGGCATAAATGATGGTTTGAGCTACACAATTTAGGTTAATATTTTAACTCTTATGCTAAACCTTATTCCTTATCCCGACATATTATATATATGTGTATATGATTGTGAGTATATGGTTTTGAAATTATTTTGGAATGATTGATCATAGAATTATTTTATTACTTTCCTGAGTTACATACTAGCACTCACCCAGCTAACTATCCCCGAATGTTGTATCCCCAGGTGATACAGGGTTCAGAGATATTTCTATTTCCTTGCATAGTTATAGGTGATTCTAGTTCATTTGTTGGTCTATCTTGAAGTGGCGAGCTTCCATTCTCTGGATGGCCCTCATTTTAAGTTTTGTCTTTGCTTATGTCTTAGACTCTTTTGGTTATTTTTTGGCTATGGTAAGACGTATGTCCTAAATTTGGTTAATATTTGGTTTCTTAGATGCTTTTGTGTACAATAAAGTGTGGGTAGGTTGTGTTATGGATTCATAGATCCCTCTTGTTATTGATTTATCTATCTTGTTATATGTTTGGAAATCAGCTCTTTCTTGTTATATGTTTGAAACTTATGCGCTACTAGTTGTATTATGTTCTGGTTGGCTAAGCTAATGAGGGTGATCTCCGGTCCTTGGTGGACTTAAGATTCCCATCACAACTAGGCCCTGATTTGGGTCGAATAAGCTTAGTATCAGAGCCTAGGTTTATGGTCATTGGGTGTCCGTAAAACCATTAATTTTTATGGGCGTGTAGCGTGCCATACTTATAAGGGAGATGGTATGAGGCATTTAGAAATATTTCCCTTTCTTGTGTTCTATTTTTGGGCTATAGAGTCTGGGGAATTCAAATCTCCTCTAATTTTATTTATTTGCAATTCAAATCATGCCTACCTGAAGATCTGATACTCGTGGAAACTCCTCCGTCCCACCTGAGGATAATGTGGGTGAAACTCGTCCTCCGTCCACCGGTCTCTACCAGTCCTTCTCGGGCTAATGATGTTCATGCCCCACTGCCCCAATGAAATATTTCTAATGCCAAGTTTGGTATGTCCATCTACTGACTCAATTGGTGATTTCTCAATCTCGTTAGTCTAATCATGTTAGTTCTATTGCTCTATCTTCTGAGGTCACTAAAATATGTTAGTTCATTAGGTTAAACCCCCCAACCATTACAAGCTCTAAGGTTGAGGAGTATCCTCAAGAGATTATTGATAAAATAGAGAAGTTATTCAAGGTTATACATACTTTTGATGTGAAGGGTATGGAATTTGCCACATATCAGTTAAAGAATATGTCACATCAGTAGTATAAAAAGTAGGAGCAGTCGAGGGGTGATGATGGTGAGCGGGCATTATGGGATGAGTTTTTTGGTACTTTTCTTGATCATTTCTTTCCTAAGAAGTTGAAGGAGGATGAGGCCAAAGAATTTGTAAACATGAGACAAGGTAAGATAAGCGTGAAAGAGTATGCCTTGAAGTTCCATCAGTTGTCTCGTTATGGTCCGGAGTTGGTGTCTAACATAAGGGTTAGAATGAGGAAGTTTGCTTTGGGTTTGTCTCGTGACTTGGTATTGGAATGTAAGGTTATAATGTTGAACAATGATATGGACATATCCAGACTTATGGTGTATATACAACAGGTTGAAGATAAAAAAAAAAGACAAGCAAAAATGAGAGAGACAGAATAAGGAGTTCAGATATTCAAAGCAGGGTAGAGGATAGCAAAACAGTGGTAGAGATGGTAGGTAGTGGGCAAAAAAAGGACTTAGGGAAAACTCGGGTTTATATTCTACGACTAGTGATCCTTATCCAAAATCGTCTGGTGATCATCATTTTTAGGATGACAGTGGGCTTAAAACCCAGGGTGCCCAGACTCAAGCTAGTGGAGCTCAGTCAGCTCCAATATATCCTCCTTACAGATTCTATGGACAATTGCATCATAGTTAGTGTGATGAGGGGAGGAATCAGTGCTATAATTATGGTCAGTTGGGATATTTACAATGACACTATCTAGCTAAGGTTGCTTTTAGAGCTAATAAGGTTCCAGTTGCTACTTCATCAGCTCCTGCACTAAATGGTTCAACTTCTAGTACCAATACTGGTCGGAACTGTCCTTATGCTCTTTCCCCCATTAATAATTTGAGGCATCTTCTAATGTTATTACTGGTACATTATAACTTTTCTCTCGTGATGTATGTTGTTTGCTTATTCTAAGCTCTACCCTTTCTTATGTGACCCCTTATGTGGTTGTTCATTTTGACTTTTGTCCCGAGTGCATTTCTAATTCCTTCTCAGTGTCTACCCAAGTGGGTGATTCTATTGTGTCTAGAAAGGTCTATAAGAGTTGTGTGGTGTCTATCTGTGGTAAGAATATATTGGTGAATCTGATTGAGTTAGATATGGTAGATTTTGATGTTATCTTATAGATGGATTGGCTCCATTCATGCTACACTTTTCTAGATTGTAAGACCCGAAGGTTCAGTTTCTAATTCCCTAGTGAACCAGTAGTAGAACTAGAGAGAAATTCCGTAGTGCCTAAGGAAAGATTCATTTCTTATCTTATAGCCCAGAAGTTGATTTCTAAAGGGTGCATATATCATCTAGTTTGGTTTAAGGATTCTGATATTGAAAGTCCTTCCTTGAAATCTGTCCCTGTTGTTAATGAGTTTCCCGAGGTATTTCCCTATGATCTTCCTGGTATTCTTCCCGATAGGGGAATAAACTTTGGGATTAATCTTCAACCAGATACCCGTTCTATCTTTATCCCTCTAAATAGAATGGCTCCGAATGAGTTGAAAGAACTTAAGGAGCAATTAAAGGATCTTCTTAATAAGGGTTTCATTTGCCCTAGTATTTCTTTGTGGGTTTCTCCCATCCTTTTCATTCGTAAGAAAGATGGGTCTCTTTAGATATGTATAGACTATCGATAGTTGAATAAGGTATCTGTGAAGAATAAGTACCCTTATCCAAGGATTGCTAATCTTTTTGACCACTTTTAGGGTGATAGATATTTCTCTAAGATTGATCTTCGATTGGGTTATCATCAATTGAATAATTAGGGCGGTGGATATCCCTATGACTACTTTCCGTACCCGATACAGTAACTATGAGTTTTTGGTCATCTCCTTTTCTTTGACTAATTCTTTGATTGCCTTTATACACCTAATGAACCTTGTATTCAAACGGTTCTTACAATTATTTGTGATCATATTTATTGATGATATCTTGGTATATTCTAAGAGTGAGGAGGATTATGTCAATCACCTTTAAGTTGTGTTGCAGACCCTTAAGGAGCAATGACTGTATGCCAAGTTTTTGAAGTGTGAGTTTAGGTTGGATATTGTGACCTTTCTAGGTTATTTTGTTTCTAGTGGGGGGGAGGAGGTCATGGTAGATCCACATAAAGTTGAGGTAGTTAAAAAATGGCCTAGACCCACGACTCCAACCTACAGTCGAAGCTTCTTGGGCTTAGCGGGGTATTATAGGAGGTTTGTGGAGAGTTTCTCTCCTATTGTTGCTCTGTTGACTAAATTAACTTAGAAAAAGGTAAAATTTCTGTGGTTCAAAGTTTGTGATGGTAGTCTTAAAAAGTTGAAAGATAAGTTGACTTCTACGTCAGTTTTGACCCTGCCCGAGGGTACTGATGGTTTTGTTTTTTACTGTGATGCATCTCATTTGGGTCTAGGTTGTGTCTTGATGCAGCATGGTAAGGTTATAGCGTATGCTTCTAGACATCTTAAGTTTAATGAAAGGAATTATTTGACTCATGATCTAGAGTTGATGGCTGTGGTATTTATATTGAAAATTTAGCGCCATTATTTTTATTGGGTGCATGTTGAGTTGGCTTGAGTTGGCTTGAGTTTCTCAAGGACTATGACATGAGTCTCCATTACCATCCAGTTAAAACTGATGTGGTTGATGATGCTCTTAGTAGGTTGTCTATAGGTATCTTTTCTCATGTGGATAAGGATAAGTGAGGCTTGGTGAAGGATATTCATTGGTTAGTTCATCTTTTAGATTCTGAGGATGGAGGTGTGATTGTTCAAGAGGTGGTGAAGTTATCTCCTGGTGCTGAGGTAAAGGAGAAACAGGTTTTGGATCCTATATCAATGAAGATTAAGGATGATATAGGCCAGCAGAAAGTTATGGATTTTGAGATTGGTGGTGATGGTATCCTCAGATACCAAGTTAGGTTGTGTGTTCCTGATATGGATGGGCTGTGAGAAAGGATTTTGACTGAGGCTCACGAGTTTAGGAATACAGTTTATCCTGGTTTGACGAAGATGTACTATAATTTGAAGGAGAGTTTTAGTGAAATAATATAAAGAGAGACGTGGACAATTTTGTGGCTAAGTGAATGGTCTATTATCAGGTGAATGTTGAGCACTTGAGGCCCGGTGGGTTGTCTCAAAATATTGAGTTGCCCATGTGGAAATGGGAAGTGATCAACATAGATTTTGTTACTGGTACTCCGTGGTATCGAAATCAACATGATTCAATTTGGGTCATCGTGGATAAAATGACTAAATCTTCTCACTTTTTTCTTGTGAGGACTACTTACTCTGGAAAGGATTACACAAAGTTATCGTTCAAGAGATTATCGAATTGCATGGTGCTCCAATTTTCATAATTTTTGATCGAGGTATGTAGTTCTCTTTTTGCTTTTAGCATTCATTTTAAAAAGGCTGGGACACACAGGTGAACCTTAGCAACGTATTTCACCCTCAAACGGATGGACAAGTGAAGAGGACCATTCAGACCTTAGAGAATATGCTAAGGTCCTATGTGATTAATTTTGGAGGTAGTTAGGTGGATCATTCACCTTTCATTAAGTTTCCATAAAATAATAGTTATCACTCTAGTATTGGCATTACTCCTTTTGAGGCCCTTTATGGTAAAAGGTGTAGGTCTCTTATTGGGTAGTTTGAGGTTGGTGAGACTCTATTATTTGGTCCATATTTGGTTCACCAAGTTATGAAGAAGGTGAAGGTGATCATGGATAGGCTTAAGACCGCTCAGAGTAGCCAAAAGTCCTACGTGGATGTAAGCCAAAAAGAGTTGAAGTTCAAGGTTGGTGATTGGGTGTTCTTGAAGGTATCTCTTATGAAGGGAGTGATGTGGTTTTGGAAGAAGGGAAAGCTCGATCCCTATTATGTTGGTCCATACTTGATTTTGAGGAGAGTGGGTAATGTTGCTTATGAATTGGATTTGACTCCGATTTTAGGTTCTATACATCCTATTTTCCATGTATCGATGTTAAAGAAGTGTGTGGGCAATCCTTCTTTGGTTGTACTTATTGAGAGTGTGGGTATTTCAGATTCCTTATATTATGAGTAAGTTCTAGTTGAGATTTTAGATAGGCAAGTCTGTCGTTTGAAGACTAAGGATGTGGCTTCGCTGAAGGCCCTTTGGAGGAACCAAAAGGTGGAAGAAGCTACTTAGGAAGATGAAGAGGACATAAAGTCCAGATATTCATTCTTGTTCCTCGGGTTGGATAATCATGCTTAAGGTATGTTTTTTCCTAGTCTATTTGTTTTCTTGCTTTGGCAAAGGATTTGTCATTCCATTCCTATCTTACATTCGTACGAAAGAATGCCTTGACTCCTTATTCGGGGACGAATGATCCTAGGGGGGGTAATGTAACACCCTAGATTATTTCCTCTAAAAATTTTAAATTTTGAACTCACTGTCCAAGCTACGACTCACCTAATGAGTTGTGAAGACTCGTTACGTGTCGTAGGGATCAAGTCGTAGGCAAACCAATAAGGAATGCCCAAGTTTCTATTTTGAGTATTACATGGACCTCACGATTCATGGGGAGACATTACGAGTCATAAGGAGAGACTCGTGGTCCTACCAGTATGATCACTAATATTTTGGTCCAAGTACGACTAGGACTCTACGAGTTGTAATGTCTCAGTACGAGTCGAGTGGTACTACTCGTAGGGTCAATAGTGAGAGAGCCCATTTTATCTTCCCAGACTACGAGTTGTTATGATGACTCATAACCAGACGTCACGAGTTGTCACGAGTCATCACGTGACTCGTAACGACTAGGCGGTAATTTTTAACATTTTAATAGAGGGCACTTTGGTCGTTTCCCTCTTTCACCAATTAAAACCCATGACCTAAAATGCTACAAGGGACCCCATAACTCCTCATTACCCAATAATAAACTACTCTTTACCCTTTCAAATCCCTAAGGCAAGAACAACTAGAGTTTCTAAGGATTTGGCTTCTAGAGCTCCAATTGGTGATTTTTCTCCATAATTCTCAATACTTTCATACATATATCTTTCCTAAAGTTTGTTTACCTAAAATCATATATTCAAATTTTCATCCATATAATTTAATTGTTGTCTTTGAATTTGGGTTAAGGACTTTTGGATGTTGTTAATTGAATTATTTTTCCTATGGCTTTTGTCAATCATTCATGTTTTGAATTGATGACTTTTGAACTAATTGGGTGCATGGGCATGGTAAATAAGAAATAGGGGATTGTGGATTCACCTAAATTGGTTTGATAAATTATGGAGGTCGTGGATTCCCCCAATTTTATGGATTGTCGTAACTAAATTGGTAATAACATCAACCCAACCTTACGAAATTGGGTTTGAAACATGAGTATATGTATATTGAAATTTCTTTTGGAAATGTAGCATTTCATAAAAGGTTAATAAAACATAAATGGTGTTAAATTGAACCTTGGGGGTCATGGATTCCCTTATACGGGTAAATAATTAAACCTAGGGGGTTGTGAATTCCCCCGTGTAGATGAATGATTGGAACTTGTGGGGTTGCGGATTTCCCCAAGTGATGATAATTAAAATGGTATGATGATATTAGCTTTCAAACATAATTGGTATGGCGATTCCATCAGTATATGCCTTAGTGGATTATTTTGGTTCAATGAATGGGAATGTGTAAATATTTAAATTAGACTTAAGGGGGTTGTGTAGATTAGCCGTGAAAGTGGAGGTCCCGAGGAAATGATACTGGGAACCCATGAGGGTTAGTTTTGATGACTGTGTGCTTGTGTCACACTTTATATATTTGTATCCTGGATTGGTGAAGTGTCGTGGATTCCCCAGCCTTCCTTAGTACCCCGGTTAGTATGGCTAACATACACTAAAACCCTTTCAGCAAGGTGAGATCTGGACCCATATAGCCCGTGGGTATAAATGACGGTTTGAGCTACACAGTCCAGGTTAATATTATAACTCTCATGCAAAACCTTGTTCCCTATCTCGATATATTATATATATGTGTATGATATTGTGAGCATATGGTTTTGGAATGATTGATCATGGCGTTGTTTTATTCCTACCCTGAGTTACATGTTTGCGCTCACCCTGTTAACCATTCCCCAACATTATATCCCTAAGCGATGCAGGGTCTTAAGATATTTCTATTTCCTTGCGCAGTGATAGGTGATTCTAGTTCATTCGTTGGTCTTTCTTGAAGTGGTGAGCTTCCATTCTTCGGAAGGCCTTCATTTCATGGACTTATCTTTACTTATGTCTTAGACTATTTTGGTAGGGTTTTGGCTATTGTTGGGGGCATGTCCCTACTGTGCTTATGTTTGGTTTCTTATAGGCTTTTGTGAACAACAAAGTGTGGGTGGATTGTGTTGTGGATTGTTAGATCCCTCTTATTATTGATTTCTCTATCTTTTTATATATTCAGAACTCATCTCTATGTTGTTATATGTTTGAAACTCATCCACTACTAGTTGTATTGTGTTTTGGTTGGCTAGGCTAATGGGGGTGGTCTTCGATACTTGGTGGACTTGAGATACCCGTCACAACTAGTCCCTAGTTTGGGTCGTGACAAAATTAGAATCTATCATATCAAATACTTCTTTGCTTGTGAATTTTCTCTGCTTATTTTATGTTTCTTAAGAAATTCAAATATTGGATCATAGAAACAAATGTAAAGCAACATATATCATAGATACTGACTATATAAGACTCTTCGTTGCTTATAAATCTTTCTTCTTCTTCTATTTTTTGTGAGAAATTATAATATTTTAATCATAGATACATATGTAAAGCAACCTAAATTGTTGTCAAGATGAAATCATAAGTGGAGAGATGTACTGATTACAATCCCAACAAATTGTTACCTGTATCAGAGTGTATAAATAGTTTATTTCAAGATTCTATCTTTGTGTATTAATGAAAGAATTGATACAAAATATATCTGTTCTTACCAGGATGATACATATTGATACATACTATAACAAATCTGCCATTGTTGTAATTGTATGTATCGACTGTAGAGTTCACTATTGTATACCATCTTGATAGATAAAGAAAAGAGTGATGTAACTTATAAAAAGGGATATAGAGGTAGGATAAAAAGGAGAGAGGGAGAAAGAGGTAGGACCAAAAATATAAGGGATAAGAGGGGAGAAATAGAGCAAGAGGCAACCTAAAAGTGTCTAGGTTTGCTAAGGTGAGTGGGGAGGGGGGGGAAGACATCTCGAACAAGTGTAGTGCATTAAAGATGATAAAAACAAAGCATTAGTGGAAGACGCGCATATTAGACGAAGATGGAAGACATGCTTTCATAAACTTTTGAATTAAAAGGGGCACAAAAATATTGTGTTGGGTGGTTTAGAGCATATTGAGCATTGTCACGATTTTGGGTATTGCAGGAATATCAAGTTTGAGAAGGTTAAGGAGGTTATTCATAAGATAAGAAGGTAGAAATTGGGTTGGATAAGATTTTGGTGGAATTTTGAAGGAGTACATATATTGCATGTATAAAATGGATAGCTATGTTGTTTGATTTTATTTTTAGGATGTAAAAAATGCTCAAAGAGTAGAGGTGAACTACAATGATTCCATTGTACAAAAATATTATGATATTCAAAATTACAACCATTATTGAGATATTATAAGGAGAGGAGTGTCTATCACTAAGAACCAATTTGGAATTCATAATGAGGCATTTGACTACAAAAGCCACAAATCTTATAAGGAGAATGATGGAGTAGTATATAGAGAAGGAGAATGACTTAACAAATGGTGTTTATTAACCTAGAAAAAGCTTATGACAAAGTTCCCAAAGGGGTTATTTGGAGATGTTTGGAAGATAAATATCATGGACTTAGTCTTCCACTAAGAAAATATGTGATTCTTAACAACTCGCTCATATTTATGTACCAGTTGACATGATTTCTCTAAGCCAAGTTAGCCTAAAATACTAGGAACCGTGAAGAGATTTTTAGAAAGAGCATAAGAGAATTTCTAGAAAGATTTGTATTGGGGAGAACTTGAATTATTTGCTTGACAATTTTACAAATGAATGCCCTTTATTTATATTACTCATCTAGGGGATAAGATGAAAATAATAATTATTACATAAGTCCCTACGTATTTATAAATAGGTCCCTTCTCTACAATTTTCTACATACCTAGAATATTCTACGAGCCTTCTATGCAAATCCATGACATTCTAGGTTCTTCCAAGGGAAACACGTATATTTCTCTAGAATATTCTACACATGTTAGCATCTTTCTTATGTAACCCTTTTATAGTGACAACTTTATTCCATGTGTTGCCTAAGTGACATGGTGACATAGAGGACGATCACACTCTCCCTCACTTGATATTGTAATACATACGATGCATTACTATTGAATAAACTCCAGGATCTTATCTTTGAATTACCACAAGTCGTCATATTATTACCATATTGTTTTCTCTAATGATTGTCCCTTAAAGTTGATGAGGAACATAGTGGTTGTTTTTCCCCATAGTTTCTTCTTGTCTAATAGTCATTGATATCCTCAATCACCCAATCATGTGAGGCGGTGATAATAATAGGTGCACAATTCAATTGGCCTCTGCTTCAGTCATTCATGTCTTTATGGTAAAACTTAAGCATGCAACAATGGGAGACAACATAATTCTTAAGATGTAGAGGCAGGTCAATCTTAGATGAGAAATTTCCCACCTTGTCAAGTATCCTAAATATACCTTTGTACTTGAGAAACAAATTTTGGTGCATACCCCATAGTGCCTTGAATTGTCTTGGTTAAACTTTACTACTACCATTTCCTCAACTTAATTGTCTATTAGATGCCTAATATGGTCCATAAATTTCTCCATCTACTTGGATACCTTATCCAAGTAGCACGTTGTAGTTTCAAGCTGCTCCTGTAATTCTTTAACCATATGATAAGCTCTCAAACTCTTTCCCTTAAATGTCGCTGGAAATGAATGTGGATTTTGAGGTTGTTAGCTAATGGATAGATCAAATAGTGTATACATTGTGGACTTACTTTATTGTAAGCTATAAGAAAATTGGGCTATGTGTAAAAACATTGCCTAGTGATTCTAATACACACTCGGATAATGCCTCAAGTATCACTCTAATAATTCATTGATCCACTCATTCTGTACATCAGTCTATGGATAAAAACTATTAAAAAAGTGTAAATATATCGAACAACTCCTTACAAAAGCTTCCAATAAAATATGGAGGGGGGATCTTGTTCATTGATAATATGCCTTGGTAAGCCCCAATATTTCACTCGATTCTTAAAGAATAACTTGGTAATGCTCGATTATAGCCCAAAAATATGGGGTGTTACATTAGCACAGACTCCGAGGGTATTCTAAGATATAATGGTTGCATTTGTATTTCGAGGGTAGGTGACTTGTGTAATACCCCGTGTCTACAAGCTTCTATGCAACATATTACTCATTCCCTCGAGTCGTACATATAACATACAAGTCGTATATAGCAAATTTTACTTGTGGAAGTATAGAGTAGTTAAAGTCTATTATAGATATGAGTTAGCCCTAGAAATCATCGAGGCATGGGATGAGTCGTATGTAGTGAATTCGTGAGTTCAATAGCATAGGTTCCCTAAGATTCTGTCAAAGATACAAGTGGTTGTTCCAAAGTCGTATAGGCAAGTAATGAGTCATAGGTTACCACTCGTATATTTACCAGTGTGTGCTATCTTTGCTACCACCAAGATTATCAGTCACTAGCCCAACTCGTACCATCACCATATAAGTTGTATGGTTGACTCATGACGACTGGTGATCAATTTCTGTAAAGTACATTTAAAGTGCCTTTTGTTCTTTTCCCCTCTTATAAATCCCAACCCACAACCTATACCCAAGAGAGGTGTTATTTTGCTCATATTTACAGTCAATTAACAATATGTTTTCTCCTCCTATATTCAAGAACAAAAAAATTACGGTTTTCTCACCAAGTCATCTCTCAAGTCTCAAAGTCCAAGTCTTCTTCACAAGTTAACCAATCCTAGGTATGTGGGGTTTTTTAACAAGGTTAATTCTTCCATCCTTGTGCCCAAAAAGTACAATTTTTAAGATTTAATTTACATATTTTATATTAGGGTTCATCCACCAAATTCTCATGTATTTAAGTATACCATTATCTTGTGATTTTAAGGCTAAATATGCATAAAAGTTGCAACTATTCATGTTTTGAACTTTGAGATTGCATTATGCTTTAAATTTCATTACTTTGACTTGGAATTCTGATGAAAGATTTTTATATGGGTATTGAGTTTGATATTTTGTTATAAGTTTTATTAAAGAAAGTAAGAGTTTTAAGATTTAAGAAGAAACATTAAGTTTATAAGAAAGTTTAAGCCCTTTGAAGTTCCATTCATATACATTATAGCATGATTCAAGGAAACTTCATCTTTTGACATAAGATAAGACATGAAACCCACAAGTGTTCCTTCTGCTTATGACTTAAGTAGAGATTAGCATAACTGGATTTCACTCAATAAACCCTTATGTTATTTTAAGGTGTATTTCGTAAGTATGAGCATATATGTATTCTGGGAGTAGTATTTAGTACCGAGAAGGGAATGTGGATGAGCATATCTTAAATTCTCAAAAACTATAAACCACCATAGGTTAATATCTATCCCAATATGGATAAAGTATAGGGATCACTTAAGGTTTTATTCTGATGGCAAGGGTAGAATAGCTCCCCCCAACGTGGGTAAGATGTTAGACGTCATGGTAGCTCACATGGTTTATGTCCGTTAGAAGAATCTATCATAAGAAAGATTAATAGTAAAGATTTTAGAAACTAAGTGTTATGGCTCACTAAGCTTATTCATATGCTTCATCATACATATTTTATGATCTTATAGGTTTTAGTTTTACTCAAGTCCAAGGTGAGTCATTTACGCTTAGCATGCATCATTTGAAAATGTACATGTATGCTTAGTTCTTGTTTTACATATGCATTCACCCCATATACTCATTACATTCTAGAAGTATTGGCCCATATATATGTCTATGTGCTACATTTTATTATAATGTAGGTTCTGGTGCTCATTTCCAGCAGCATGATTGACTACGAGCATCATCACCTGCATCCCGACTTTTGGTGAGTCCTTATAGTCCGAGGACCCAGCTTATCAGACTCTTGTTCATTTATGAAAGTACTTTAGTTATTTGATTTTTGATTAAGTTCGGGCCTGTCCCAGTGGCTCTCTAGTTAGCAGTAGAGGCTTGTCAGATTGTGTATGCTTTAAGTTCAAAGAGTTTGTTTAATGTTTCCAAAGTTAAAGATTTATATTAAGCCATGAAATTATTTACCTTCAGTTTCTATATATGTTATTTCACTTTTCATGCAAGTTTCAAGATGAATAGATATCATGGGTTATCTTAGGGCTATTCCTGGTCTTAAGCTCCATGTGACATCCAGGGGGCATTTTTGGAGCATTATAAACTTGGTATCAGAGCCTAAGGTTTAAAGAGTTCTAGGGAGTTGGAAAATCCACATTACATAGAGTCTTGATCATGAGTGTGAAGTGTGCCACTTTTATGAGCAAGAGGCTACAAAACTATTTAGGAATTATCATTTCTTTCATGCTCTATTATGCTTACAGTTGTCTCTATCTGCCTTAACTCATACTTTTATGTGATAGAATATGCCTCCTCGTCAAGCCGACGCACGCAGAAATAGTTATCAACCACCGTACGCAGCCCTTCTGAATGAGAATGTATATCATACTAAATTTCAATCTGCCTTTCAAGCATTGGCCTAAGCAGTGAATGTCAATATTCAAGGAAACTAATAGCCAACAATCCTACTTCAGCAAAATAGTAACCTAGCTGCAGCCCAAATTTGAGACTTTATGAGGATGAACCCACCTGAGTTCCATGGGTCAAATATGGATGAGGATCCTCAAATCTTGATTGATGAGGTGAGAAAGAGCACTCAGATCATGGATATTACTGAAGAGGAGAGTGTGGAGTTGGCATCCTATAGGCTGAGGGATGTTGCTTATGATTGAGTCACTATGTGGAAGGATGGTAAGAGTGAGAATGCAGCTCCTATGAGTTGGCAAGTATTTTAAACTACTTTTTTGGATAGGTTCTTTTCTTGTGAGATAAGGAAGGCTAAAGTGGATAAGTTAATGAACCTGAGGCACGGATCTATGACAGTGAAGGAGTACTTTCTTAAGTTCACTCAGTTGGACAAATATGCCCTAGAGTTGTTGTTTGATTTTAGAGTTTGCACGGGTAAGTTTGCTACTAGTATCTGATTTGGTGGTCAAAGAGTGTAGGAATGCCATGCTAATTGAGGATATGGATATTTCTCAGTTGATGACTCATGCTCAATAGATTGAGGCAAAAAAATTGAAGAAAACAGAGAAGAGAAACAAGAGAGCTAGAACTGGACAATTTGAGTATAGTCAGCCAAGGTCTGGAGGGGGAAACCGTTTGTAGTTTTAGGGTCATTCATCAATTCCTCTACCATATTTAGTTAGTTCCCCTACACCCAAGTCCAAGCAGGAGCAGTGGGGCAGGACTTTGAATTCCAGGTATCAGAACTGTGTAATCGAGAGGACCAGTTACCCGACATGTGCAAAGTGTGGCAGGACCCATCTTGGTAAGTGTTTGAGGGGAAAAAAGGGTTTCTATGATTGTGACAAGTTTGGCCAATAGATCAAGAAGTGTCCATACACTAAGCAAGGAAGTAGAGATGCTCATCCTCAGACTCAAGCTACAAATCCAGCAGCTCAACCAGGCTACCCTGTTCCTTCTCAGGGTGTGTTATCCAATACGGTGGTGGTCAGCCCCAAAATTAATTCTATGCTTTACTATCCCGTCAGGAGCAGGAGAGTTCACCAGATGTTGTCACTTATATGCTTCATGCCTTTAACTATGATGTATATGTGTTGTTAGACCCGGGATCAAATTTCTCTTATGTAACTCCATTGGTTGCTGTAAATTTTGGGGTAGGTCCTGAAAATATCCCTAAACCCTTGTTAGTTTCCACCCCAGTGGGTGAGTCAGTTGTTGCTAGGAGAGTCAAAAGGGAGTGTGCTATTATCGTTCTCCATATGGTCAAACTAGCAGACCTAACAGAGTTAGATATGGTAGATTTTGATATTATTGTGGGCATGGATTGGCTCTATTCAAGTTGTGTACCGTCCGGTTTGCAACCCCTACTACATCTACCATTACGATATTTACTATATTTCGTACGTTTCGGATATAGCACGTCCCCCTTTTTTTTTACTATATGAAATCCACACTTTGACACCTAAGATTCCATAACGAGTAGATACTTCCGCAGGAGCATAATCTATTTTCTAGTTAAATACATTACGAGATGTTTTTCCATACTTTCTGCATTCAGTTCTAGCACTATACATCATTTTCCTGGTGAGGTAGTTTTTGAATGGGAAGGTAGTTCTGTGTCTCCCAAGGGTCGTTTTATATCTTATATTAAGGCCAGAAAGTTAATATCAAAAGTATGTATCTACTATTTATTTCGATTCAAAGATACTCAGCCTGAAGTCCTAATAGTTTAATCAGTCTGGATAGTACATAAGTTTTCAGAGGTTTTCCCGAAGATCTGCCAGGGGTACCTCCACATAGAGAAATAAAATATGGTATTGATCTTCTTCCTGATACTCGGTCCATCTAAATCCCTCTATATTGCATGGCTCCAGCTGAACTTAAATAGTTAAAGGAGCAGCTTAAGGACCTCTTAGATAAAGGTCTCATCGAACCCAGTGTTTCTTCATGGGGTGCTCCAATACTTTTCATGTGCAAGAAAGATGAGACTCTCAAAATGTGTATAGATTATAGACAACTAAAAAGGGTTACTATCAAGAATAAGTATCCTATTCCTAGAATCGATAATTTGTTCGATCAGCTTCAGAGTGCCCGATGGTTTTCAAAAATTAGCTTTCTGAACAAGGTACGACCATTTTGAGTTTGTAGTTATGTCATTTGGACTGATGAATGCTCCTGAAACCTTTATGGATTTGATGAACAGGGTCTTCAAACAGTACTTAGACATGTTTGTCATTGTGTTTATAGATAACATACTGGTGTATTCCAGGAGTGAAGAGAAATATGCAGAATATTTGAGAATAGTACTATAAACCCTCAAGGACTGCCACTTATATATGAAGTTTGGTAAATGTGAAATTTTGTTAGAATTAGTTACCTTCTTGGGATATTTTATTTCAGGGGTTAGTATTCATGTAGATCCTCATAATACTAATACAATGAAGCACTAGCCTAGACCCATCACTCCATCTGATATCAAGAGTTTTTTCGTTTTGGCTAGATATTATAGAAGATTTGTTGAAGGGTTCTCCTATATAACCACACCATTGACTAAGTTGTCCCTAAATAAAGTGAAGTTTATATGGTCGGATAAGTATGAGAAGAGTTTCCAAGATTAAAAGGAGAGATTGACTTCGGCTCCAGTGTTAGCTTTACCGGAGGGGTTAGATGGATTTGTGGTGTATTTTGATACTTCTAGAGTCGGGTAGGGTTGTGTGTTGATGCAAAATGAGAAAGTGATAGCTTATGTCTCCAGAAAACTTAAGGATGACAAAAAAATTACCCAACTCACAACTTGGAGTTAGCTGCCATGGTGTTTGCCTTGAAAATTTAGAGACACTACCTCTATAGTATGCATGTTGATGTTTTCACTGACCACAAGAGTCTTTAGAATGTATTTTCTTAGTGGGAGCTAAAACTTCATCAGATGAGGTGGTTGGAATTATTGAAATATTACGTTATGAGCGTGCTCTATCATTCGGGTAAGGCCAACATGGTGGATGACACACTGAGTAGGTTTTCCATAGGTAGTGTGGCTCATGTGAAATAGAAAAGAATGGGAATTGGTCAAGGAAGTGCATAGATTAGCCTATTTTGCTCGACACTGATGATGGAGGAAGAGTAGTTCAGAATGATTCAGAATCATCTTTGGTAGTAGAAGTAAAGAACAAACAGCAGAATGATCCAACACTTAGCCAAGTATTGGAATCAGTCCATCAAAAATGGTTGAGGTTTTCTCCCAAGGGTGAGATAGTGTACTTTGCTATCAAGGTAGGTTTTGTGTTTCGAATGTAGACGGGTTAAGAGAAAGGATACTAGCTGAGGCTCATGGTTTAAGGTATTCCATTCATCCTAGTGATACCAAGATGTATTGTGACTTACGGGAAATTTATTGGTGGAATGGTATTAAGAGGGACATAGCAGAGTTTGTGGCCAAGTGCCCCAATTTCCAATAAGTTAAAGTTGAACACTAAAGATCAGGTAGTACTCTACAAGAGATCAGCATTCCTACTTGAAAGAGGGAAATAATGAATATAAACTTCATCATAAGGTTGCCTCGTATAAATTATCAACATGATTCAATTTGGGTCATAGTTGATCAAATAACTAAATCAGCCTATTTCCTACCTGTCAAGACTTCAGATACAATGGAAGATTATGCCAAAGTGTATATTCGCGAGTTAGTAAGGCTTCATGGGATACCATTGTCTATCATTTCAGATAGAGGCACATAATTTACTTCTTAGTTTTGGTAGTCTTTTCAGAAACTTGGTACAAAAGTTAACCTTAGCACTGTTTTTCATTCGGGAACCAATGGTCAGGCTGAACGCACCATTCAGACATTAGAAAACATGTTGAGGGCATGTATTTTAGACTTTAAAGAAAGTTGGGATGATCATCTACCTTTGATTGAGCTTTCTTATAATAATAGTTATCACGCTAGAATTTAGATGGCTCCATTTGAAGCATTGTACGGGCGTAGGTGCATATCACCAATAGGATGGTTTGAGGTTGGTAAAGTGGCATTGATTGAGAAAAATTCTGTTCTTGAAGCTATGGCAACGGCTCAGTTGATTTATGAAAGGTTGAAGAATGCTCATAGTCGTCAGAAGTCATATGCAAATGTAAGAAAGAGAGAACTCAAGTTTGAAGTGGTGGATTGGGTATTCCTAAATATATCTCCAATGAAGGGGATAGTGAGATTTGGAAGAAAAGGGAAACTGAGTCCCCAATTTGTTGGTTCGTATGAGATAGTAAGACGTATAGGAGATGTCGCATACAAATTAAACCTTTCATCAGAGTTAGCTACAGTTCACCCAGTGTTCCATATTTTAGTGCTTAAAGAGTACATTGGAGATCTGTCCTTAGTAGTTCCCCTAGAGAGTATTGGGGTCAAGGATAAATTGTCGTATGAGTAGATTCCTGTAGAGGTACTTCATAGGCAGGTCTGATAGCTAAGGAATAAAGAAGTAGCGTCAGTAAAGTTTCTTTGGAGAAAGTAATTAATTGAAGGGGCCACCTGGGAAGCTGGAGTAGACATGATGACCAAGTATCCTCATCTCTTTTCTTCCAACTCAGTTTCTACCAAATGTAAATAGTTATTTTTAGCCCAAACCCTTTCTCTTTAAGTCTGTTTAAGTATTCTTAAGTCATATCTTATGATGTTAGTAATCGAATCATTATGATAGATATAAGCTTGGTTATAAGCTTGGTGTAGGTGTGTTGATCCTTTTCCAAATCCTAAATGAATCACATTTAAGTGTGAACATTTCCAAGGGGGAGATATTATAATACTCCGTATCTAAAAGCCTCTATAGTAACTCGTACATACAACATATGAGTCATATATAGTAAGTCGCACTATGGAGTAGTTGGAGTCTATTGTGTATATGAGTTGGCCCTAGAAATTGTCAAGGCATGGTATGAGTCGTATGAAGTAAAGCCGTGAGTTCAGCAGTATAGGTTCCCTAAGATTCTGTCCAAGATACGAGTGGTTGTTCCAAAGTCCTATAGGCAAGTAATGAGTCATAGGTTACCAATCGTATGTTGATCAGTGTGTGATATCCTTACTACTTCCAAGCTTATGATTCACTATCCCAACTCAAACCATCACCATACGAATCGTATAGTTGACTCATGATGACTGGCAATCAATTTCTGTAAACATCAGTTAAAAGGCCTTTTGATCTTTTCCCCTCTTATAACTCCAAACCCATGACTTATACCCCAGAGAGGCATTATTTTCCTCACACTTCTAGTCAATTAACAACATCATTTCTCCTCTCATCTTCAAGAACAATAAGATAAGGTTTTTCTCACCAAGTCATCTCTCAAGTCGCAAAGTTCAAGTCTTCTTCATAAGTCAAGCAATTCCAGGTATGTGGGGTTTTTGAACAAGGTTAATTCTTCCATCCTTGTGGCCAAAAAACATAATTTTAAGATTTAATTTACATGTTTTATATTAGGGTTCATCCCCCAAATTCTCATGTATTGAAGTATACCATTATCTTATAATTTTAAGGCTAAAGATGTATAACGGTTGCAACTATTCATGTTTTGAACTTTAAGATTGCTATTGTGCTTTAAATTTACTATTTTGATTTGGAATTCTAATCAAAGATTTCTATATGGGTTATGAGTCTGATATTTTGTTATAAGTATTATTAAAGAAAGTAAGAGTTTCAAGATTTAAGAAGAAGCATTAAGTTTATAAGAAAGTTTAAGCCCTTTGAAGTTCCATTTATATGAATTATAGCATGATTCAAGAAAGTTTGATCTTTCGACATAAGATAAGACATAAAATCTACAAGTGTTCCTTCTGATTATGATTTAAGTAAAGAGCGACATAACTACTTTTAATCTATAAACCCTTATTCTATTTTAAGGTAGATTTCATAAGTATGAGCATATATGTATTCTGGAAGTAGTATTTAGCACCAAGAAAGGAATAAGGATGAGTGTATCCTAAATTCTCGGAAATTATGAGCTACCGTAGGTTAAGTTTTTTTCTAATATGGATGAATTACAGTGATCGCTTAAGTTAAGGTTCTATTTTGATGGCAAGGGTAGAACATCTCTCCCTAACGTGGGTTAGACGTTGGACTCCATGGTAGCTCATATGGTTTTTGTCGGTTAGAAGAATCTCTCACAAGAAAGAATAATAGTAAATATTTTAGAAACTAAGTGTATGGCTCACTAAGCTTATTCATATGCTTTATTATTCATGTTTTATAATCTTGTCATCTTTAGTTTTACTCAAACCCAAGGTGAGTCATTTACGCTTAGCATGCATCATTTGAAAATGTACATGTATACTCAGTTTTTTTTACATATGCATTCACCCCCACATACTCAGTACATTCCAGAAGTACTGACCCACATATATGTCTATGTGCTATATTGTCTTATAATGTAGGTTCTAATGCTCATTTCTAGCAGCACGATTGATACGAGCATCATCATTTGCATCCCAACTTTTGGTGAGTCCTCATAATCTGAGCACCCAACTTATTAGACTCTTGCTTATTTATGAAAGTAGTTTAGTTATTTAATTTTCAATTAAGTTTGGGTCGGCTGGGGTCTGTCCCAGTGGCTCTCTAGTTATCAGTAGAGGCTTGTCAGACAGTGTACGTTTTAAGTTCAAGGAGTTTGTTTAAGGTTTCCATATTTAAAAATTTATATTAAGCTATGAAATTATTTACCTTCAGTTTCTATATATGTTAGTTCACTTTTCATTCAAGTTTCAAGATGAATATATATCATGGGTTATCTTAGGGCTATTCATAGTCTTAAACACCGTCTGACATCCAAGGGTACTTTTGGGGCATTAAAACTTAACTCAGTTGACATTGTATGAGGCTCACAGCTCTAGATATTCTATTCACCCTGGTACAGCTAACATGTATAGAGATTTGAGGCAACATTATTGATGGAGTGGCATCAAGAGAGATGTGGTGGACTTTGTATCCCATTGCCTATGTTCTCAACAGGTGAAGGTTGAGCATCAGAGGCTCAGTGACCTGATTTAGAGATTACCCATTCCTGAGTGGAAGTGGGAGTAGATCACCATGTATTTCTTTAGGGGTTTGTCTCGCACCTTTCGCGGTTCCTATGGTATTTAGGTCATTGTGGATCGGTTAACCAAATTGTCACATTTCATTCCTATTCAGATGTCCTTCAGTGCTAAGAGGTTAGCCCCTATCTGTGTTCATGAGATAGTATATTTGTATGGAGAGCCTATATATATCATTTCAGGTAGGGGTTTGGTATGCACATTTATCTTTTTCAGGAGGATTTGGGTAACTAGGTGGATCTATGCACAACTTTTCACCCTCAGACCGATGGACAGTCGGGGAAACTATTTAGGTTCTCAAGGATACGCTCCGAGACTGTGTTATGGTTTATGGAGGTCAGTGGGAGAAACACTTAGCTTTAACAAAGTTTGATTATAATAATAACTACCATTCAGGTGTTGAGATGGCACCATTTGAGGCATTATACAGTAGGTTGATCTGAGGTGAATTTATGCACCTTAGAGTTGTTATTCGGGCTTATTTAGTCTTATTTTGAGGACTACTTGTGTTCTTAATGTGTCAATAAGGAAATAATTGAGAATCTAAGTGTTTAAGTACTTAATTACAATGTTTAAGGTGTAGTTCAAACAATTTTGTACTTAATTTGGTCACTTAGATTTCAAATGAGAAAACTAGAGTTACTAGCTAGAGCTAGGTATTGTTCTAGTTGATCTCGGTGGAATATAGTGAGTGTAATGAGTTCCTAATATTATTACTATGTAATTATGTGTGGAAAAACATGTTTATAATGTTCAAGGTTCAATTGAATTAATCCTAGAGTCGAACAAGAAGTTAAAGATTAAAAAGGGCAAAACTAGTTCTTAGTTTAAGTTTCTAGTTTGTTGTCCTTGATATTGTGTTGTTTTGATATCTAATCCATGGTGTTAAATGCTATAGGATACTTTTTGAGTTGATTTTGATTATATATGTATGATAAAAAATATGGAAATCAAATTGAAATAACACCACAAGGCTTGGGATTGAAAGACATCGAGATGGCTTATAAGATGACTTTCCAGTGTGTCATCGCGATGGAGGGCCATCGCACACCCTATTCTGTCGGAATAATTAGTGAATTGCACACCCTATTTCATGGTAATAATCATCTCATTTCACAACCCATTCCCAGGGAATAAGAAAGGCGATGCAGACCCTAGTTCCAATACGACCAAATTATCCTCCTATAATTAGGACACTTGAACTTGATGTTAGACACCTTGGACGACTTTAAAACTTGGAAAGGGGATATAAAACACTTCAATTAGGGTTTTTATCTCTTTAATTTAGTTTATTTATGTATTTTATCATAGATTCATTTATCTTGATTACGGTTATGTCCATGAGGGGTTAAAAACCCTCTTTTCCGAGGTTAAGGCCAAAAACATGATTGCTATTGCTTTGAATTGATTTGGTTTTGATTTTTTATCATATTTGGTTGTTTATTTATCATTTTTATAATTATTTTAAGTATTATATACCCTTAGAATACATCCATTGTCATCTTTGTGAGCTCAGAGGTGGGGGGAGAATAGACGATAAAACATGGGGGTAAATAGAGCAAGGTTCTTATTCTTATATAAAATAAAGGATTTGAACTAGAGTCTAGGATAGGGATATACCTAGAAGCCTTGTTTGGTTCACTTGCAGGATGATATCTTAATGTATCTAAAGTTCTAAATGGATTATTGTGTCCTCGCTTAATGATGTAGTTGTAATGTCTAGTTAGGTAGAAGATTAGATGATCGAGAAATCATGATCATTCAATAAACCCTGCTAATCAAAAACCAAGATAAGTAATCTAACTAATGAAGTTCAATAGCTTAGTATGAATGTTCGCCGTGCTTTAACCCCGAGTTTCTATTTATTGATTGTTCTAGCTCTTACTTTTCCGCACTGTTTAATTTATGTTAGTTTACAAATATAAAACTCTTTCGGTTACTTTTACACCACTTTAATCTCTATAGTTAAACTAAAATTATATATTTGCTTAATACTATTCCCTGTGGGATCGATACTTGGCACTTGATCCAATGAGGTACTATCTCACACTTTTATTGAGGCACTTGATCATAACATAAAAATTTTGCTAGATTTAATTTCAGGTGGTCAAGCGTTGGAATTGACGTATGACGAGCTATACACCTTGTTGAACCAGATTACACAAGGGAATCCTGAGTGGCATATTGACTCAAGAAGTGCTCTAAAGAATGTTGCAGGTGTGTTGGAGGTGGACCAGTTTTCTGCTTTATCAACTCAGATTGCTTCACTACAAAATCAGTTAATTACTCAGCCCAGTAATATAAAATTAGGGGTTACACAGCTTGCAGCAATATCTAATGCAATTCATCAGATAAATACTTGGTGTGAGGTTTGTGGCAACAGTAGTCATTCTGCAGCCATGTGTGGTGCAAATCTTGAGTCAGTGATGTTTGTGGGCAATGCTCAAAGACCAAATTATGGGAACACCTACAATCAAAAGTGGCAGACTTAGCCACCAATTCTATCATGGAACAACCAGCAGCAGCAGGTTCAAGGGAATCAGACCACAGCTCAGACTAGTAATATCGAAGAGATGTTGAAAACATTATCGTTGCTCAAGCACAGTTGGCATCATATATGAAAAACCAATAGATTATTACAAAGAACTTGGAGATTCAGATTGGTTAGATAGAAGGAGTGCAAAACATTAGGCCCTAGAGAGGTCTACCAAGTGATACCAAATCTCCTAAATAAGTAATGGCAATCACTTTGAGGAGTGGTAAAAAGCTCAATGAAGAACCTCCAAAGACAACTAAAGAGGTAAATGCATAGTTGGTTCCTCAACAGGTAGATGACAAATTTGCTGAAAATTCGAGGAAGTCTGAGTACTCGAAAACAAAAGTTGCTGAACAGGTAAAGGAGAGACCACCACCACCTTTCCCACAAAGGCTTAGAAAATCAAAGAAGAATGCATGCATCAAGAAGTTTTTCAACACGATCAGAGAGCTTCACATTAACCTACCTCTTTTACATATTTTACAAGGAATACCCAAGTATGTATGCTAAGTACTTGAAGGACGTGGTCACTAATAAAGTTAAGTTGTAGGATGTTAAGATAGTAGAACTCATTGAGGAGTGTAGTTCTGTGGTGATGCAGAAGATGCCCCAAAATCTCAAAGACCCTGGGAGTTTTGCGCTCCCTATTCAAATTGATAGTAGTGAGGTGGTCTACCTACTTAGTGATTTAGGGACAAGCATCAATTTGATACCTTTTTCCTTGTTCAATACGTTGGGCTTGGGGAAGTCGATAACGAGCTCTGTGATACTCCAATTGGAAGAAGGGACCCTAGCCTGTCCTGAAGGAATCATAGAGGATGTTTTCACTAAGGTTAGTAAGTTTATTATTCCTGCTGATTTTTATTGTTTTATATTTTCAAGCATATGAAAGAGTATCGGTCATCTTGGGACATCCATTCTTGGCGACAGAAGGAGTATTGATAGATAGGAGAGAGGGAACACTCACAATAAGGTTGGGTGATGAAGAGGCAATTTTCAAAGTCTATAAAAAAACACTTAACACACTATCCCACTACAAAGATTTGTGCATGATTATAGCGACTGAAGGGATAAGTGTGAGGTGGTGGAGTTTATTTCATAAAAGACCTCTTTAAACTTCCTCATTGAGCTGCCCAAGCCACAAATACCCCAGCTCGAATGGATGCAGATTGATGAGACTAAAAAGGATGTTATTGAGAAAGTTATTGACCTTGAGAGTTCACACTCAAGAGGTAAGAAACAAATAAGAAAATAGCCTCCAAGTAGGAAGAGGAGGATGAAAGAAAATGGCTAAGAAGATTGGGTCGTGCCGTGACACTAAATCAGACCCTGCTTGGGAGGTAACCCAAGTTAAGCTAGGTTTTATTTTTAGTATTTTTAGTTTTTACTTCAGTAGTTTGTTATTTTTGTTGATTCACAAGTTGATGGGAAGTCTAAGTACCAGAAAACCTGAGCTAAAGAGCATGGCAAAGACTAAGTGTAGGGTCCAAAGACCCCCTTGATGTATAAAGATGCTCCTAGCTAGGCCTAGAGGCCTCAAGGAGTATTTCTATCTCTACTTTTAAGTATACTTTGGGGGTAAAGTAGATTTTTAAGTGTGGGTTGGGGAAATTCCCATTTTTAGGAGTAATTTTAAAAAAAATTGTGTTAGGAATAAGTAGGATGTTCTTTTTGGTGTTATATTTGACTGCATGATAAAAGTGTTTTGGTTGTAAAAAGCATGTTGATTGTGCAAATTACTACTTTTTAGACTCTGAGGCTCATGATTATGACTCTTGTACTTGTTGGCTTAATGTTGAATTCATGTGATTGTTTGGTTGAGAGTATATAATGGTCCTACTTGAGTTAAGCATATGACATATGTGTGTGAGGTTGTTGTGTATTCCTTGTTTCATATGATGTCTAGAACTTTCCTAGAGTATGTGCAAAGAAAAATAAAGAGTGTAGGTTTAGGAGATGATATAGGCATACCCTTATGCATCATCCTAGTTAACACCATTGAGCCTTTAGCTTATTTTCTTTGATATCCTCATATATAACATGTATTTCCTTCTTTGATTGACCTTAATTTGATCCAAAGATCCTAAGCGCTTTAGTGTAAAATTAATTAAGGAGTTTAAAATTCAAGTAGGAGAAATGTGAAAGTGAATCCCCAAAGTAATAGTAATTGATGTGTTGTGGTTGGGAGTTAGAGAAATTTTTGCTAAAGAAATTCCCCTTTTTAGCCCAGTTGTGCTGTAATGAACCTGTTTTGGCCCTGGTCCACTTTGGACATTGTGCACCTCAACTAAGGCAAATCACTTAAGTTGAGGGTGGCTATCATAAGGGTGTATAACGTAAAGTGGGCGTGAAGAAGGGTAAAATTGAATCATGAATTAATAAACAATACTCCCACCATAGTGTGTGTGAAAATCTTAATGAGATAGGGCAAAACAAAAGATAAGGGTAGACAAAAGTAGTGGAAATTGGTTGTTAAAGGTGAGTTGAATGAAAAGTGTAATGTATTAAAGCGCTTAGGGAAGATAGTCACTATTCTTGGCCAAAATAGTTCCTACCCATCCCTTAGCCTACATTACAACCCTTAAAGACCTATTTGATCCTAAGTTTCATCATTCTGATATTAGTAGAGTTCTACACTAAGGGAAACCCTATGATTCATCTTGTGTAACTTATGAATTATTGGTGAGAGTGAGCGTAATTTGATTCTTATACCCAATTTGTAATAAATTACATTTATGTGAGTGATTATGGGTAACTGTCTTGTGTGAGGACATATGTTTGATGATAATTGGGTGATTTGTATGTTGTCTTTAATTGAACAATATGTATGAGTTTGCCAACTTGGTAAGACAATTCTTGTGGCTAGGATGTTTTGGATTAGTATTCTTGAACTGTCAATTGTGTTTGTAACATGTTTAGTATAGAAACTTGCATTCTGTATAGTCTTTGTAGTACTAGCTTGAATTTTTTGATTTTAGTAGAAATGTGTAGTCACCTCAGCTTATGATTCTTAGAGTAAAGAGTCGTTCGAGGACGAACAATCCTTTAAGTGTGGGGTGATGATCTGAGGTAAATTTATGCATCTTAGAGTTGTTATCCGGGCTTATTTAGTCTTATTTTGAGGACTAATTTTGTGCTTAATGTGTCAATAAGGATATAATTGAGCATCTAGGTGTTAAAGTACTTAATTACAATGTTTAATGTGCAGTTCAAACAAGTTTGTACTTAATTTGGTCACTTAGAGTTCAAATAAGAAAACTAGTGTTACTAGGTTGATCTCGATGGATTCTAGTGAGTGTAATGAGTTTCTAAGGTTATTAATGTGTAATTATGTATGGAACAAATTGTTTATAGTGTTCAAGTTTCAATTGAATTAAGCCTAGATTCGAACAAGAAGTTAAAGATAAAAAAGGGGAAGTTCTTAGCTTAAGTTTCTAGTTCGTTATCCTTGATATTGTACTGTTTTGAGCTCTAATCTGTGGTGCTTGATGATATATGATTATTTGTGAGTTTATTTTGATTATATATGTATGATAAACAAGTTGTAAATCAAGTGAAAACAACACCACGAGGCTTGGGATAGAAGGACATGAAGATGGCTTATAAGATGACTTTCCAGTGTGTCACCGCGATGGAGGGGCGTCGCACACCCTATTCTACCAGAATAAGCAGTGCATTTCACACCTCATTTCATGCGAATAAGAAGAACATTAAGCACCCCATTCCCAGGGAATAATAAGGGCAACGCGGACCCTAGTCCCAATACGGCCAAATTATCTTCCTATAAATAGGAACTTGAACTTAATGTTAGACACCTTGGACGACTTTGAAACTTGGAGAGGGGATGGAAAATACTTCAATTAGGGTTTTTATCTCTTTAATTTAGTTTATTTATGGATTTTATCATGTATTCATTTATCTTTATTACGGTTATGTCCATGAGTGGCTAAAAGCCCTTTTTTTGGGGTTAGGGCCAAGAACATGATTACTATTGCTTTGAATTGATTTGGTTTTGATTGATTATCATATTTGGTTGTTATTTATCCTTTTTATAACTATTTTAAGGATTATATACCCTTAGAATACGTCCACTGTCATCTTTGTGAGCTCGGGAGGAGGAATAAGATGATAGAACGTGGAGGTAAATAGAGCAATGTTCTTATTCTTTTATAAAATAAGGGATTTGAATTAGCATCTAGGATAGGGATATACCTAGAAACCTTTTTTGGTTCACTTGCAGGATGATATCTTAATGCATCTAAATGGATTATTGCATTCCTTCTCAACGATGTAGTTGTAATGGCCAGTTAGGTAGAAGATTAGAGGATCAAGAGACCATAATCATACTATAAACCCTGCAAATCAAAAACCAAGATATGTAATCTAACCAATGAAGTTCAATAGCTTAGTATGAATGTTCGCAGTGTTTTAACCCTGAGTTTCTATTTATTGATTGTCCAAGCTCTTACTTTTTCGCATTGTTTACTTTATGTTAGTTTACAACTCTAAAACTCTTTTGGTTGCTTTTACACCACTTTAATCTCTATAGTTAAACTAAAATTGGATAGTTTCTTAACACTAGTCCCTGTGTGGTCGATACTTGGCTTCTAAAGGGCCACTTTACTACTTGGTGAGACCACGTACACTTGCGTGTGCACTTGAGTACAACATAGGCATTGTCTTTCTCCGATTAGTTGGTTTGAGACATCCGAGATTAGACCTCATGGTACTGACTTGCTTCAGGAGTCATTGGATAGAGTTAGGATGATACAAGATAGGTTGAGGGAAACTTAGAGTAGGCAGAAGGCTTATGTAGATCATGAACTTTGTGCCTTGATGTTTGGAGTAGGAGAATAGGTATTTCTCTGAGTACCGCCCATTAAGGGTGTGATGAGGTTCGAGAGGAAAGGCAAGCTCAGCCTCATATATATTAGACCTTTTAAGATCCTTCGCACAATTGGAGAGATGGATTATGAGTTAGCCTTACCCCCAGATTTTGTTATTGTTCATCTGATTTTTTATTTTTCTATATTGTGGTGGTACATTCGCAATGAATCTCATGTGCTTCGGTGGGACTCATTGTAGTTGAATGAGAGATTGACCTTCGTGGAGGAGTCAATGTTTATATTAGCTAGGGATGTCAAGCGGTTGCACTCTGCAGAAATTTCAGTAGTTAAAGTTCAGTGAAGACACCATCGAGTATAGTTCATAAATTGGTTAAGCTTGTGTTTGAAGTTATTTGAACTTCTTTGTATTTCTTGAAGTTGTTCTTGAACTTAGTGTTGAAGTTCTTGTTGACAATACAAATTTTGTAACAACAATCCAACATATGCTTGGCTAATCAGGTTATTATTCTTCGATTTTAGTATTACCTGTTGTGTTCTTTTACTTTAGTAATTATATTATTTATTGTTGATATTGTTCTCTTTTTCAATGTTTTACTTTGCATAGTTATTTGATATGCTTTACCGGAGCCAAAAATCTATCAAAAATAGTATCTCTAATTTCACAACATAGGAATAAGGTGGGGTATACATCACCCTCCCAGATTTCATTCGTGGGATTACACTGAATTTATTCTTGTTGCTATTATTGGTGTAGTTCCTTGAGGAGTCTGGTTAGAAACTTGTATATAAGTGTAAATATAAAATATTAGACTAGTGACTCGTATGAGGGACCTCAACTAGTTTTGAATTGAGAGGAGTTTGGCTGATAGTTATGAACTTAAGGAGATTGAGGAAATAAGAAATGAGGATATTTATCAACTTGAATTAAGGAGAATTTAACTTTCGCAAGCCATGTAGTCTGAAGGTGGAAATTACAAAAGGTTTTTGCTTTTTTTTTTCTCAATGGTGTTCGATATTTACATTAAAACTCAATTAATTACAATGTACTTCGTATAGGGATCATTCGGAGGAAGCAACCCCACATTTTCAATTTGAACATTCTTATTTAAATATTATTTAACTTTAACCAGTCTTGAAAATTTTTATAATCGCTCATGGTGTTGTATTTTTTTCTTATTCTTCTTTTGACATTTGGATCTAAAGTTTGTGTTAGTCTCTTTCGACATTCGGATCTAAAGTTAGGATTTGTCACTGCATTCAAACTTCGGACCTTCAGGTCTAAAGTTTCAAACTTCGAATCTAAATTTTTAAACTTCAAACTCAAAGGTCTAACATTTGGAACTTCCATCCCATGATTCCACTATCAGACTTGACGGTCTGAAATTGATTCGAGCCTGAAATTGATTCTGAGGCGGATAAACTTTAAAAAGTTCATAAATTTCATCTATTTGTACACTTCATCCGCCTGATTTTTTCATATATAAATGCCACATCCTTCAGAAGGAGAGTCATAGGTTAACAATAATAATATATCCATTGTCATCCCACGAGTGGGAACATAAATTGATGCCACAATTTGTTGAGAATCTGTAGTCTTGTCATAAATGCTAGTAGTTCTTTTTCTAGTAGGTGGGATAAGAATTAGATTTTCCCCTATAAAAGCTTTGAGTAGGATGGATCATGAAACATAAAATGAAGAAACACAAATTCATTAGTTAGGTTTAGATTTGAGATAATGCATCAAAACCCCCCTAAACTTGTATCCCCAACTTACTTTAACACTTAAACTAAGTTTCTATTTATTTACCCCTTAACATCTTTAAACTGAATTAATTTCCCCCTTTAATATCTAACACCACTCTCATGAGGGAGAGTGCATCACACTCACTGCCACATCAGCGCCACATCAGGGCCATATCACAGTCACGTAAATAAAAATTTTTTTAATATTTATATATAAAATATATATATATATATTGTATATATATACATATTTTAAAATATATAAAATATTTTAAATTAAAAAAATACCCCACCCCCTATTTTCCATCTTCTTCATATCCACCCACCCCTCTTTCCCCTCCCCCCTCCCGTCCACCCCCAACCTGCACACAGACTCCGTCCACCCCCGTCCACTCCCTACACTGCCACACCTGCACACATACTCATCCACCTCCGTCCACCCCCCACAACAATATTTGCGCACACACATCAAATTTTTCGGTGAATTTTCGTCGAAAAATGCCATTATCGGCCACCATTGAAAAACAAAGTACCAATTTTATTTTACCAAATTATCCTAAAAAAAAATACACAATCAAAGATGACTATCAATGGGGTTTTTGATACACGTGTGTTGAATCTACAACAATCAAATCTACAATAATTACAAATCAAGAAATCAACAATTACTTTAGAACTTAAGAAATTTTGTTGTAGATTCAACAACAAATCAAGAAATCTCATTTTTTTTGTTGTCAAATTCAAGAAATGAGTGGTGATGGATAGGGGCAGTTGAAGAGAGGAGTGGGGTGGGGGTGTTGGCGGGTGGGGTGGGTGAAGGAGGGAATTTTGTTTTGTTTTTTTCCTATTTTATATATATATATATATATATATATATATTAGTAGGATTTAAAAAAAAAAAAATTCACGCGTTTTTTTTCTTTTTTTAAAAACAAAATGTCATATCAGCATTAGAGGTGAATTTAATTCACTCTAAAGATATCAAGGGGGGTAAATAAATGCGTGTTAAGTTTAAATGCTAAAGTAAATAAAAGTAAATCGGAGCGACAAAGTTTAGGGGTTTTGATATATTATCTTTTAGATTTTAAAAAGAAAACTAAGATGCCGTAGAATCTGTGAATATTTCCATTTCCCAAGAAGTTTTCTTGTCACTTTATGTCTCATGTATACACTATGTTATCCAATATTTCAATCCACTTGGGAAGTAAATTGCCTATTGATGAACAAAAATATGCAAAGCCAGACTAGAATTATTTGTAAGTATACATCTAGCAAACTGTAAATTAAAGCTGTAACAAAATGGGATTGATATCTGATATTAACGAGTAGCAAGAATTGGCTATGCATTATGGTTCTCCACGGAACCTGGTTAGCAAAACTGAGTTACTTCAGTTGTAACCATTTCTGTGTACCTTTTGCCATCTCCATGCTATTGCTAAACTCTCCTCGAGTGAATATCTGGCTATCCAGTTTAGTTCGCGTCTAATTTTAGAAGGATCACTGTAGACTTCAGCGTAGTCTCCTGGACGTCTACTGAGGTAATCAATCTTTATGTCCACTCCTGTTGCCTTTTTACAAGCTTCCACAAATTGTTTCACTGAACTACCTGTATTGACAAGGACTTGACCATCAAAAATCACTTCTTGTGTACCAAAAATTAATTTGTGCGCAGTAGATGGTAACCTTTTCCTGTCCCGACATTGTAGATGCCAACTTTGCTAGGTTTTGCATGCTCGAGAGCTTTAACATGAGCGTCAATTAGGTCAGTAACATCGATGTAGTCCCTTATACAAGTGCCATCGGGTGTGGTGTAATCTACTCCTCTTATCTGCAATCACCAGATAAAAATAAAGATTTAGTTTTACATTCCTGTAAACATAAACGACCTGCCTGTTTTGGAAGATGCAGGCAAAGAGACAACTAGCAAACAGAACAATCATGTCATACTTTCAGTACTAATCCTAATACTAGGGAAAAGTCAAGAAAGAAAAGCAAGAAAATGTAGCATTCAGTATCCACCTATTAAAGCATACCTTCAATCCTGGAATTATGCCCCTGGCTGCATCAAAACAAGCACCAGATATCCGACCTTGCTCACGTAATTCTGGGGGCGGAGCTTCTCCTAACCTTCCTTCAGGATCCGAGCCAATCACATTGAAGTACCTGAATAGTATTTTGTAGACCATCAAATACTTGCATTGGAAAATGTTCATGTACAAGGAGATGAAATAGACGTAGGATCAGTGGTACAGAAAACCGAAGGTGCAAATACTAGTATTACTTATCATGAACTATTTAGCATTATTATGAGAGGTGCTCGGACATTGCTCGAGTTGGTGAACCGAAACCATTCCTATAGTGATAATGAATTTAATTCAATCACCGAAATGTACTTCCTTACTAAGGATCAGCTGACTGTCCCTTTTCATGATAACGGAGTACAACACAAACCTTAAAATCATGACAGCCATATCTGAAGTCTTTGAGAAGTCCAGTATGATATCTTCCGCCATTTTCTTTGCTTTTCCATATGGATTTATTGGGGACTGTTTGCATTCACAGTTAAACAGTAGAATCAGTAACAAATATTCCAGACATCGGCAAATGTAAAAATGTCTAATGGAACAAACTCTCTTTCCAGTATGACATAGAGATTTCTTTTTCTAATTGATACAACTACCAATGAAGCATCAATATAACTATGAAGTTAGTAACAAAGTTAAAAAAAAAAAAAAAAGTTACTAACTTGTGGAGTCACTTCCGTAATAGGCATTTTCTCAGGCTCTCCATATGTTGCACAGGTACTTGAATAGATTAGCGTCTTTACACCATGTGCTGCCATTGCCTTAACCAGAAGCAGAGTATTTGATGTGATGTTATGATAATACCTGCAAAGTACTCAACGGGTATTACAAGACAGACAAAAGGCAAAACAAACTAGACTAGTTTTTCCTGTCAGTACTTCCAGAGCAACAAGATGTTTTGATGTTGTACATATGGACCTCTGAGGTCCTTATAAGACACCTACTTTTGACAAGAAATACTATTTCTTAACTGTTGTTGATGATCATAGTAGGTATACATGATTACATTTGTTGCAACTAAAGTCTGAGTGCATTGTAGCCATAAAGAACTTCTTCACTATGATTCAGAATCAGTTTGGTGTTCAGATAAAGATACTGAGGTCAGATAATGGGACAGAGTTCATTAACTCTAAATGCAAAGAGTTGTTTCAATCCTTGGGAATCATACATCAAAGTAGCTGTCCATACACACCACAACAAAATGGTGTGGTTGAGAGAAAGCATAGACAGATACTAAATGTTGCAAGAGCAATCAGGTTCCAGTCACAGATGCCTATCAGATTTTGGGGTTGAATGTTAAGGCTGCTGTATATCTCATTAACAGACTACCATCTTCATCCATAGAAGGTAAAAGTCCTTATGAGATGTTGTTTTGCAAGGTTCCATCCTTGACACATCTAAGAGTGATTGGATGTAAATGCTATGCCTCAATATTGCCAAGAGGTGATAAGCTTGCAGAAAGGGCCAAGTTTGCAGTATTGATGGGCTATTCTGCAACTCAGAAAGGTTATATACTATTAGACTGGTGTACTAATAAGCTATTTGTTACCAGAGATGTAGTATTCAAGGAAGACTCATTTCCTTTTATAGAGAAGCCAAGTTCAGAATCTTCTGTAGAATTTCTTACACTAAGATCTCCCACACATGATGATGCAGAAGTAGAAGAAGATGCAGAAAGTCACACAAGTCCTAGTGAGACTTTACATGAGTCACAAACTGAAGATACATCAATACAAGATCCTAATGGCATTCAAGAAGAAGACACTCATAATCTGCAGAATGTAGAAGAGTCACTCTCAGTACCTACAAAAGTTGAACTAAGAAGATCATCCAGAGCTACCAAACAACTTGGGATTATGCTTCACCAGGCAAGAGGAGAAGGATTGCCTAAGCCTTATAAGAAGACCACTCATCTCATTAACCACTAATGTGGGACTTTCTTCTCTTTCTTCTAACATCCCCCTCATGCCCAGACCTTAAGTGGGCGTGGAAAATCTCTCCCGAATCTCAATCCGGAGGCCCAACATTGGGTGAGATGGGTCTGGCTCTGATACCATGATAAAGAAATGAACCTTGAGCCTAACTCAACCTCAAAAGCTAGCTCATGAGGAAGAATTGCCCAAGACAATATAAGGAGACCAAGAACCCCTTTAACCCTCAGATGTGGGACTCCAACAGTTGTCAGATAGGATCAACATTTTTCTTTAATCATAACGTTATCAATCTCAGGTAGCTAGAAGATGCATCGAACTGAATGACGAATGAGCTGAGTTTGAGGTTAATAATTCGGGAAGTACCTAAGCGGTTCTTGAGTACTTTCACCGACATATGCAACTGCTGCAAAATGCATCACAGCATCAAATGCATTTTGTGAAAAGACCTTGTTAATCTGAGGTGTTGGTTAAGGATTAAAAATCCTGGTGATAATGGAAGCAGTATGAAAGATGCTACAGAGAGACTAAAAGTGGAGATAAGTCGTGAAGCTAACATGAAAGAAGAAGAAAAATTATCCAGGATACAGCTGCAGCATCTCCCAGATCAGCATAAATAAACTGAAGTCTCCCTGGATCAGGAAAAAGTTCTTGGAGAACTTTTACAGCGCCAATGTTTCCACGGGAAAGATTATCCTATTAGAAAAAAGCCTATGAGTAAGACAGAACGTCCAAAACTTGATTCGTGAACGGACTCTGAAATGAAAAAGGGGCATACCACTATAGTTACACGATACGAATCCTTTAGGAGACGTAGGGTAGCATGAGAACCTATGTAGCCAGCACCTCCAGTCACTAAAACATGAGTTACACCTGGTTCATGTTGAGAGAACTGAAAATAACAAATTTGGATTGCCTATTACCGACAGATTCTTTAAAACATATATTGTAAGACATGTGATCTAATTATCAGTCAGACAATCACCTTGACGGAGGTACTAAAACTAGACGAATTTCTGAATATAAGTAAACAAATTGCAGCAATGCCAGCAAGCAAGAGCAGTCTCCTAGAGGTGCTGCTCCTTCTCTTTAACTCCACGAAATCCATGCCTGAAAGTTAATGTGCAAATATCTTTAGTTATCGATGTTTCAATTCATTTCTCTATTGTACGTTTTAGGTTCTTCAGCTTTTCACCGCCTGACAATTCAAGATACTCAGATAAACTCCTTTATGAGAATCCACAAGGCAATTGAAGCTCCGTGGCCATAGAATTCCAGTCATCAAAACTTCACATACATAATCCTAACTACTAAAAACGGATCATCAACCTCATGAACAGGATTTACAGAAAAGAGCTATTCGGTTATACAGGAAGGGCAATACCTCAAGGGGAAACAATCTCCCCCGGCAAAAATATATCTGCGCGAGGCCGACCTACGGATAGAAAAAAAGATGGATGAAAGGAAAAATCAACAGGGGCTGAGCTATGGGGGGCAAGGGGTTCATCCAAACCCTTTCCTCTGGAAAATTACACCGTAATACAAAATCAAATTTAGTTTTTATGTATATATAGTAGACATTGAATCCTTGGCTTCTTGGAGCGTTTACTTCTATATATTTTGACATCTTTTAGTGAAAATATTTGCTCCACCTCAAAAAGTCAATATATTTTTGCTACCAAATCGGATTTTTTTTCCTTCCCAAAAGGGAGATATATAATCCAAGTATTCAATTCAATCGGCACTTCATAAAAGCACCTAACTCCAACCTAACAAACTATCCTATATATCTAAATACAAATTACATGCCAATTTCCAGCACATGATTAGCCTGCACTCTGGAAAAAGCCATGATGCAGAAGGAAGTTGAAGGCAGATTAACCGAGTGGGCGGAGCTAGTATTTTCATTAAGGGGTTCAAAAATATGAAAAAGTAAATAACGAAAAAGTGAGGGGATTCACCATCTACGGGATATATATAAAATATAATTTTAACGTTGTATATATAATATAATTTTCCTCTCCGCCCCTGACCTCAACGCAAAGATGAACATAAAATCAAAAAGACAACTATTTAAATTACTAAAAATATAATATAATAATAATCAGAAATTGATTTGAAAAACACACAGTCACAAAACAATCACAGAATTATAATTGATGAATTCTTTATTAACATATCATAGAATTAATGACTTAAACAATGCACACGTCGCGCGCGCGCACACACATATAGCACGAAATTTTTCATAACAAAGAAATAATTAAAGCTTTTGCCAACAGATTAAATAAGTAAAATACAGAAAGATAAAAACGAAAACACGAGAATTCACCAAACAAGTTATATAAAAATAAATAAATAAATAAATAAATAAAATTTAAAAAAACCCAGAAGATGATCACCAAAAATTTGTACCACATACAAATCACATGCAAAATCTATTTTACATAATCAACAAAAAAATATTACATTGAAAAAATCACAGATGACAAATAACAAAAAAAAAGGAAAAAAAAATGTTATTAAAGGTAGTTTACCTGAAAGCAAAGAGGAAACGTTCGAGACTTTGTCTTTAAGCCAAAACTTAAGTGATATAAGTAACTAATATTAATGTTATTAATGTTAAGGGAAGAAAACAATGGGAAGAATTTTAGTGCATATAAAGACAAAGATGAAGAAGAAGTCAAATAATACTAAAAGAAACGTAGATTTATAAAATCTGAAAATAATAAAGAAAATATTGCAGTGGAAGAAAAGTGGACCATGTTCTTGAGACTAACAAAAGAAATAGATGTATTTTTTATCAGTAAGTATTTAATTAAAAATTTGTGTCACACTTAAATTAAAACAGCCATTAGTTGTTTTAGCATTGATGATTCCCCTTTTTCTTCTGCTAGCTGTGTGTGGAAAAGAGTCCTGGTCTATAGGGGACTCTGTTTACACTATCATCTCATGCAATCCGTTTTATAATATGAAATATAGTCCACCATCAAAATAATAATCAATGATAATTATTATACATATATATATATATATATATTCCTTTTCTATTATATAGAAGAGGTGGTTTCGACCACCTCTTTGTGAATTTACTTTTTTACCTTCATTATTTAATATATTAAACTCTAATTATTCCTTGATTTATTATATTATTCTTAATTAATCATTACAAGTCATTTATATATTAGAATTAATAATATTTTTTTAATTATATTACCCCTAATTAATTATTATAAGTCATTTATAAAAAATTAATAATATTTAATTAAAAAAATAGATATTTATAATATTTGTTTCAGTTGCTTTAACCGTAATTTTAATATATCATTCCTAATTAATTATTATAAGTCATTTATGTATTAAAAAATTAATAATATTTTATTAAAAAATTAAATTACTATATTAACCCTATCATTTACTATATTACCCCTAATTGCTCCGTTATTTACTATATTATCCCTAATTAATTATTATAAGTCATTTATATATTAGAATTAATAATATTTTTATTATAGTACCCCTAATTAATTATTATAAGTCATTTATATATTAGAATTAATAATATTTAATTAAAAAAATAAATATTTATGACGTTTGTTTCAACTGCTTTACCGTGATTTTACTATATCATCCCTAATTAATTATTATAAGTCATTTATATATTAAAAAATTAATAATATTTAATTAAAAAAATAGATGACATATCTGCCTATATTACCCCTAATTGCTCTGTGATTTACTATATTACCCCTAATTAATTATTATAAGTCGTTTATAAATTAAAATTAATAATATTTTTTTACTATATTACCTCTAATTAATTATTATAAGTCATTTATATATTAGAATTAATAATATTTAATTTAAAAAATAGATATTTATGACATTTGTTTCAACTTCTTTAACCGTGATTTTACTATATGATCCCTAATTAATTATTATATGTATTAAAAAATTAATAATATTTAATTAAAAAAATAGATGACATGTCTGCCTATATTACCCCTAATTACTCCGTGATTTACTATATTACCCCTAATTAATTATTATAAATTATTTATGCATTAGAATTAATAATATTTTTTACTATATTACTCCTAATTAATTATTATAAGTCATTTATATATCAAAATTAATAATATTTAATTAAATCAATGTACATTTATGTTTGTATCTCATCATATCAACTTTTAGTGCTAAAAAATATTTATAGGTTGGGCCCGTGCTGACACGGGTCATGCACCTCTAGTATATATATAAAAGTATATTTGATTAACGATTGTAATTATTTTTGCTGAACTATGAAATACATAACTTTTCTTATTATAATGAAGTATTCGAAATACCA
>NC_061117.1:128348540-128369549 GCF_002878395.1 Capsicum annuum
TAAAGTCTATTTTTTATTGGGCTTGCCCATTGATTTGGACTACAAATGATGAGTTCACTTTGCTAAATCTAAGATATTGTCATATTCTACAGGCCCAAATAAACGCCACGTGTCAAATGAAATGGCATGCCAAGTCAAGTGAAGGAGCCAATAGGACCATGCCATATATCAAAATAATGCAACAGGCCCAATAAAATCAAAGCCCATAAAAGGCGCCACGTCACTTGAATTTGATTGGTCAAAAGAAGTCCATCTTCATCATGACTCTTCCTTTTCCACAACTATAAATAGGAGTCTCATAATTCAGAAAGAGAGCTCCAGAACTCTAACAAGAAGCAAGATAAAGCTCGTGGATCAAACACCGTAATTTCTCTATAAATCTCAAGCATTCAGATCAAGTTCATCAAGATTTAAGATCAAGACCGCAATATTTAAGAACAAGCTCAAAAGCCCTTGAATTCAAGCATAAGTCAAGATCAAGTCCCTCAAGTCCTCAAATCAAGTTCAAATTCAAGATTAAGCTTTAAGCCTTTGAATTTATATTTGAAAAGGCGAAGCAGAGGATTCATAGAGATTGTAATACATACATTGAAATCAATAAATTGATTGTTGCAATATTTTCTTGTCTCAATTATTATTATAATTTTCAGTCTCGAGAATTTTATTGTCCAACAGACATGACTTATTAAGTCTTCTCACCTTCAAGGGTAGGCATGGCTAATATTTTTGTGCTATCAAGTTGGTGTCATAAATTTGGCATGCAAACCATTTCAATTTTAGTATCTAAATATACTAAAGTGAAATTAAATCTGAACCATCAACAAATAATTCATAGAAAATTGTATTTCTAGTTCACAGTTTTCAATAAATTAGTTTAGGTGTACGCGTCTCGTGCGTGTACTTCACTTTATTGAGTTCAAATGTTGCACTAAATAGGATATTTGTTTAAATAATAAAGATAAATACAATAATTAAATTCAATATTTTTTGGAGAATTTATTTAATTAAACCTAGTCTTTACCAAAAAAAATTCTCAAAGTCGATCGACATTCATCTACCACCTGTAAACTGCAACAAAATAATACGATGATAAAGACATCAAAATAATATAATTAAATCTAACCTTTACATAAATTTTCTGAAAGTCATCTGACACTCATCTACCACCAATAAATTATAACAAAATAATACGACAATAGAGATATCAAAATAATACAACTAAATTTTACCTTTACACAAAAAATTCTCAAAACAGAGATATAAAAACAATAAATTAAACCTAACATTTACCTAAAAAAATTCTCAAAGTCAACCGACATTCATCTACCACCTGTAAATTCACTACGACCTGTAAACTACAACAAAATAATACAATAGTAATTACAAAGCTTCAGTTTTGTTGAAAATAATTCTTATCTGAGCAAAAATTTTGACACTAAAGAATGACTTGAATAAAAACAAAGAAGATATATATATATATATATACACACACACACGTGTTGAATACAATTATGTTGACAAAAATAGTGAAGAACCTGAGGGTTAGAAATAAGCATCCACCAATCTAGACATGCAACTGAATCAAATTAGATGAGCATCAATCATATTTTTTCAATAAGTAAACCAGCTAATTTTTTAGTTTAACGTGCATCTGAATATTTATAAAAGTATTTCCTTAATATAAAACTATTTTATGAGTATTTTTCTATCCCATTTTAGGAGTATTTTTTTAATTGATTGGTACAAAGAAAAATATTAATTGATTCTCCTTTCATATATTTTAGGAGTCCCATATATTTTAGGAGTCTAGTTAATATAATAAAAATAATTAAATAATAAATTGAAGAAAATAGTGAAAAGACAGTTTTATCTAAAAGAGAGTCTTTTAAAAAAGGACAAAAAGTTCAAATCATTTTTGTAAGAGTCTTCACACTTTAATATATACTAGCTTAGGATACGTGCGTTCCATATGTATTTAGTGTTAAAGACGAAAATTACATGCATACGAATCAACACCTTGTTATTACGTAAGATAAAATTTATAGATCTATTGAAAAAGATGTGCATCTGCTATTTTGGCTAGCTCATTGAAGTGTTGTCACCACTACATGTCACAATTTTTTTAAGGATTAATTATTTAACTGATACCTTTTAGTAAATGATTATTACCTTTACTCATACTTTATGTTTATTATCATTTATAACCAATGCACGCTGCATTAAAAGTAAATTAAACATTTGCTTATAACCAAAAATAATAATTTATTTTTTGAAGCTCAACAATCCAACACACAAATCAATACCCAAATCAGTAATAAACAGGCTCAAACTTGAAACATAAAGTCTGTATATCATAAAAAAATAAAATTCAATCATCAATTTATCAAAAACAAAACAAATCTAACAAATCAATTTGACACTTTTTTTTATTTTTTCAAGTTTGCGCTTTAGTTATTAGTCCATGCTTGAACTACATGTAAAAATGCACTCAAATTCAGGAATGTGTATAAAAAAAAATTCAAAATCATATGAATTTTATTTCTCAAATTTCAACTTCTGAATCTTGTTCAAATAAGCTCAAAAACATAAGTTTCAGTGTCATAAAAAAGAAATCGTAATTACTAATTTTGGCAAAACAACAACAAATCTAGCAAACTCTTTTAAAAAAAATTAAACAGACAAATTTAGTATAAAATCCATATATCATAAAAAACAAAATTCAATCATCAATTTATCAAAAATAAAACAAATCTAACAAATCAATTTGACACATTTTTTTTATTTTTTCAAGTTTGCACTATTGTCATTCGTGCATGCTTGAATTGTAAATTTCTATGACCCACATAATTTATTTATTTATTGGTTTAATAATAATTGAATAAGTTAAATCCTTAATCTATATGGAAACTTACCTAGTAGGATAATTACTGACTCCTAGTAGGATTGTATCCAAAATTACTAACTCTTGGTAGGATAATGATTGTATCCACCAATCACATTGATGGAACGTGAAAACATAACTGACTATTCCCATTATAAAAGGGTTCCTCTCTCTGCCAAAAGAAGAATAAGCTCTATCACAATTATTTTGAAAGTAAGGTAAAGATAGAGAAATAATTCAGTGCTTCTGCTATTATGCTTTTGCTTCCGCTAAAACCATGGAGAATTCAGGTAAGTAATTCTTTATTAAATTAATGTTATTATGTGTATGTGAAAATCATTAAGTTCAACGTGCCTGAATAATACAAAGGATTATGGGTAGGATTGTTTATGTATAAGATTGTTTAAGTTTATATAATCCGTTTTATGCTTACATGTGGTATCAAAGACTGGTTTTCAGAACAAGTGATTTTCCATTAAAATTAATGTTTCTCCAGATCTTGTGAATTTTAATTATGTTTGTTAGAAATTTCACAATTATTGACTAACGAAATTTAAAATATTAATATTATTATAATTGATTTTATTTAAAATAACATGAGTTTAATCTTTGTTATTTTAAATATTAAAGAAACAAATCTTTGTTGTTAGAACGTTGTAGCATGCAATAATAAAATTTATTATTTCTTAATATAACTTGGAATCATATATGTAAGAATCGTTAATCACCAACGTTGTCGAATCTTTATGAAATTAATTCCAAAATAAAGGTTAAAGTTAAAATTAATCACCCATTAATCTTGATGCTTATAATTGATCTAATAATTATGGGTAAATTAAATTTTTGGTCATGAGACATTTGTGGATCACCCAAAGGTTGATTGTTTGTTTGTATGACCAATAAATATTAAAGAGATAATTTTGATATATCTTTAGTTTTATTTATTTATCCAAAGATGATAAATATTATTAATTGATGCATTAAATATTATCGTTTTGTGTTAAATATATTTTGAGCATCATTATGTTTAATGTTGTATTTTGATGTTTCACCTAAAGGAGAACATCAATATACATTTAAGAAAGTTATTTCTGAATTTGATAATGTGTTTAAACTCGTAACTCAAAGTATTAACAAATAAGCATATTCTATTTCAGCACTTGCCCTTCATTCGCACTCTGCCTCTGTTACGACTTTTAATGGACTTAACTTTTCAGATTGGTGCGAACAGATCAAATTCCATCTTGGGGTTTTAGATCTTGATGTTGCACTTTACTCTGAAAAGCCAACTGCTATTACTGAAGCTAGCAGTGATGAAGAAAAGTCCTATTATAAGCACTGGGATCAGTCTAACAGATTAGGCCTAATGTTCATGCGAATGAATATTGCGGGCAACATTAAGACTACTCTTTCCAAAACTGAAAGTGCGAAAGAACTTCTGAAACTTGTGGAAGAGTCTTCCCAAACTGCTGATAAGTATCTTACTGGGACACTAATGGGTACTTTGACCACCATGAAGTTTGATGGTTCACGTATTATGCATGAGCATGTCATTGAAATGACAAATATAGCAGCAATACTTAAGTCATTGGGAATGAAAGTGGAACAGAATTTCCTTGTACAGTTCATTATCAACTCATTACCGTCTGAGTATGGTCCTTTCCAAATGAACTACAACACCATGAAAGACAAATGGAACACACATGAAGTATGGTATGCTAGTTCAAGAGGAAACAAGGTTGAAGAGTCAAGGAACCCACTCCATTAACTTTGTAAATAATCACGGAGCTGAAAAAAAAGGAAAGAAGCATGGTAAGGGACAACAGAAGCAACTTAATGTTAATCAGTCATCATCTCAAGTACATAAGAAAGGAAACAAGAATGGAAAGTGTCATTTCTGTGAAAAATACGAACACTTTCAGAAAGATTGCCTGAAACGTAAGGTATGGTTTGAGAAGAAAGGTAAGCCTTGTGCTTTTACATGTCTCGAATCAAACTTAACTGAAATTTCTTATAATACTTGGTGGATTGACTCTGGTTGTACTTTTCATGTTTCTAATACTATGCAGGGATTCCTTACAATCCAAACCATAAGCAAGAATGAAAGATTTATTTACATGGGGAATAGAGTGAAGGCTTCAATTGAAACTGTCGGGACTTATCGTTTGATTCTTGATTCTGGGAATCACTTAGATTTAGTTGAAACTTATTATGTTCCTTCTCTTTCGAGAAATTTAGTTTCTTTGTCTAAGTTGGATAACACTGGATATTCTTTTAATTTTGGTAATGGATGTTTTAGTTTATCTAAGAATAATTATCTCATCGGTACTGGTATTCTTTGTGATGATTTATACAAACTGAATCTTGATAATCTTTTTACCGAAACACTCTTAACTCTGCATCATAATGTTGGTACCAAACAAAGTTTGGTGAATGAACAATCTGCTTACTTGTGGCATAAACGTTTAGGTCACATATCTAAAGAAAGGTTGGAAAGATTAGTTAAAAATGAAATTCTTCTAGATTTAGATTTTACTGATCTTAATATTTGTGTAGATTGTATTAAAGGAAAACAAACAAAACACACAAAGAAAGGAGCCACAAGAAGCACACAGCTTCTTGAAATTATACACACTGATATATGTGGTCCTTTTGATATCACATCTTTTAATAAAGAAAAATATTTTATCACTTTTACTGATGACTTTTCATGTTATGGATGTATCTATTTGTTGCATGAAAAATCTCAAGCGATTAATGCCTTAGAGGTATTTATTACTGAGGTTGAAAGACAACTAGATAGAAAAGTAAAAATAATCAGGTCTGATAGAGGTGGTGAATATTATGGAAGATATGATGAAAGTGGACAACACCCAGATCCATTTGCTAAATTTCTCGAAAAGCGTGGCATATGTGCTCAATACACAATGCCTGGCACACCACAACAAAATGGTGTGGCAGAAAGGCCTAATCGTACATTAATGGATATAGTTAGGAGTATGTTAAGTAATTCATCTTTACCTCCTTCTTTATGGATGTATGCTTTAAGAACTGCCGTTTACTTGCTAAATAGGGTTCCTAGTAAAGCAGTCCCAAAGATGCCTTTTGAACTGTGGACTGGTAGGAAACCTAGTTTGAGGCACCTGCATATTTGGGGTTTCCCGACAGAAGTTAGAGTTTATAATCCACAAGAAAAGAAATTGGACTCAAGAATAATCAGTGGTTTATTCATTGGTTATCTAGAAAAATCAATGGGGTATAGATTTTACTGTCCTAATCATAATACGAGAATAGTTGAAACTGAAAATGATAGATTCATTGAGAATGGCGAAGTTAGTAGGAGTGAAGAACCACGTAATGTGGAAATTAAAGAAGTTAGAGTACGAATTCCTCTACCTTGTACTTCTTTTAAATTTGTTGTTCCTGAAGATGTTGTACAACAAAGTAATCAACAAGAACAACAAATTAATATTCCTATTAATGAAGCCATAATTGATGAACCTGTAGTAGATGAACCACAAGAAGTAACATCAAGAAGATCTCAAAGATAAAGGAGATCTGCTATTTCTGATGATTATTTGGTATACCTACATGAGTTAGAAACTGACTTGGGAATTGATGGTGATCCAGTTTCATTTTCACAAGCCATTGAAAGCAATAATTCTGATAAATAGATAAATGCTATGAAAGATGAGTTAAAATATATGGAACAAAATAAAGTTTGGGACCTTGTTGAATTGCCTGAAGGTTGCAAAAGAGTTGGGGGTAAATGGGTCTTTATGACCAAACACGACTCAACTGGCAATATCGAACGTCACAAGGCCAGACTTGCTGCCAAAGGTTTCACTCAAAAGGATGGCATTAACTATAAAGATACGTTTTCACCCGTCTCTAGAAAAGAATCACTCAGAATTATAATGGCCTTGGTAGCTCATAATAACTTAGAGCTGCATCAAATAGATGTGAAAATAGCCTTTCTGAATGGAAATTTAAAGGAAGAAGTTTATATGAATCAACCTGAGGGGTTTTCTATTAAAGAAAAGGAACACATGGTGTGTAAACTTAAGAAGTCAATATATGGACTTAAATAAGTTTTCCGACAATGGCATCTTAAGTTTAATGAAACAATTGTCACCTTTGGATTTAAAGAAAACACTGTTGATCGGTGTATATATCTGAAGGTCAGTGGGAGTAAGTTTATTATGTTAGTCTTGTATGTTGATGACATCTTGCTGGCTACTAATGATCTTGGTTTGTTACATGATACCAAGAAATATCTCTCTAACAACTTTGAGATGAAAGATATGGGTGAGGCATCCTATGTGATTGGAATAGAAATATTTCGAGATAGATCAAAAGGATTGTTGGGATTGTCTCAGAAAACCTATATTAATAAAGTATTAGAGAGATTTAGAATTGAAAAATGCTCATCAAGTCCCGTTCCAATTCAGAAAGGAGATAAGTTTAGTCTCAATCAATGTCCAAAGAATGACTTGGAACGAAATAAAATGAAAGATATTCCTTATGCATCAATAGTTGGGAGTCTTATGTATGCCCAAACATGTACAAGACCAGACATTAGTTTTGCTATTGGAATGCTGGGTAGATATCAAAGTAATCCTGGAATGGATCACTGGAAGGCTGCAAAGAAAGTATTCCGATACTTACAAGGAAGGAAAGATCATATGCTCACTTATAGAAGATCGGATCATCTAGATGTGGTTGGATATTTAGATTCAGATTATGCTGGTTGTGTGGATACAAGAAAATCCACATTTGGATATTTGTTTCTGTTAGGTGGAGGAGCAATATTATAGAAGAGTGCAAAATAGTCTGTTATAGCTGCATCCACTATGGAAGCTGAGTTTGTGGCATGCTTTGAGGCCACAGTCCAGGCTAATTGGCTACGGAATTTTATTTTAGGACTTGGACTAGTCGACAATATAGTCAGGCTGCTGAAAATTTATTGTGATAATACCGCCGCAGTTTTCTTCTCTAAGAACGATAAGTATTCAAAAGGTGCTAAGCATATGGAATTGAAATACTTTTCGGTTAAAGAAGAAGTCTAGAAACATAAAGTGTCAATTGAACATATTAGCACTAAGCTTATGATTGCTGATCCTTTGACGAAAGAATTACCGCCCAAAATATTTATTGAACATGTTGAAAGGATGGGTCTTATTGATAGCGATGAATGATTTTATGTAAAGACTTTATTACGTTTATGAAATTAACACTTTGAGCTCAAATTATATATGTTTCTGTTGTTACCTGTTTTCTCTTGTATACATAATATTGTGAATAATGATGACAAGTTCTGACTTAGATAAGGTATTCTAAGTATTATCGTTGGACCCATTATGTATTTGAAAGGTTATGTTAGGTAATAAACTAATATTGTAGTACATGGAAGGAACTATGTCATGTAAAGGGACGTACAACCGCCATGACTTATTTTAGTTGATTTATTTAACGATGAAAAATGATGTTGAATTTAACGTTAATAGTGCACATGATTGACGTACCTATTAAACCATTAAATTAACATTGTGTGTGCCAAGTGGGAGAATGTAAATTTATATGACCCACATAATTAATTTATTTATTGGTTTAATAATAATTGAATAAGTTAAATCCTTAATCTATATGGAAAGTTACCTAGTAGGATAATTACTGACTCCTAGTAGGATTGTATCCACAATTACTGATTCCTAGTAGGATAATGATTGTATCCACCAATCACGTTGATGGAACGTGAAAACATAACTGACTATTCCCATTATAAAAGGGGTCCTCTCTCTGCCAAAAGAAGAATAAGCTCCATCACAATTATTCTGAAAGTAAGGTAAAGAGAGAGAAATAATTCAGTGTTTCTGCTATTATGCTTTTGCTTCCGCTAAAATCATAGAGAATTCAGGTAAGTAATTCTTTATTGAATTACTGTTATTATGTGTATGTGAAAATCATTAAGTTCAACGTTTCTAAATAATACAAAGGATTATGGATAGGATTATTTACGTATAAGATTGTTTAAATTTATATAATCCGTTTTATGCTTACATGAACTACATGTAAAAATGCACTCAAATTTCAGGCATGTGTATCCAAAAAAAAATTCAAAAGCATAATAATTTTATTTCTGTTATAAAAAATTTGGATTATATTAATATTATATTATATTAATATTGATATAATAATATAATAATATAATAATATAATAATATAATAATATAATAATGCATGTTTGCTTTTCATGCTGAAGGCATGTATTCAGGTATCGTTTTTCTTTATATAATAATATAATAATGCATATTTGCTTTGCATGCTAAAGGCACGTATGCAGGTATCGCTTTTCTTTTTTTTATTTTTTATTATTTTTTTTTAAATAATGACAAAATTTAAATTCAATTCATTTCAATTATAAACTATAATTAAACTAATCAATACTTAATCAAAAGATAATACTCATGCAAACAACTACTTTTACATGATTTTTATTCACTAACTCTTATCAACAATAAAAAAAAATTTAAAAATCAGTCATTCTTCCATGTTTACGGAGCCATCATCAATCAAATGATCAATCTTTCCTTCAGAATGCTCAAAGAAGTCTGCTATATCCAAACTTATTATGTCAACATTATTTTTAGAGAGAAAATTAGTCTCAAGATTTTTCTCTTTCTTCTTTAGTGATACTTGATAAAGATCAACCAAGTACTTGAGAGCACGATAGTCATGTGAATAATATCCTTTTCCACCACATCGGAAACAAGTGATTACTTCACGTTTTTCATCCTTTTTCTTTTTGTTCGATTAATAATTAACACCCTAAACAGGGTTTCTTTCTTGGTCATCACGACCACGACCACGTCCATGACCAGGGTCGCGACCTTTTCCACACCTAGCATGGTGAGCGTGCACATCATTTACCTCAGGGAATGGTGCAGATCCAGTTGGTCGGTTCTCGTGATTTTTCATCAAAAAATCATTATTTTGTTCAGCCATGAAAAGATGAGAACTCAGTTCAGTATAATTATTGAAACCTTTTTCTCGATATTGTTGCTGTAACAACACATTCAAGGCATGAAAATTGGAGAGTGTCTTTTCCATCATATCATAATTATTGACCTTCTCTCCACATAGTTTCAATTGAGAAGAAATTCTGAACATGGTAGAATTGTATTCATGAACAGACTTATAGTCTTAAAATCTCAGATGCATTTATTCATATCGTGCTTTTGGGAGGATGACCATCTTTAAGTGGTCAAACCTTTTTTTAGGCTATTGCACAATACGAGTGGATCCTTAATAGTAAGCAAACATATATTATTATATTATTATATTAATATTAATATAATATAATATTAATATAATCCAAATTCCTTCTAACACATTATCAGCACGAGACTCTACCGTCTCAAATTTGAAGGCTAAGGATAAGATATGGATAATTTTTAAAGTAAGCTGTCTAATTATGAAGATATTTGTTTGATTGATTCTGATACTACACATACGATATTTAAAGACGAGAAATATTTCTCTCAGCTATACATGAGCAAGATTCACATTACTATAATTTCTGGTAGTACTAATTTGATTGAAGGCTTCGAAAAAACCATTATAATCTTGCCCAAGGGAGCTAAACTCATCATAAATAATGTTATGTTTTCTCCTATGTCTCGGAGAAACTTGATGAGTTTTAAAGATATCCGTAAAAATGGTTATCATATCAAGACAATTGATGAGATGAATCCTGAATATCTTGGTATCACCCAGAATATCTCTGGGCAGACATGTGTTATTGAAAAGTTTTCTGTTTTATCTTCTGGCCTGTATTGGAAAAAGATTTGTACAATTGACACACATTCTATAGTAAACCGAAAGTTTACTAATTTCAATACTTTCGTACTTTGGCATGATCGCCTGGGACATCCTAGATCTATAATGGTGAGACGAATCATAGAAAATTCAAATGGGCATCCATTAAAGAACTTAAAGGTTCTTTCGAATAGTGAATTTTCATGCAATGCTTGTAATCAAGGTAAGCTGATTGTGAGGCCATCGCCAATAAAAGTTGGGATTGAGTCCCCCGCGTTCTTGAAACACATACATAGGGATATTTGTGGACCCATTCACCCACCTAGTGGGTCATTTAGATATTTTATGGTCCTAATGCATGCTTCTTCTAGATGGTCTCATGTGTGCCTTTTGTCAACTCGCAACTTGGCATTTGCAAAATTATTGGCACGAATAATATGATTACGGGCGCAGTTTCCCAATAATTAAATTAAGTCTATTCGCCTTTATAATGCTACAGAATTTTCATCCCAAGCATTTAATGATTATTGTTTATCAATTGGGATAAGAGTGGAACATCCTGTACCCCATGTTCACACTTAAAATGGCCTTGCTGAGTCATTAATTAAAAGTTTATAGTTGATAGCAAGACCGCTGCTTATGAAAACTAAGTTGCCCACTTCTGTTTGGGGTCATGCAATTTTGCATGCTGCAACGCTTGTTCGTCTTAGAATGATAAATTATCATAAATTTTCATCGTTGCAATTGGTTTTGGGTCAAGATCCTAATATATCTCATTTGAGAATTTTTTAGTGCGGTGTTTATATGCCTATAGCACCACCAAACCGTACCAAGATGGGCCCCTAAAGAAGGTTAGGAATTTATGTTGGGTTTGAATCACCCTCCATTATTCGCTATCTTGAACCATTAATGGGAGATATGTTCACTGCTCGATTTACAGATTGTCGGTTTGATGAGATAGTTTTTCCAAAATTAGGGGGAAAAGATAGTGACATCAAAATAGAAATTTTATGGAAAAATCCATCATTATCTCATCTTGATCCATGTGCTTCTATTTGTAAGCAAGAAGTAAAAAAGATTACTCATCTGCAGAAAATTACAAATCAAATGCCAAACGCATTTACAAATTTGAAAAGAATCACTAAATCACATATTCTTGTAGAGAATGTCCCAATTCGAATTGATGTCCCTAAAGGACCATCCACTAGTGTCATAGCTAATGAATCTAATGCACGCTTGAAGCGTGGCAGACAATTAGGTTCTACGGATTGAAATCCTAGAAAAATAAAAACAAATGGTCAAGATGACACTACGAAAGATCCTCATATGAAAGTTCAAGATTTGAGCAATGTTAATATTCCTGAAGGAATTAATGAGCCTGAGACTCAAGAAAATGAGGAACCATCCATAAATTCAAGTTATGTTGAAACTAATTTGAATCGATCTAAAATAGTAGTGGATTATGTCTTTGCTTATAATGTTGCAACAAAAATCATGCAAGAAAGTGGGGATCTTGAACCTCGATCTGTCACATAATGTCGATAAAGAAATGACTGGCCAAAATGGCAACAAACAATTCAATCTGAATTAAATTCACTTGCCAAATGTGAAGTTTTTGGACCTATAACTCAAACACCTAATGGTGTTAAGCCTATTGGATATAAATGGGTCTTTGTGCGAAAAAAATGAGAAAAATAAAATACAAAGGTATAAGGCATGCCTTGTTGCACAAGATTTTTTTTACAACGACCTGGTGTCGATTATGACGAGACATATTTACCAGTTATGGACGTAATAACATTGCGTTATCTTATTAGTTTCACTATCTATGAGAGACTTGAAATTCATTTGATGGATGTGGTAACAGCCTATCTATATGGATCACTTGATAATGAGATATACATAAAAAATTTTGAAGGATTTAAAATGCCGAAAGCATGTTGTTCAAAGCCTTGAAAATGTATTCCATTAGATTGCAAAGATAATTGTATGGTTTAAAGCAATCTGGATGTATGTGGTATAACTGTCTTAGTGAATATTTATCTAAGGAAGGTTATATGAATGATGAAATTTACCGATGTGTTTTCATAAAGAAAATAACTTCAGAGTTTGTTATACTTGCTATCTATGTCGATGACATAAACCTTATTGGAACGTCAATAGAGCTTCAAAAGTCAATTGATTACCTGAATAAAGAATTTGAGATAAAAGATCTCAGAAAGACAAAGTTATGCCTTGGTTTAAAAATTGAGCATTTGACAAACGGTATCTTTGTCCATTAATCTGCCTACACAGAAAAGGTGTTAAAAAAATTCTATATGGATGGAGCATATCCATTAAGTACTCTAATGGTTGTTCAATCACTTGATGTGAATAAGGATTCATTCCGACTTCAAGAAAAGAATGAGAAACTCCTTGGCCCTGAAGTACCATATCTTAGTGCAATTGGTGCACTAATGTATCTTACAAATACCACAAGGCTTGATATAGCCTTATCAGTTAATTTTTTAGCAAGGTATAGTTCTGCTCCTACTAAGAGACATTGGAATGGATCAAACACATATTACGGTATCTAAAAGGGACAATCGATATGGGCTTATTTTATTTTAATGATTGCAGTTCCGATCTTGTTGCTTATGCTGATGCTGGGTACTTATCTGATTCGCATAAATCTCGATCTCAAACAGGCTATGTGTTCATATGTGGGGGTACTGTCATATCTTGGAGATCAACAAAACAGTCTATCGTAGCCACTTCATCGAATCACGCTGAGATTATAGCTATTCATGAAGCAAGCCGAGAGTGTGTGTGATTGAGGTCCATAATACATCTCATTCGAAAAAAATGTGGCTTGAAATGTGACAAAGTACCCACGATTTTATATGAAGATAATGCATTATGCATAGCATAACTTAAAGGAGGATTCATAAAAAGAGATAGAACGAAGTACATTTCGCCAAAACTCTTCTATACATATAAGCTCCAAAATAATAGTGATATTGGTACAACAGATTCATTCAAGCGACAATGTGGGTGATTTATTCACCAAGTCTCTTCCAACTGCAACTTTCAAGAAGATGGTGCACAAGATCAGAATGCGAAGGTTCAAGAATGTTCTTATTAAGGGGAGTTAATACACGTCGTACTCTTTTTCCTTTACGAGGTTTTGTTCCACTGTGTTTTCCTTGTAAGGTTTTTAACGAGGTAGCCTATATGTGTATTGTTAGACATTCAAGGGGAAGTGTTATGATATATATCAATTATAGTGAATGTCTATCAAGATCTTTCAAGATCTATTTGATGTCTATCAGGATTCGATGTATCTGTCTTTTAGTGTAAAACTAGGAGCAAATTTCTCCTATAACTAGAAGGGCTTCCTTCATTGTAAATCATCCCTGAAGAGAAATAACAACTACTTTCTCTATTCTCTCTACTCTTCTTCTTTGTTCTTTCTTGTTTTATAATAATTTCTCAAATTTCAACTTCGAAATCTAGTTCAAATAAGCTCTAAAACATAAGTTTCACGTATCATAAAGAAGAAACCTCAATTACTAATTTTGGCAAAACAACAACAAATCTAGCAAACTCTTTTAAAAAAAATAAACGAACAAATTTAGCAAACTCATTTAACATCCTTTGAATTTTTTTTATATATATTTGCGCTTAGCCATACATGCATGAAATACATATTAAAATTTATTTAAAGTGTTCATCATATCTATAATATATTAAAAGTGTGAAGACCCTTAGAAAAGTGATTTGAACTTTTTGCCCTTCATTAAAAACTTTCACAATAGACAAAATCGTCTTTTCACTTATTTTTTTAATTAATATATCACCATGTTTATAATATTTAAAATTAAGAATTCCTAAAAATGGTTAGTGAAAAATATATAAAAAACTAATATTGGTAAGTTTTTTTTTTTCCTTGGATTCATCATAAAGAGTTTTAAAAAATATGATTAAAAAAATTATCATAATTTCCATCAAAACTAAAAAAATAGTAATAATATTTGATAACAACTTTATTTATTAACAATTCATATAAGGAAAAGAAATATGACACGCCTCATTTTTCCGTTTCCCAATTTTCCACCAAAATTTAGTTGTTGTAATATAAAAGGAAAAGAAAAAAGAAATATGACTATCAAAATTTGATTGCTATGATACTAAAGGAAAAGAAAAAAAGAAATATATGGGACAACCTTAGGACTCATATATAGACTCCTCTATTAACAAAATATTTCTATAAATATTAAGATGCACGTTAAACTAGAGAAAAAATTGATTTGATTATTGAAAAAATATGACTGATGCTCATCTAACTTGATTCGGTTGCATGTTTAGATTGGTGGATGCTTAAGTTTTTAACTGTCAACTTCTTCACTATTTTTATTAACATAATAGAATTTAACACGTGTGTATATAAATATCTTTTTTGTTTTCATTCAAGTCATCTTTTAGTGTCAAAATTTTCACTCAGACAAGAATTACTTTCATCAAAACTGAAGCTTTGTGATCACTATTGTATTATTTTATTTTACAGGTCGTAGATGAATTTACAGGTGGTAGATGAATGACAGTCGGCTTTGAGAAATTTTTTTAGGTAAAGGTTAGATGTAATTATATTATTTTTATATCTCTGTTTTGAAAAAAAAAATTGTGTGTACAGGTAAAGTTTAGTTATATTATTTTTCTATCTCTATTGTCGTATTATTTTGTTATAGTTTACATACGGCTTTAAGAAAATTTGGGTAAAGGGTTAGATTTAATTATATTATTTTGGTGTCTCTATCATCGTGTTGTTTTGTTGCAGTTACAGGTGGTAGATGAATATCAATCGACTTTGAGAATTTATTTTAATAAATTTAGATTTAATTAAATAAATTCTTCAAAAGATGTTGAATTTAATTATTGTATTCATTTTTATTATTTAAATAAATATTCTATTTAGTGTAATGTTTAAATTCAATAAAGCAAGGTACACATGGGAGATGTATACACCCTCGTATATCTAAATGCGGCAATATTAGAAGCAGAAAAGAAATCTGTGCTTTCACATCAAAGTTACCTAATATGTAAAAGATATTCATATATAAAAAAAAAAAGATAAACATTATTTAAATGAAGTGACCAAAATAGAGCACAAAACCACAAATAAAGACAACCTTTTAAAATTAATAAACAATCCTCTTAATCAGTTGACATGACTTATTAAGTCTTCTCACCTTCAAGGGTAGGTATGGCTAATATTTTTGTGCTATCAAGTTGGTGTAATAAATTTGGCATGTAAACCATTTCAATTTTAGTATCTAAATATATTAAGGTGAAATTAAATCTGAACTATCCACAAATAATTTATAAAAAAATTGTATTTCTAGTTTACAATTTTCAATAAACTAGAATAGGTGTATGCGTCTCGTACGTGTACATTACTTTATTGAGTTCAAATGTTGCACTAAATATGATATTTGTTTAAATAATAAAAATGAATACAATAATTAAATTCAACATTTTTTAAAGAATTTATTTAACTAAACCTAACCTTTACCAAAAGAAATTCTCAAAGTCGATTGGCATTCATCTATCACCTGTAAACTGCAACAAAACAATACGATGATAGATACATCAAAACAATATAATTAAATCTAACCTTTACACAAATTTCCTCAAAGCCGTCCGACACTCATCTACCACCTATAAACTATAACAAAATAATACGACAATAGATATATCAAAATAATACAACTAAACTTTACCTTCACACAAAAAATTCTCAAAACAGAGATATAAAAACAATAAATTAAACCTAACCTTTACCTAAAATAAATTCTCAAAGCCGACCGGCATTCATCTACCACCTGTAAATTCACGACGACCTGTAAACTACAACAAAATAATACAATAGTGGTTACAAAGCTTCAGTTTTGTTGAAAATAATTCTTGTTTGAGCGAAAATTTTGGCATTAAAGAATGACTTGAATGAAAACAAAGAAGATACATATATATATATATATACACACACACACACATACATGTTGAATTCTATTATATTGACAAAAATAGTGAAGAACTTGAGGGTTAGAAAATTAAGCATCCACCGATTTAGACATGCAACCGAATCAAGTTAGATCAGCATCAATCACATTTTTTTCAGTAAGTAAACCAATTTATTTTCTAGCTTAACGTGTATCTCAATATTTATAGAAAGATTTTCTTAACAGAAAACTATTTTATGAGTATTTTTTTACCCTATTTTAGGAGTATTTTTCTAATTGATCGGTACAAAAAAAAATTAATTCTCCTTCTATATATTTTTGGAGTTCCATATATTTTAGGAGTCTAGTTGATATAATAAAAATAATTAAATAATAAATTGAAGAAAATAGTGAAAAGATAATTTTATCTAAAAGAGAGTCCCTTAATGAAGGACAAAAAGTTCAAATCACCTTTCTAAGAGTCTTCACACTTTTAATATATACTAGCTTAGGATACGTGCATTGCACCTGTATTTAATATCAAAGAGGAAAATTACATGCATACGAATCAACGCCTTGTTATTACGTAAGACAAAATTTATAGATCTATTGGATAAGATGTGCATCTGCTATTTTGGCTAGTTCATTCAAGTGTCGTTACTACTACATGTCACAATTTTTTTTAAGGATTAATTATTTAACTAATACCTTTTAGTAAACGATTATTACTTTTATTCATACTTTTTGTTTATTATCATTTATAACCAATGCACACTGTATTAAAAGTGAATTAATTTTTCATCATCATTTTACTCAGAAAACTTCATTTTTTGTATGTTTCTTCCTACCCATCATCCTCTTTCTAATACTTTTTAATTTCACTAAGTCTACTTCAAATCCTTAATGTATTGACATATAAACATCATTTAAGACCAATAAATACTTAAAAATAGCTAATTAATGACAAAATATGCTTTTAGGTAGTGAGATAAGAAGCATCCATGATAAGTCCACAAATACCTTCTTTCTAATAAATATCTCTTTTCATGCGTATATATCTGTTTTCACCCATTTACTGCTTCAATTTTTTTTTATAATTCAATATTTTACCCACTTGAATAGAACTGAAAACCAAAGCTATTCTCATCGATTGTCACTGATATTAGTTAATTTGTCACAGCTTGTAAAAAGAGTCTTCTCGTTGTGGCCGACACATTTTTGTATCCTGTAATTAGTGATAAGTGTGAGATAATGAGTGGGTTGAATTACATTTAAATAGGTTAAAATAATTAAGTTAATGGATAAGTTGGGTCATCAACCACCAAAGCTCGTTCATGAATTTCTCAATATTGTTAAGTGAAAGAATTTGTTGTCCTTGCTTGGCCTAAAGCCAACTACAATTTTTTGAATCTTTCTTCACCATATTACTCAGTCATGTCTATTGTCCTTCTTTTGAGGATGGAGCTTCACCGAGCATAATTGAACCTGAAAAGACATATCAAACATTAAGAGTTGTGACGGAATGAATAAGATCGTTTAATTTCTAGAACATTATGTTTTTTTTGAAATAAAATAGATGAGTTGAATAAAAATGTTAAAATTGTAAACATTTAAATAAAGATGTTAAGATTGTAAACATTCTTCTTGGCATCATCTTCACACCTAATCAATAAAACATGTTTATGAAGTTTCTTTGCAGTTACATTAAGTTAATCAAGATGCATGATAACGGAATTTTTTGAATTCTTGATCAGTAAACTTATAAAGTCAATAATAGTAGTATACATCCAACAAAATAATAATTTATATATAGGTACATTTTTAGAACTTACAAATTTTAGAGAAAATGTTGTTTGCTGAAGAGGATGGAAAAAAAATTTAGTCGTAGGCAAGTTGTTAGGTATAATTAAAAAAGTAAAGTTCTAAATATAAAAGGAAAGCAATTAAATGACTAATTTTAAATAGAATTTTGATTGATTTAAAATTCTAAATATAAGGAAAATAATTATATGACAGTTTTGAAATATAATATTAAAAATTAGTAGTTGAACTTTTGGTACAGTTTTTTTTTTTAAAAAAAAATTAAAACGCTTTTTTGCCTAATTATGGTACTAAGTGAAAAGGATTTTGTGGCCTTTTTAGGACTGCCCAATGCAGCCCGAAAAAACATCCCAAAAGAAAATTTATCATAAATTTAAAAATTTAACCATAATAACAAATATCTTCTCTTAAATGTAGGAAAGATTTGTACCAAATTTTATTTGGATACTGAAAAAAGTATCCTATTTTTATTAGAAAAGGTTTTTATTTTTTTTGTAAAATTATAGTATATATTTAATATCACTAAAATAATAAAAAAATAGTGAAAAGACAATTTTGTTTAAAAGTAGATTTTTAATGAAGACAAATAATTCAAATCACTTTTCTAAGGGTCTTCACACTTTTAATATATTATAGATATAACAATAGATTATAGATTATAGATAGAAATAGATATAGATATAGATTATAGATTATAGATTATAAATATAGATATAGATTATTTTTTTTTGTAAAATTATAGTATATATTTAATATCACTAAAATAATAGAAAAATAGTGAAAAGACAATTTTGTCTAAAAAGAAGACTTTTAATGAAGGGCAAAAAATTCAAATCACTTTTCTAAGGTCTTCACACTTTTAATATATTATAGATAGATATAGATTATAGATTTTTTTTTTTGTAAAATTATAGTATATATTTAATATCACTAAAATAATAGAAAAATAGTGAAAAAATAATTTATTCTAAAAAGAAGACTTTTAATGAAGGGCGAAAAATTAAAATCACTTTTCTAAGTGTCTTGACACTTTTAATATATTATAGATTATAGATTTTTTTTTTTTTATAAAATTATAGTATATATTTAATATCACTAAAATAATAGAAAAATAGTGAAAAGATAATTTTGTCTAAAAAGAAAACTTTTAATGAAGGGCAAACAATTCAAAACACTTTTCTAAGGGTATTCACACTTTTAATATATATTATATATATATATATATATATATATATATTATAGATTATTTTTTTATAAAATTATAGTATATATTTAATATCACTAAAATAATAGAAAAATAGTGAAAAAACAACTTTATCTAAAAAGAAGACTTTTAATGAAGGGAAAAAAAATTCAAATCACTTTTTTATTGTTCTTCACACTTTTAATATATTATAGATATAGATTATAGATTATTTTTTTCGTACAATTATAGTATATATTTAATACAACAACAACAACAACAACAACAACAAACCCAGTATATTCCCACATAGTGGGGTCTGGGGAGGGTAAAATATACGCAGTCCATACCACTATCGCCGAAGGAGTAGAGATAGTATATATTTAATATCACTAAAATAATAGAAAAATAGTGAAAAGATAATTTTGTCTAAAAAGAAGGCTTTTAATGAAGGAAAAAAAATTCAAATCACTTTTCTAAAGGTCTTCACACTTTTAATATATTATAGATTATAGATTTTTTTTTTTGTAAAATTATAGTATATATTTAATATCGCTAAAATAATAGAAAAATAGTGAAAAGAAAATTTTATCTATAAAGAAGACTTTTAATGAAGAGCAAAAAATTTAAATCGCTTTTCTAAGGGTCATCACACTTTTAATATATACTAGTTTAGGTGTACGCACCTCGCGCGTGTACCTCACTTTAATGAGTTCAAATGTTAATAAAGATGAATATAATAATAAATTCAATATTTTTTGAATATGTAGAGATGGAGAATTTATTTAATTAAACCTAACCTTTACCAAAAAGATTTTTCAAAGCCGATCGACATTCATCTACCACCTGTAAAATGCAACAAAACAATACGATGACAGAGAAATCACAACAATACAATTAAATCTACCCTTTAAACACAATTTTCTCAAAGTCGTCCGACACTCATCTATCACCTGTAAACTATAAGAAAATAATACGATAATAGAAATATCAAAATAATACAACTAAAACTAACCATTACACATAAAAATTTTTCTCAAAACAATACAACTAAACCTAATATTTACCTAAAAAAAACTCCTCAAAGCCGACCTACATTAATCTACCATCTGTAAGTTCATCTACGACCTATAAACTACAACAATTAATACAATAGTGATCACAAAACTTCAATTTTGATGAAAATAATTTCTGTCTGAGCGGAATTTTGACCCTAAAGAACAACTTGAATGAAAACAAAGATGATATATAAACAAACACGTTGAATTCTATTGCATTGATAAAAACAGTGGAGATATTGAGGGTTAAAAAATTAAGAATCCATCAAT
>NC_061117.1:128369649-128394649 GCF_002878395.1 Capsicum annuum
TATGTATGTATGTATATAAAATAAAATTGTTCCTAAAACGTTCATGAAAAATCAATCATACGCAATTTTTTAAATATAAATTTTGTTTTTGATTTTTTTTACTTTCCATATATAAGTATATTTATATAATTCTTTTTTCCTAAAAATTTCCTTAAAAACCCGTCATACGTATTTTTTAATATAAAAAAATTATTCCTAAAACTTTCCTTCAAAACCTGTCATGTGTAATTTTTTTTAATATAAATTTTGTTTTATATTTTTTCCCCTTTCCATATATATATATATATATATATATATATAAAATATTTTTTTTCCCTAAAAGTTACCTTAAAACCTTATCATACGTATTTTTTAATATAAATTTTATTTTTTTTATTTTTTTCCATAGATAGAGTTTTCCCTAAAAAGTTGTGTAAGACTCCTAACAAATTGGCACATTACATTGATTCCTTATAGGTATGAGATTCTTTTTTTTTTTCTTATATTCTAAATATTTGAATAATAATTTAATGATAATTATTTTTAAAAAATAGTGAAAAGACGATTTTGTCTATTGAGGAGTATTTTAGTGAGGGAAAAAAAGTTTAAATCACTTTTTTAAGGGGTTTCATACTTTTAATATATTATATATGAAGAGAGATTAAAAGAGACGATATAATTAGAGAAGGAAGATATTTGTAACGACCTAATTAGTTTAACTATATAGCCCAAGGACGGACGAAGTACGCCAAAAATCCACTTTAGGCTCGCTATTTTATTAGTGCTTATTTCATAATTTTCATTTTCAAACTTACGCGTTTAAGGCTTTCTTTTACTTAATAATTTTAGATATTTATGTTTGAAAAAGTGGACTTGTAAAGACCTAACATAAGGTATTTGGAAAAATGATTTAAAATCACAACTTTACTTTATATTATTACACAATATTTCAAATCTCAAAACTAATTACAAATATTTTATTTTTATAATTTCTCTTTCTATAATTCATATACATAACTCTACCTTCCAATTTATATGCTTTTTGCCTTATAAAGTGCCTACAACCAAGGAGTCATATTCAAGATGTTACAAAGTTTGAATACAAAACTGAAAAATTCAATCTGGGAGCAAAAAAACATAAAAATCCTAGTGACTTTTGCCTCTCCTCCCTCAAAATTAACACTCCTTCAATCCTCAGATTCACTCAAAAATTTCTAATATAAATGTACAAATATGGCATAACACAAAGTGTAAATAATAACCAAAAAAATGCAAAATGAATGCATCAATTACTTGGCTCCTTTCTCAAGGAATTTGAATCTGTGGTGCTAGTAGAGGAAAAAAGGTGTGTGGCTGAAGGTGCGGCAGTAGTAACTTGTGATTTAGAGCTGAATAATTTCATCAGTGTTGAAGTGCCCGTTGCTTTTCTCAAACTTAGAGCCATTGCCATCTTTTTTCGATCAATGAAATAAGTACTGCGTATGCTTGGTAATGGAAGATGTGGAGCTATATGTATTGATGATACTAAACATTTTTGTCTTATATGTGGTAAAATACACAAGAAAGTTTGGATTGATGTTGGTGATATCACTCTTATTGGAAGAAACGAAAAAAGAAGGAAAAAAAGGTATGTATTTATATGAAATTGTTGAAAATTTTCATGTCACATCATATACATATGAATGGAATTTGTTGTTACTTCATGCCATATACATAACATTATTATGTATATGAGCCCATATACTTAAATTTGTTATGCACATGTGATTAAATAAACACTAATGGATTGTTTATTTCAGAATATATACATTACAGAGTTATGTCTATCAATCCATGTACATAATTTTGTTATGTATATGTGTTGAAACAGATACTTTTGAACTATTGTATTTTCAGAATATATACACAACAGAATTATGTATACGCTTTGCATTAATAATGTTATGTGTAACACAGTTATGCATATGGCTCTGTTAGACAAGTTGAGGTGTGTTTATTTCAGCCTATATACATATAGCATTATTATGTATATGAAAGAATATTAGACATGAATATTAAGCATTGTTTTATGTTTTTAAGTTCTAAAAAATTTTGTTTAAGTTTTGTACATATTAAACTACATATTGATTTGTAATGTATATAATTACAGGAGATGCAATTCGGATGCAATTGCCTAAATCAACCCAAAATTTCTCAAAATTTGAAAAATAAAAAGTTGTTACTAAATTTAAGGGATACATTAATTAAAATTTCATAAATATAGAATTAATTGTGTTATGTATTTAATGCGGATATTTTATTTCCTTAATTATATTTTTTTTGGTTAAGAGGGATTGCATTAAGAAAGTCGATAGTTTAGAATATTATAAATACCGGATTAGCTCAATACGATTGTAAAACAAAATAGGAGGAGTCATCAATATCTGAACTTGCTACAAAAACATTTACAAATCTTTCAAAATAAGTTCCAGCCACGTCTGTCCAAACCATTTTTTGATCACACATTGGCGGAACTACAAAAAAGAAAATTTCCTTCAGTTCAGCAGTTGTTGCTCCTAGCTTTGCCATTGCATCGGCCACTCCATTTTATCCTCTAAAGCAGTGGGATACTTGTGGTCTCCCTAGCCTTCTTAATCTTAACCTGTATTCATCAAGTAAATCATCATAAAGCAAGTTCCCAGACTTTAGCATGTAAATTATTTCCTTGGAGTCTATGTTTATTTCAAGGGGTACTAGATGGTGGTTCTCTTCAATCCTCGGGCCTTCTAACAGAGAAATTAGCTCCATTTGGTTGTTGGCGGCCTTGGGATAGTGCTTAGCAAACCCTACTTTCCATCTGCCTCTGCAGTTCCTAATGATTCCTCCAATCCCTTCCTTTTCAGGGTTGTTGAGGCAAGCACTATCAGTATTAAGCTTATAGTACTGGTGAGACAGAGGGTGCCATTTGATATTAGTACCAGTTAGCTTTCGAGCATTGATAATTTGCTCCTAGCAATATGATAGAATTAGAAAGCCTCAGCATAGATCTCCCGAATGCTATGTCAGCCCTTCGAGCTCAATACGGCCATAGATATGGACCTAAAGTTTACGAGCACTCCTCTCCATATTATTCGGTGGAAAAATATGAAATGACATATTGTGGGCATATTACTTCGGTGCCTCCCGAAGAATCTTGGGTTATTACAATAGAGCTTATGGAGAGATTAATACCTCCTCTATATATTGACCCGAGCACTATCAAACCGGGAAGAAAGCCATATAAAAGGAGGCGTGGAGTTGGAGAATCATTTTCATCAAGAAGAAACAAGTGCTCCATATGTAAGTGGACTGGCCACAAAAGAGCTACATGCCCGAATCACAATCCACCATGATCGTTGTAATTGCAGAAACTTGTGTTGTTGTTTGTTTGTTTGTTGTGGACTTTTATATATTTAACTCATTGTTGTGAACCTAATGTTATCATTTATTATATATAAAATATTTTTTTTTAAAACAACTTGCGCATTAATAAAAAGAGGCAAAACATGAACTAAATAATATAGCAGACCACAGTTATTCTTAACAGTTGCATAAACAACTAGAATGCTTTCCTCCAACAGATGACAAATCTGTCGAACAAATGGATAATCTGTTGAAACCCAACAGATGACCAATCAATTTCAACACATGGTCCATCTGTTGAAAGAACTCAAAAGTCAAAATTGCTAGTGCTACTAGATTCAACATTGCCTCCAACCGTTGATATGTTAACATGTATTAGATTAGAAGAAATAGACAGAATGAAAATTGAATAAGAATTAAAACGCCAAAGTCAAAGTCTGACTAAAAATAATTTTTTTATTAAATGAAAAATAAAATACATTAGGTATAGATCCGATATAGAAAACTTAAAATACATACGCTAAAAGAAAAAACACATTCTAATTATTATTATCATCATTATCATAATTAATGACAGTCGGCCAATCAACTCGCAACAGCAGGGCTCTCATCAGCCTCTGCATCTCTCTAAACATCATCGCTCTCACAACGACCAACTCGCTCTGTAGGTCATTAACCTTCCTTTGAAGTTCTCGCACTGTGTCGCGTAGAATAGCAATGTCTGTAAAAGTATCAGTCATATCTAGAACACACATGAATTGAAAAATATAAAGAAAAAAGTTCAAAATGTAATACAATGTATATGACCAACTGGTAAATTTACACCAGAAAAAAGCTTACCTCAACGAGAAAGGAATATGCTCTTTAAAGAGAAGTGGTTGAAGATGTCACACGAAAGGAAAAAATGCAAGAAATAAATAGAGTTGAATGAAGATTAAGGAGGGACCTATAATCTAGACGTGTCAGGCCAAAAGGCAGGACTGTTCAGCTTCATTGTATTAATTACATTCAAACTGGTGGCATTTTGTTTTCTGTGAAAAGTCGCGACTTTTTCTTTTACTCTAATTACTTCTAACCTTTTTATAGCGGGTTGAGACTCGATAAAAGCAGTTATTATTGAGTTGTTGCAATAGATCATCCAACATTTTTAATAGATTTAGCATCTGTTGCAATAGATAGATTGAATGTGCAACAGAGTGCTGTTAAAATAGATTTACCATCTGTTGCAATAGATGGTTTGTATATGCAACAGATAAGACATCTGATGCAACTTATGTATTATCTGTTGCGACAGATGGACAATATAAGTTGGAGGAGATGTTATGATATCTTCTAACAGCTGATTCATCAGTTTCAGTTTCAACAGATGGAGTATTCGGTTCATTAGCTGTTTTGAATGTGTTAGATAAAAATTCTTCCCCTCTTTTTAATAGTCCCTCCGTTACTTATTAGTTGGGCCCTATGGGCTTGGCACACCAATTAATAAAAATATAAATTAGGCGATTATTTTACCAAATTGGCCTTATTAATTATGATTTGAAAGTATAAATGTGAATAATATACTTTATGTAGTCATTTAATAATAGGGGTAATCTTGGAAGAATATAATAAAATTTCCTTGATTTTATAAATAGGAAAACTAAATTGAAACAAACATTTTTAGCAAGAAGTAATCACATACGTGCAGATGAATAAAAAGAAAAAAAGTCTGGTTTATCGCAATAGATTTACCATCTGTTGCAACATATAGATTATCTGTTGTGACAGATGGGCCATATGTTGGAGGAGATATTTTGATTTCTTCCAACAGTTGATTCATCAGTTACAACAGATGGAGATTTTGATTCATCAGCTGTTTTGAATAATAGTAGTTATCACATTCGTGCAGATGAATAAACAAAACTGTCTGACATGTCCTGATGGGGTAGGAAGAATGAGATGCGTGCAATGGATCCCATTTTCATGCGTGCGAGTTTTGTATATTATTGATCAGGCTACTGTGAAGACACATATAAAGTGCAATGATTTTGTGAATGCAGTTTTTTTCCGATTAGACACTGATCCTTCAAACAAGATCCTGCATTGTACAGTTTAGTTTGATAGGTGTGAACTGATAAAGCCGAACGGTTCCAAGACGGTGGTTTCGATACCCCATTACAATTTAATGACAATTCATACACATGTTTTTGTGTCAAGTTTGGGGAAGGGTTCAAATTTTTGGTGGCAGTGTAAATATCCAATAGTGATTGGACCGGTTTTAATGGCATAATGGACTTCTTGAAAGGCCTCCGAAGCCTCGTAATGTAGCAAATAATGATAGAACTAATAGAAATTTGCTGGTCCAAATTTATATGGATGGATTGCTGGAGGAGACTTTTTTACAGCAGAAGGTGCTTGGGATAATAGCTATGCACGAAGGGGGAGGTAGAGAAGGCCATATATTATTTCAGACCTTGTTTAAGAGGAAACACAGGGTAGGAAGGAAAGTGTAGCAAAATTGGCCAATGAATTCACATGAGAAATGAAAAAACTAGATGAGCTTCAAATGTGGAAGTGTATCAAAATATAAAAATCCTTCAGTCGATGAAAAAAAGAAGAATGGTCAAAAGGACTGGAGCTGGACACTTTGCTCGAGAATGTAACTAGCGAGCGTGGCCTCAATGACCAGCTCAATTCCTCTTGATCATTCTTCTTTTTCTTCAACGACTGATGGATTTTCATTTTTGGATACACTTTCACATTCGCATCTCATCCAGTTTTTTCATTTTTCATGTTAATTTCATAAGCTAATTTCGCTACACTTTTCTTCCGACCCTGTGTATCCTCTTAAACAAGGACTGAGATGATATATGGCCTTCTCAACCTCTCTCTTCCCGCAGAGGTTTTCTCCCCAATACCTTCTGCTGTATAATAGTCTCCTTCAACAACCCATCCAAATAAATTTGGACCAGGGAAATTTCTATTAGATCCATCATTATTTGTTGCAGTGCGAGGCTTCGAAGGCCTTTCAACAAGTCCATCGCGCCATTAAAACCGGTCCAATCATTATTGGACATTTACACTGCCGCCAAAAATTTGAACCCTTCCTCAAATTTGACACAAAAACATGAGCATGAACCGTCATTAAATTGTAACAGGGTATCGATACCACCGTCTTGGTCCCTCAGCCTTACCAGTTCGAACTTACCAATCCTAACTATAAAATGCCATTTCTTATTTGAAGGATTAATGCCTAATAGGTAAAGAACAAACATTCACAAAATTATTATACTGGATGTGAGTTTTCATGATAGGTTGATCAGTAATACATACCTCCCACATATGAAGTGGTTCCATCTGCAAGCATCTTATTCCTCCGAACCCATTTTTGCTCTAGCCTTTAATGCTGGTCGGACAAAAGTGGATCCAATTTCACTTCCTTTTGTCTGCAAACAAGAGAAATACATTTGATGTCAAACAAGAGAACAAAAAGAACATTACAAAAGGGTAACACAAAATTGAGTGAATCAACATATGACCAATATGATACAATAGATTACCCATCTGTTCAACCGATAAGATATCGTTTGCAAAGGATGGATGGCATGTTGCAACAGATGGGTCATCTGTTGGAATAAATCAAACCAGCCTTGCTACTGGTTTGATTTCTTCAAACAATTGCTCTATCTGTTCCAACAACTGATTCATCAGTTGCAACAGTTGAGGAAACTGTTAAAACACCACCACCAACAGCATCAACAACAAAGAAACAAACAACATCATATATTCCAACACCATTCACAACACAAACATCACATTTTCCAATACAACTACCACCCCCAACAATAGCACCACCAAAGTACCAAACAAAAGACATAAAAAAAACTATACTGATAACAAGACTTTTTAAGTTCTCCCAACAGATAACTTTTTTTGCATATTTTAATAAAAACAACAGTTCGTTCATTCAAGAATTAAAAGTCACCTTTTATTCAATTTTCTCAATAAATAGGAAACTGGTAATGGGTAAATTATTAATAGCAATAGATGTGAATATCTAATTTAAATAACATACAAAAAAGATGACGAGATAAAAAGAGCAATAGTAAACCATACCTGCAATGTCAAAAAAGTAAATGGATCAGAACATCCAGTTCAGTCGAGAAAAGATATTGATTGGTTGAGATCCTAAAGGATCCTCATTCAAAAGAAGAGAGAAAAGAGAGAAAAAAAAGAAAACAACAAAGATAATTGAGAATAAAGAATAAAGAAGAGTGATGAGTTGAGTCTAAACTACTTTATGGCTGAAGGAGAGAGAAGTTCTAGATATGGGGTTTTTTAAATATTGATTAATAACTTTTGAGGGGCACGAGGAGACGGTGACATTTAAAAGACCAGATAAGACTACTCACTCAGGAGATTTTTGAGTTATTCAAGTAGTACAGAGTAATATTTTTTACCGCCTTAGTATTTAACTATTTTATCTCGGACAGGAAATACCTAAATTGTTTTATAAAAAAAAGATCTAAAAACATTTAAGTGCAACACATGACTTAATCTGTTTGATAGTTTACAACAGATTCGTGATCTATCGCAATAAATGATGTATTTAGTTTGATATTTTACAATAGATGCGTAATATATTGCAACAGATTACCTAATCTGTTTGATTTGATCCAACAAAAAAGACATCTATTGCAACATGTTGAAAATTTGTTTATATATAATTTCAATTAAATTATGTGTTAGACTAATACCTTAATTGAATGTGAGTTCTCATAGGGTTAAATACAACTTTAATTGAGTCTTTTGGCAATTGCATGATGAGACGGTACTGCGTTCCTCCCGACCAGAGTTGTCGATCGATCACCCTAAGCTGAGCCGATTATTACTACCTTATATGGTAGACTAATACCTTAATTGATTAATTTAGGACTAGGGTACTAATACCTTAATTGAATAATCTGGCACTAGGGGTGAGTTCTCATAAGGTCAATTACAACTTTAATTGAGTCTTTTGGCAATTACATGATGAGAAGGTACTAACTTTGAGTCGAACCGATTTTTACTATCTTATATGTTAGACTAATACCTTAATTGATTAATCTAGGACTAGGGTACTAATACCCTAATTAAATAATTTGGGACTAGGGGTGAGTTCTCATAGGGTCAACCACAACTTCAATTGAGTCTTTTGTCAATTACATAATGAGATGGTACTGCATTCCTCCCGACAAGAGTCATCGATCGATCACTCTGAGCCAAACCAATTCTTACTACCTCATATGTTTAACTAATACCTTAATTGATTAATCTAGGACTAGGGGTGAGTTCTCATAATGTCAACTACAATAGATAACAACGCCTATTTGATAATTTACAACAGATGGGTAATCTATTGAAACATATGACTTAATCCATTTAATAATTTACAACAGATGGGTAATCTGTCGCAATAGATGACTTAATCAGTTTGATAGTTTACAATAGATTCATGATTTGTCACAATAAATAACGTAATCTATTTGATAGTTTACAACATATGCGTAATATGTTATAACATATAACATAATCTGTTTGATATGATCCAATAAAAAATACATCTATTGCAACAGGTTGAACATTTGCTTATATATAATTCAATTAAGTTCATATGTTAGACTAATACCTTAATCAAATGTGAGTTCTCATAGGGTCAACCACAACTTTAATTGAGTTTTTGGTCAATTACATGATGAGATGGTACTGCGTTCCTCCCAACCAAAGTCATTGATCGATCACTCTGAGCTGAACCGATTCTTACTACCTTATATGTTCAACTAATACCTTAATTGATTAATCTAGGACAAGGGTACTAATACCTTGATTGAATAATATGGGACTAGGGGTGAGTTCTCATAGGGTAAACTATCAATTAATATAATACTAGGGGTGAGTTCTCATAGGGTCAGCCACAACAAATGGCAGCGCCTATTTGATAATTTACAATAGATGGATAATCTGTTGCAACATATGACAATCCATTTGATAATTTACAACAGATGGGTAATCTATCGCAACAGATGGCTTAATTTGTTTGATAATTTACATTAGATTCGTAATCTATTGTTACCTAATCTGATTGATAATTTATAACAGATGAGAAATCTGACACAACATATTGAACATTTATTTTTTACAATTTCAATTGAGTTCATATGTTAGACTTATAGTACCTAAATTGATTAATCTAGGACCAGGGGTGAGTTTTTATAGAGTCACCTCCTAGAGTACTCAATCAACTACAACTTCAATTGTTTTTGTACAATTTCAATTAACTTACCCTTTTGGAAATTGCATGATGAGAGGGTTAAAAATTACACATATATTTTATGATTTTAAAAATAATTAAGATCAATTCAGACCAAATTAACATTTTCAAAACTATTTGTCATTCTTTTCAAAAATACAAATCAACCCATACAAAACGTTTCATCATTTCAAATCTTGAGGTCTCGCTCATTCTCTCTCATTCTCACTCAACAATACAGTACATACAACAACTACTCTAAATTTGCTCAACCCTCCACAACAGATCATTTTTCTTCTTATTTTCGACCACATAGGTGTTATTTTTGACTTCATTCTTGCTTGTATCAATCATTTTCTTTGTCTTCATAGGCAACAGAGTTTGAGAAGAGCTTTATATTTATTTTTTTTCTTCTAAAAAATAAGGGCTTTTAAGTTAATAATGAAAAATAAAACTTTTAGTTGCATTATCTTTGAGAATGAGTTTATAATTTTGAGTTTTGATGGTAAAATTGTAGAAAGAACTCGAGAAATCCCTAATTTCCATTGCAGTGTTCCATTGACTGTCGTGGTATAATTGGATGGTGGTGGTGGTGGTGGTGGTGTTTGTGGTCGTCGTGGTAGCACTGATGGTGGCATTGGTTGGTGGTGTTTATGGTGGCTATCGGTGGTGTCGGTATTCGTGGTGTTTGTTTATTTGTTGGCATTGGTTGGTGGTGTTTGTAGTGGTGGTTGTTGGTGTGTCGGTATTCGTGGTGTTTGTAATGTATTTTTTAAAATCTATGCATACATCAATTGTAATGTAATTTTTATTTTTCTTTGTCTGTAGGTAAAACATATCTCCTAAAAGAAAAGAAAGTGAAAGTGGATCAACGTCTGACCACTAAAAAAAAGGCTACAATACAGAGGGATTTGAAGGAGCTTCCTGAACAAACTCAGTCAGGAAAAAGTGAAGCTTAGGAGAGATGTGAAAACAACGTTGAGGGAGGTGGACAAGGGTTCGTAGATGGTGATGAAGAAAATAAAAGTGAGAAAGAGGAGGAATTGAAGAGTGAGAAAGAGAAAGAAGATGATCATCAATATGATGATAATGGATCACCGATGGGGCGTGAGTTAATATTGACATTCCAGCATGATCCTATTAAAACTTTTAGTATTGACAGGTTTCAAGTTGTGATGCTGATAAATGACCCAGAAGGAAAACAACTAACTGGTCAAATTGTACTTAAATGTCAGATGGGGAAATTTTTTGAACATTTTATGAAAATTATAAAGAACGAAATTTGAACATTTTATGAAAATTATAAAGAACGAAAACATAGGTAGACTTTTTAAGAAGAGCTGGTTTGGACACTTTCTTGAGCAGCCTGAGGACCCCTCTGCCCGTATCCATTTCCCTATCACGATGGTATATGATCTTCTCAAGCGTAGGATCAAGTACGGGGGGGGGGGGGGGTGATAAGGATCCGGAGGAGGGAGGCAAAAAGAAGATGGATGAAATTTGGATCAACTATTGTGGCATGCCTGTTTATTTTGGCTTGCAAGAGTTTTCCATAGTGACGAGCTTAAGATGTGTAATGCCCCGCAAAATCCTCTTCCATTCTGAGCCTTAGAGCATATTTGGTAAAGCGAAAATCTGAGTTAAAATGTTTCAGAAATATCCTCCCAAGTATGAAATACTTTGAATTGTATGGGAATCTATTTAAGCATGAATTGAGATCATAGAGGTCCCCTAACTTATGAACGAGTTGGAAGCTTTCCTATCTTTCAAGTTTTAGTGACCGTCAAGATTTGGGTCAAATTCAATCAACAATAAATCCTTTAATATATCAAATTAGAGGACCTACTATATATCAAATGAAAGCTCTTTGAATTATCTTTCCAACGATACCATTTTGTCAAAAACTGATATCAGAGCAAAGAGTTATACCCATTTTACTCCAGCATGTCTGGCTGGAAAACTGGTGACAACATTCGTGATAAGCTATCACGCCCATGACGGCCTATCACCAGTGTCGTCAGCCTTAACCAGAAACTCAATATTTTACCTTTTTTTTACGACATTCATGACGGCCTATCACCAACTTGACGTCCTGTAATGGATGTCGTCAAAAATATTTTTCCAGCAATTTAAGAGCATTTTTGCAAGGATATTTTGGTCATTTTTCATTTTTTTAGCCTCTATAAATATGAGGAATCCTCATTCAAACCCTAATTTCTCCATTTCTCTTCCAATTCTCTAAAGAGAGAATATCTAGGGTTTTAATTCAAGAACCCTAATCTTCCAAAAATCATCCATAAATCTTCAAGATTCTTCAAGAACTAAGTTCCTCATAGTGTGGGCTTCGAGAATCATTTATTACAAGTGCGGATAGAGTCTCAAGCATTAGAATTCATCCGACTTCAAAGGTTAAGGTATGTAGATATTGATTCTTGGGTCCCTTTCATCCAAGAAGCTCAAGAATCCTTTTTAAAAACTAAAAGATTTTTATGTTTATGAAATGTTAATGATTTGTATGAGTTGAAATGGATGTTCAAGGTGTTGTGGAGTTTTGATTTATGTTTGTCTACAAAATTTATGAGCTTTGACCCTAGTATGTGTAACTAATGTGATATAACCTCTTGAAGTTGTTTTCTATGTGATGTGTTCATGACTTTTGGGTGTAGAAATGATTTAATAAGCGAAGCATGTCCCCCATAGGTTTGATAAAAATGCCCAAATGAATGAATTATTCCATGGTAGCAGGAAATTTTCAAATAAGTGTGAACCCGTGCATGCCTAGTGTTTGATAAAATGCCTTAGTGAGTGAAATGTGCCAAGATAGCATGAAATATCCAATTAAGTTGTGACATGATAGTAAGAAGTTTTCCCAAGCTATGTGATATCCAAACACATGTCAAGACTGATATAGGTATGAAATAGCTGAGGTAAAACCTTGTTGAATGGAGTACGATCTAGTAGCATGTTTCTTCTATATTATTATATGATTATGATTCTGAGATGCTTAAAGTGACCCCTTGGTACCTATGATGATGGATAGACGTTTGTGATTCCTAATTACTTAAAGAGTTGTATTAATGATTGGGAAGATGCTTTAATGATTATGATGATGCATAAATGATTATCATGATACATGAATGATTGTGATGATGAATGAATGATTATGCTTTACTTTTACGCTATCGAGTCCTGGGGGTATTTATACCCGATAATAAAGCTGTTGTCTAGAGCCTGTGTTAGTTTCTCGATAACTCCAGTCGATCCATGATTCTCCAAACTCAGTGAACTATAGAACTCTGTATCCTCAGACAAGTCAGAACTTAAGAAAGCTCAGTAATCTCAGTTATCTCTGTAATCTCTGTATCGCTAGTAATCTAGCCTCAGTCCTGTAATCAGCTCAGATCTAATAGTATTCAAGTCTAATCTTAGAAGCGATTTGAGTAATCTATTCAAGCTCTGTATCGTTAGTCAGATACCATAATTCGATACCTTTTTTGTCAGATACGAAACTAAGTAACTCAGCATAACTCAGTCAGATCTTTTGAGAAACATGATCAGTAACAGACTCAGTTCAGTTGTGTTCAGTTGAGAATTTGGTTCAGAGTCTTTCAGTTGGGAGTAGAAGCTAGCACTGAGCGAGGAAAGGGATGACGACTCTCCCTTCAGAGAGGCTGAGTCCGTAGAAGCAATCCCTAAACTCCAAAACTGCGTAGCCAACTCAGGATGTAGGAGTTTCCCGTTAGTAGAGGTTGTCACTATCAGATAGGTTTAACTATCATATTGCCTCAGGCCGACTTTCTGCGAGGGTCATCCCGTCAGAAAGGCTTGACCAGAGAGGTCTTTACCCGTGGCACGGTATTGACACCCTTCCAGCTGGGGTCACAGGTTGGACCCCACCTGTGGTAGGTTGGGGCATGTTGGTTAAGTAACTACTTCCCACAGTTGCAGTTTCAGTATCACTCTTTAGAAATCAGGACTGTGTGGTACAGTCGTCTATCCCAGTATGGAACTCAGATAGTTCCATTGGTTCATGGACCATCTCGTCAGATAGGCCTGGTCTCATATGTAGATGCTTATTATCATATCTAGAGATCTCCCATCAGAGAGGCTTGATCTCAGTCTTAGACCATGTTGAGTATTCTTATTATCATATCTAGAGATCTCCCGTCAGATAGGCTTGATCTCCGTCTCAGATTCTTTATTCTATTGAGTATTCTTGTTGTCAGATTCAGACATGATCATACTTCTTATCATTGATAATCACTTCTAAAATAATCTATTAAAAAGTTGATCTCTAATTCTGTCAATCAAAAGCAGTAAGCTTAGAATTTAGTCCTTGATGTAAGTATATCTAGATCCTCAGTTATCAGTATCAGATGAGTCAGTGATTCAGTATCTCAGTGTTAGTAGTGAGTTCAGTCTGCAATAAAGTAGTATCTGAGTTTCAGTATATAGAGTTGCGATGATTGTGTTCATTGTTTGTACATTCATGTATGTGTTCTCATGCGGCATCTTCATGATTATTCAATTTAGATATTGTGCATGCATGAGCCCTTGCGTTAGCCTACCCTGTCTACATACTCAGTATATTTCTGTACTGACGCATTTGGGCTATGGTGTTTTATTTGACACCATAGTTTCAGAGGCACAGGATCCAGAGTATCCTCAGCAGTTCAGTCCCAGTCAGCAGAAGTAGCAGTGAGTCCTCTTCTTTCGAGGACGAATCTCAGTTTACTATTATTTCTTTAGACTTTATTTATTTTTAGTTGATGGAGTTAATTGGGGACTTGTCCCATCAACTCCACAATTCAGACAGTTTAGAGGTTTTTCAGATGGATGTTGTTGTTGTGTATTATGAGTATTCATAGATGTGTTGAACCTTATGGCTAGTTTTTGCATTTATTTCAGATATTATGCAGTATACAGGTACAAATATCAGTAAAGGGTTAGCTTGTGGTCCTTTGGGGTCATAAGCACCATGTGACGTATCGGGATGGGATTTCGGAGCATTACAAGATGCCATCATCCAAAAGGACCACCACCCCGCAAAAGATCTAAGGTAAGAAAATGCAAGGAAAAAATAGATGGGTTGTTTGACATTGCTCAACGTGACTACAAATCATCGGATTTGTTGACAGATCTCGAGGATAAAATCATACCAGAATAGTACAGGGAGCAATTGTACTTAGTTTGGTTTGCCCATTCGGTTATATTGGCAAGAGACGTCGACAAGGTCATAGAAGATGATTTATTGGCGTGTGCTGAATATTTTGATAAATTCAAAAATTATCCCCGTGGATATGACAACTTCTACTTGATTGTCCAATATTTACTGACAAAGCTATCCTCAGGGACGACCATATTATACGGATTTTCTTGGGCTTTCATGGTAAAATTAATCACTAATTTTACACATCCATTAATTGTATTGAATATAGTTATTATGATTTTTTTTACTTGCTTCCTATTTACATTTTTAGGCTTGGGCATTTGAAGCTATTCGTCCCCTCCGAAAATAATTAATGGATTACCCGAATGAGGTTTCTCATCTAAGGATGTTTAGGTGGTTGGCTACAAAGAGAAACACCAATATTAAGGAGGCTGATCTCTTTAACCCTTCAGATGATGCAGTACATCTTCTTCAAAAAAAATAATTCTACTTAAAGATAAGAAAGATATTTAACAGATGTTATATCTGGTGCAACCGATGTTATATTTGATGCACTAGATGGGACATCTGTTGCGATAGGGTATATCTTACATCAAATTACCTATCTGTTTCTTTAGTTCTCTGAATCCGACTCCTAAAATATTAACCATCGATTGCAAATTATGCAACGGATGTTTAATCTGATAACATATTGTTCATCTGTTGTAACGTACAGATTATCTGTTGCGTAACAAATTACCCATCTTATGCAACTGTTGCAACAGATAATTGATATTTTGCATCAGATTATCTATGTGTTGCTCTGTTTCTCTGAACCAGATTCAAATAGATTTTAACCATATACTGCAAACTATGAAACAGATGGGTCTTTTTTTTAAAATGTAGCCCAACAGTGAAAATTATTATATTATATGATTTAAATGCATCTATCTTTTTTTTCTTTTTTAGGTTGTGTATCCATGGATCGTGACTACTGAGGAGGAGTCGGTGATGACTTCTTATATTACTCTAGGTCATGTTGATACTATAACAGACCCAACGGTGGAGTTAATAAAGAAGGAATTGGCTGGAACAATAGCCACAAGAAGAGCAGTTAGGCAAGGTCAGCCTAATGTTGAGGCACTTCATGACCAACCTTTTACTAAGGCAGATCCGGGTGCTTCTTTTGGTGGAGTTGTTGGTGTTGGTGGCAGGCATGATGATGCTGCTACCACTCGTGATGATGAGTATGTTGATGCTCAAGAAAGAATAAATATGTTTGAAAACACCCCTTTTTGCCCTTACATAGGTCCCTCTCATCCCTCTTCACCCTCGTGTTCTCGTTGAGAATGCGATAAGTGCAAGGACAGACAGGATAAACTCTTTGAAAAAGTAGAGGCTATCTCTAAAGCTATCGAGGAATTCAAATCCAAGAGGTGTGTCATACTATCCAAGAAGGTGAGGGAGCCATACACTCCTACAGTGTTGGTTAGGAGAAAGAAAAGAGCAATTAGAGACGTACTCTCCGCTCGAAAATCAAAAGAAATTGCAATTCCTCCCTTTCCAAAAGTTGTTGAAGTTTAGGGGCCAGTCAAGAAGGTGGACATATACGTGAAACTTGACGCCGAAGAGAAGAGGGATCTGTGACAGGCTAAGAATGCCAAGCCAGGCGCACCAGATTACCCCAGACCTCTCTTTCCCCCCCTCCCAAGACTTCCAGACTATGACCGATATGCATATGTCGTACGAGGACAAGGCAAGTTTAATTTTCCTAAACTAGCCCTTCTAATCTACCCTATGAAGAAAAAGCTACGTAACAGTTTTCACATCTGTTGCAACAGCTTGGTATACTGGTGCAACTGGTAGTGGTTCTGTTGCAACTTATTATCCATCTATTGCATAAGTTATGTTGGATTATTGATTCAGAGAACCCTATACAACAGACGGACCATCCGTTGTATCTTTACAATTATTAACCTATTTAAGAATTGAATTCTTATCTCACAACATGTTGACATAATTCTCTGCCTTATGAGAAAAAGGCAATTAACGTACCGAGAAGCTTATGATGCTGCCGATAGGATAATAGACCTCGACTTTTGCAAGAAGCTCAAGGATAGGTATGATCAACTCAATGGAGAGGCGTCAGCCCTTGGCGTGGGACTTGATTTCCTAGTTCCTACGTTGGTCTTGGATTAAGAAAAAATGATAAAATATGTTAGCGGGGACAGGCCAAATCCACACGGCAAGAGCTGTACTGAGGCAAAAAGGATTCTTGCAGTCATTAGCATGAATGAAATCTAGTATCGGTCTGTTGAGATACTACTCGAGGAGGGAAAGATCAATATTTATGACTCCAATGTACCTCTCATCGACGATATCGATCTTTTTCTCCTCGTGGAGCCACTGATGGTGCTGCTGCCCATCTTGTCGAGGGAGAGTAAATTGATGAATCATTTTTCAAAGGAAGTGTTGATGAAGAAATCATGGGATTTTGAAGGTCGAAACAGGGGAATGATCCTTCCAAAATATGATGCCGCTAAAGCTAGCGGCTCGTACGCTCTTGCACACATCGAATGTTTGCTGACCAACATAGAAATGGCCAAGCCAATGACTTTTCTGTGCAACAACGCTGTGAAAAATCTGCAAGAGGTCTGGGCTTATGGGGTACTAACTGGACGCTTGAAGCCTGTGTATATAGAAGAGCCTATGAAATAGAAATTTTTAATTTCAAGTCACACTTCACTTTATTACATGTACATGTAGTGGCAATAATTTTTTTCTATGAAAATTGAGTTTTTTACAATGCAATAGATTAGATTGTTAATCTGTTGTAAAATATACTTAATACCTTCTGGCAGATAGTTTATCTGTTGTAATAGGTTGGTCATCTGTTGCATTACGCCAATGTTATTTCTATGAATAATCTAATAATCTAAGTCTAATCTGTTGCAATAGTGGGAAGACCTGTTTGATAATTTCCAACAGATGACCTAAATTTTACAACATATGCCTAAATCTTTTTGATATTTTCCAACAGTTACGCTTGAATATCCATGTGCTCGACAACACCAAACCAGTATCAAATACACACATCACCATGATAATTTCAATAATTAGGCTTGAATATCCATGTGGCCCAACAACACCAAACCAGTACCAATAACAGAAACAATGTAGTATCTTGTTGCTCGATTTTATTTCTCTTCAGAAGCCTTGACTTTGTTCAACAAACCCTAGATTACACGATTTGCTTGTGAAGGGTGTCATTCTTCATACCAATCAAAGTAATCGCATCCACCTAATTTCTATATAAAAAAAAAAGAGAACACAATTACAAAACAATTACAAGTCAATAATTAATCAACTAATTAAAAAGAATATTACGTTTGAAATCTTACAAGTAAAAAACCTACGATCCAGATTTTGTTGAGTCCAAGAAGTCTTTAACAGAGTTTCATGACCGCACTTACAATATCAAAAATCTTTATTACAAAAAATAGTGGAAGATGCGTTCGACATTGTCAAGCTCAGTTGGAAAAACTGAAAGAAATAATTTGAAAAATTTGGATAGATAAAAGAAGATGACGATGAAGAAGAAGATTTGAGAATTTAGGATTAAATTTTAGGAGGAAGATTAATATATAAGACAATGGGGGTGAAAAAATGACCGTTGGGGGCCAAGTGACGGCAAGTTAGCGAAATGTGTCAGACTTGACACTGACACATTTGATGCCTATTTTATTTTGTGTTTAAAATGAACACTGTCTACTTGATGCCTACTTTATTTTAGGTGTTTAAACTGAACACCGTTGATGGATTACACCTTTTTTATTTCAATTCAATTCACTTTAACCTTTTTACACGTAGTGGCAAATTTTTATGTCCAACGAAAGTTGAATTTTTATAATGCAACAGATTCTACATCTGTTGTAACAGTTATCCTACCTGTTCTGACATATAGTTTATCTATTGCAATAGGTTGGTCATCTGTTGCATTATCTCGATGTTTCTATCTAAAGTCCATTTGTTGCAACAGTGGGAAGACCTGTTTGATAAATTCCAATAGATTACCTACATGTTGCAATATATGTCTAAATCTGTTTAATTTTTCCAATAAATGTGTCGTCTTTTGGAACAGATACATTATCCGTTGCAATATTTGAATCTAGTATTTCTTTTCAATTAATAAGTTTAAATCTAAGGAATAAGTAAAATTCATAGACAAAATAAAATAAATCAAAGCCTTCATAAATTAGCTGAAATAAGTCAACAAATAAATAAAATGTAAAAAAATTGTTATGGGTACAGATCTCAACAAATAAATCAACAACAATTTAAGTATACTGCCAAGGATTGCTTTGACAGGCTCAATCTATAAAGATCTACTCAGTATGGACAAGTTGTTCTTCATCCGGTGCTATGGAATTCGGCTTTGCTCGCCGTGGATCTTTATTGTCTCTTACGTACGGTTTCTACGCTTTCTGTTCTCCATATTTCCATAAAAAGAGTAGCATATTGTCAATGTTATTTAGCAGTAGCTTCTTCTACATCCACCTGGAAAGCCTAAATTGGTCAATGCTAATCACGGAGATACAACAAAATAAAAAGGGATAAATCATCTCTTTTAGCAAATCAAACAGGTCTTCCTCCCATTTTAAATTATTCCAAACAGATTATATTTCTGTTGCAACAGTGAATCAACTGTTGGGACAAATTTCTACATGAGAAAGACCCTGTGTGATAATTTCCAACGGATGAACCTTCCGTTGCAATATATAAATCATCTGTTGCAACAGATAGGTCGTCTGTTGGTACAAATAAAAGCAGTATGAAGATCTATTTGATTTGCTAAAACAGATGAGACATATGTTTATCTGGTGCAACTGGTTAGTCAATTGTTGCAACAGATGTATATATATATTTGATAATTTTCAGCAGATGTGTCATCTGTTGAAATAGATATGTCTATATATTTTGTCAGTTGGAAGACATATAATACATTCACCTTCTTCAGCTCGTGCTGCTCTTCTTTGAACATTGTACGTTGCTCAGTGCAACACACAGACAGAGGAGTTGCAATTTTGCTTTTTTGGATACTTGATAATGCCCTAAAAATCACTCTCTTTATCGTCTTAGTCCTAATATCTAATGGAGCGGATGGAAATAAAATCCTCTTTGATGAAATGAGACCCCTCTTAGATGTCAATTTCTTTGTAAAAACAGTTAATGCATTAATAGCATTAATCACTACATCATGTTTTGCCCTGCAGTCTTGACATTTGTATGTAGAGCATTCATTAGGAGAGGCAAAATTTGTATAACCAGTATGATCATACTCATAATGGTTTGCTTTAAATACTGTAAGATGAGCATCATTAGCATCAACAGCAGCACCACTACCACCACCAACAGCTCCATCACCACTAAGACCATCAACAACAACATGCCCACCCTCCAAAATTATTTTTCTTGTAATGGTTGTTGCTCCAAACAATTTCATTTTTATTCTGTCGATGACCTTAGGGTCCGATAAAGTTTGCACAGACCGTAAAGTAAGAAAAAATGGCATCTTCAACTCTCGATTGGTCGGAACTAGCGACGGATGCACAATCTAACATAGATCATTACATATATTAGAATGATAATTAGATCATTAAAAAATTATTAAGTAAAGGAACAAATTAATTATAATTATACTTACTGCATCCTTTGGGGGGTTGAAGAGATCAAGAAATTTTGCATTTTTATCAGTTTTGGCCGATAAACATCTCAAGATTCTTGGACAGGAAACTCCTTCCTGGTAGTTCACTTATTGTCTCAAATAAGGAATGGCTTCAAACGCCTAAGCCTATAAAATAATGCCAATAAATTAAAACCATTATTGAGCGAAAAAATTGAATGATATCATAATAGAAAAAAAAACATTTACCATGAAAGCCCATGGAAAGCCATATAAGTTGACTGTCTTTGGCGCTAACGGAGTCAACAAATATTTGACAGTCATTTTGAAGCTTTCATACCCCCAAGAATAGCTATTAAATGCATCAAGATCCTCGAAGAGCTTTATTAAAATGAGTCTTAAGTTGTTGTTAACATATCTTGCCCAAAGAATATTATGTACAAACCAAACCAAGCACAATGACTGCTTGTGCTTCTTTAAAAGTCTTTTACCTTTCAACGCTTCTATCAAATTTTATTTTTGAATCTTAGACCAATAATAGACACCAGTTCATCACGATCACACGACTTGCCTTTGCCTTTTTTGGGTGTGCGAGGTACTTTTTTTTGGGTTAGAATTGGTATAAATTGAGAAGGAGGATAACATTTTAGTCCAGTAACTATGGCAAACTTCTTCCAACCAAAACAAACAGGCATGCCATAGCAATTTATCCATACCTCATCCATCTTATATTTATTTTCATATATAAACCAACGCTTGAGAAGTTCATATACCATTTTTATTTGGAAACGAGCATTATTGTCCTCTGACAAATCATGATATTTTCCGAAGCAGCTGTCCCTGAAATAAGCATCCAATTTTTGTTCTCGAAGTATTTTTTTGAAGGCGTCGAAAGATTTTCCCATGGTTTACTTAACCACGAAATCACCTGTTAAATCTGCGGCACCATTGCACTGCATTCTCACAGGATAACGATCAATGTTGAAGGATTTGACCAGCTTTTCAGTGGAAGGGCTATTATCATCTGCATCATCTGTTTTGAAATATCCCTCCTCTCTGTGTTCATCATATTTTGCTCCCGATTGAGATAACGCTTATAAAGCAAGCTCATAGAGTGGTGGATGTAGCCTAGTTGCTTCACTTTTTTCTTTACATGGACTTGATTCGGTTTCTGTTCTTTTGGGAACCATATTATCTAAAATTAGCAGGAAAATAAAATAATATGTTATTATTGATTAATGCATCATTAAAAAAGGATAACAGTAAATCAAATAAGCAAAACAGTAAAATAACAGTTGCAACAGATCACCAATTTGTTGCACTAGGTAGTATATCTATTGCAGCATATAACCAAAATGTTGCAGCGGATGAGTAATCTGTTGCAACAATACAAAATATATCACTCATCTTTTAAGACAGATAAATGGTCTATTCAATAGATCACACAACTGTTGTGACATCATCTGTTGCAACATACGAGTGATCTGTTCAAATAGTTAAATAATCTGTTGCGATAATACAAAATATATCACTTATCTGTTGAGAAAGATGAATGGTTTGTGCAACAGATCACACATCTATTGCAAGATATGAGTGATCTGTCAGAGCAGTTAACTAACCTGCAGCAATGGCTGAGTAATCTGTTACGACAATATAAAATATATCACTCATCTGTTGAGAAAGATAAATGGTCTAGACAACAGGTCACGCATCTATTGCAACACATAACTGATCTGTTGGAAGAGTTATCAACGGTCAATATTGTTTAGATTTTTTCCAACATAGGGTCGTCTATTGTGGCAGATGAATGATCAACTGGAAAAATTAAGTCTTGGACATTTCCTGTAGGAAGAGTTAATGGGATTTTATCCAATAGGAGGTTCATATGTTGCATTAGATCATTAATCTGATGGTTCTTCCATTGCACCAGATGGTTAATTAGTTGCATCAGATTTTTTATCCGATGCTTAATCTGTTACAACATTTGGTAAAGCTGTTGCATCAGATAGTTAATTTGTTGCATCAAATTATTAATCTGTTGCATCAGAATTATAATTTGATGGTTCCTCTGGTGCATCAGATGGTTGATTTGTTGCATCATATAATAAATCTGTTGCATCAGATGGTTAATATGTTGCATCAAATGGGTAATCTGTTGGAGGAAATAAAAAATAGTAGCATGATTTTGTTCAACAAAAAATAATAATTTCACCATTTTTACCAAGAACAAGAACATAACAAATCAAACCAAATTATCATTTTATTTTTATAAACACAAATAATAAAAAGGCCATTTCAAACCGCATTTTAAATTAGTGCAACAAATTTTAAAATTGTTAACCAATATTATAAGAAAAGTTAGCTCAAGTTCCTCATTTTCTTCAAACTAAAAAGGCCATAAATTTTTACCTGTGAAAGAAGAAAAGGAACGATGAGGAATTCGAAGTTGTTGTGGACGGAGAGAAAGGCTGTCACGTCGATTGAAGGTTGAAGTCGAAAAGAAACTCGAAGCCCAACTATTTGTAGTTGGATGTTGAAGTCGCCGAGGATTGAAATGAGAAATTTGCAGAATAGTTGGTCTGGAGAGAGTTGAGAAAAGCTGTCGAGAGAGAGATGAGAGACAGGTTGATTGAATTAAATAGGGGAACTCGAAGCCCAACTATTTATCATCGGAGGTAGAAGTCGCCGGGGTTGAAGGGAGAAAAGGGGGGAACTCAAAGCCCAACTATTTACCGCTGGAGGTAGAAGTCGTCGGGGGTTGAAGGGAGAAATTTTGCATAATTATTGGTTGGGAGATAGTTGAGAGAAGCTGTCGAGAGAGAGGAGAGGGTGGTTTATTTGGATTGAAGAAGGGTGTGTGTTGGGTTGATTTGTATTTTTGAAAAGATTAGAAAGTTTTGAAAATATTAATTAAGTCCACAATTAACTTAATCAATTTTTCTAATGATGTTTGACCCTATCGGTTGGTCAATGTCACCAATCATTCATTCAAGATTTAAAAGATAGCTTTCCTTCAATTTTCTCAAGTAGCTATCCCTCTTTAGTATGACTTGTCAATGCAAAACTTACGATATTTTTTACTAATAAGGAGTGTGTAAAAACTGATTAAAATTTTAGTTATCTGTGTTTGAATCTTTTTGTCAAAATTACTCTTTTTTATATATTAGTCTTAGAATGTGTGGTCCGCACGTATACCTCACTTCAATAAATTTAAACTTAATTTAATAAATAAATTGATGTCGCCCAACAAATTTAATATTGTCAGGGAATATAGTTACGGAGTTAGGAAGCCAGGGAAAATGCAGTCTTAGTGTTCATCTCAGATTGTTTACAATAAAAAAACATTCAAGACTTGTTACTTTTACTATTTACTACTGTTATGATTCGGACAAACTAAGCAAATCACAAGCAAAAGAAAAAACAAGAACACACAAATTTACGTGAAAATCCTTATGGGTTAAGTCACGGGCAGAGGCAGAGAAATTCACGATAATGGAGAGAGAGATTACAACGTGGAGGTGAATTGTCTCAATGACGTATTTTTATGAATACCCAAAACAATCTACTAAGTGTACTTATATAATACGTTCATACAAATAAGTCCTAGGCCCAAAAACATAACGGTCTATACCGCGGCGGCTTCGCCCCTGCACCCCCATCGGGATCAGTGGTAGACCCGATCCCTACGCTACCACCACAGACCTCATTAAAAATCACAAACATGGGTCGCACCGCGAAACTTTCTGGGGCGGATCAACAAAATTCGGGTTACAACTCTAACAACTACAAAAATCCCATATTTACTTTCTTGCACTTTCGGCTACTTTAGCAAGTTTGAGAGACAGATTTGACTTATTTCATGTGGGATTAATTCCAACCTAGTTGGGTTACTATAACTAGTATATGTACCCGCACAATGCACGGATAACATTAAAATATCATATTTAATTATTTTATATTGACATATATCGTTGGAGCGTGTTAAATCATACTACCTTTAGAGAGAAAAAATGAATTATCATACTATTTCCCAAAATATAAAAAAATCTACTCCACACCCACCTTCATAACCACCATCCCTCCCCATCCTAATACAACCCGTTACTCTCACCCCCACCCTACCCCTCTAACTAAATTCATATGAGTAAAAATAATTATGGAATTGTAAGAAAGCTTTTTATATTTTATATTTTTCTCTATTATATTGTTTACAATTTAAGGTTTCAGATTGTTAAAAATAATTTAAATTTTTATTTTTCTATTCCCCCATGTCTTTCATTTAAAAGTTAGAAATAGTAATATGTGCAATATCTAATTACTTCATTATATTCTCAAAATTAGTTCAAATTTCATCCCCCGCCCAATTCTAGGTGTATATTTTTTTCTATTGTATTTTTATTACTTTATTTTCTCTAATTTAAATTTTTAAAAATTATTTTTCCTTTTTATTACACATAATCAGTTGGGTTTTATTCTCTTTTATCTCAAAAAATAAAAAATAGAATAAATAAGTCCCTGAATGGGCCCTATCCAGTGCGAA
>NC_061117.1:128396189-128418689 GCF_002878395.1 Capsicum annuum
CATTTGAAAAGATAGAATTTCAAGATATATATCTCTTCTCTAATATTATCACTTAAGTAATAATTAGTATTTGTAAGATTAATATTTCAACTTTAAATATCAATTCTTTTTCCTTCCAACTTTAATTTATATCTCTATTAAAAGAACTTTAATATATCAATTCAAGATTTTAATTTAATTTTCTTGCATGCATATATATATATACATACATATATATACCGGTTGGAGCGATGGGAGGTTTGTACAAAAGGCAGAGACCTAGTCAACGCGAGCTGATAACTTGCGCTTACTTGGAATTTCTCATTAAAGCCCCATTGTGCCCGAACCCTTTCACACCACGAGGCACTATCTATGAGTTGGGTTGTTAGGAATGCAGTCCAAATCGGACGGTGAATTCCATCCAAGGCTAAATATGAGCGAGAGACCAATAGCGAACAAGTACCACGAGGGAACGATTAAAGAACTTTAAAAAGAGAGTCAAAGTATGCTTGAAATTATCGGGATATTGAACGGCGATGAGTCATTTCGCCAATTGACTCGGGGCGTGGACCAGCTGGATTAGGGGACAGATAAAGTCTGGGCTCTTGATACACTCGTGGAATATCGTTTCCTCAATTGTAGCATGCAGCGCGTGCCTCTGGCATACTTCAACATCTACGTTGTCCGGACGTTGGCCTGTGGGCTCCCCATTTGACCTATCTTAAAACATGAACCAAAGAGTCTGACATGTGTGCGAGTCAATTAATGAGTAAACCCGTAAGGCATAAGGAAGCTGATTGATGGGATCCCCCTGAGTGGTGCACCACCGACCGACCTAGATCTTCTGAGAAGAGTTCGAGTGTGAGTATACCTGTCGGGACTCGAAAGATGATGAACTATGCTTGAGCGGGGTGAAGCCAGAGAAAACTCTGGTGGAGGCCCACAGTGATACTGACGTGCAAATTGTTCGTCTGACTTGGGTATAGGGGAGAAATATTAATCAAATTATCTTATAGCTGGTTCCCTCTGAAGTTTCCCTCGAGATAGTTGGAGCTCGCGTCCATGTTCTATCGGGTAAAGCCAATGATTATAGGCCTTGGGGGTGCAACGCCCTGTACCTATTCTTAAACTTTAAATAGGTAGGACAACCCAGCTGCTTCATTGAGCTGTGCCACAGAATCAAGAGCTCCGAGTGGGCCATTTTTGGTAAGAACAACTGGCTATGCAGGATAAATTGGAAGTCGGGTTACAGTACCAAAATGCATGCTAACCTAGATCCCACAAAAGGTGTTGGTCGATTAAGATATTAGGAAGGTGATCATAGAAGTCGAAATCCTTTAAGGAGTGTGTAACAACTTACCTGCCAAATCAACTTGCCCCAAAAATGGATAGTGGTTAAGCGTCCGACATACACTCGGCTGTTGGGGCAAATGCTAGGCCCCGATGAGTAGGATAGCGCAATTGTCGCTACAAAATCTTAGGCATGAACCCAAGCGGAGCCGACGTCGGTGCAGATCTTAGTGGTAGTAACAAATATTCAAATGACAACTTTGAAGGCTGAAGAGAGGAAAAGTTCCATGTGAACTACACTTGCACATGGGTTAGTCGATCTTAAGGGTCCGGGGAACCCCGACAGATAGCGCGTTTTGCATGTAGTCTAAAAGATAATCGGGTTAAAATTCCTAAACCAAGATGTGGCGGTCGAAAGCAATGTTAGAAAGTCTAGAGACATCGGTGTAAGCCTCGAAAAGAGTTATCTTTTCTGTTTAATAGCCTACCCACCCTGGTATCGGCTCAGTCGGAGGTAGGATCCAGCGGCTAGAAGAGCACCGCACGTCTCGTGGTATTCGGTGTGCTCCCGACGGCCCTTAAATATCTCGAGGATCGAATTCTGTCCATGTCCGATCATACTCATAACCGTATCAGGTCTCCAAGGTGAACAACCTCTGGTCAATGGAATAATGTAAGCAAGGAAAGTTGGCAAAATGGATTCGTAAATTCTAAAAAACGATTGGCTCTAAGGGTTGGGCATGGGGGTCCCAATCCCGAACCCGTTGATTGCCGGTGGACTTCTCGAGCTGCTTCCGCGCTGAGAGCGGTTCGCCACGTGCCAGTCGGTGAACGAACTGGGAACGGTTCCTTCGGTATTTCCGTTGGGGGAACAAAGGTTACTTCATGCATTGGAATATTTTCCTAATGTTTCTATATTTTAAAAATATTTCTTCTATTTTTTATTTATTTTTTAAATTTTCCTAAATAATATTTGAAAAATATATTTTCTTAATGAAAATTATCATTCACAAATGTCGTGACTCTTTTGTGAGTGCATTGGCTTGGTCTTACATCAAAACATGTAGTTTTGACCTGTATACGTCTATTATGATTCTCTTGCAAAATCATGTCTAGTGCAGAGATATTGAAGGCACTTCGAGGCGAGTGTTGCTAGTTGGCATAAATGTTCACTGGGAATGTCGATGTGTAGTGTAGACAGCATGGCAGCATGCATGGATAGTTTTTTTAAGCCGTCAGTGCCCACAAAATCATGTCGACGACGCTTTATTGTGCGCTCATGTCGGCTATTGGTGGCGTCATCCACAGCGGGGCTGTTGGCGTTTGATTTCTAATGAGGCGATACTTTTGTGCATGCTGCGAGTTTCAGATGCTTCTCTAGGGGCAAGCTCCGAGCGCTGCACGTATGGGGATAAGCCAAATTCGCGTCGAGTAATGGAAGCAGACGTGGCGATGCCCGTGCACAAGCCTCGATGCACCTTCATCACCTCTGCTCCCCGCAACGGTGGGTTATTATGTCAGGCGGGACTTGCTTTAGACTTACAACGTCCGCATGGGTAGCAGCGCATGACATTTATTAGTAGGTATTGGGGCCGGTACTGAGCGTGCATCGATGGAGCATTTGAACGAACGACGCATGGGTTGTCTTCGGTATGTGCGGTTAGGTTAGATCCTTGCTTGAGCAGCGACGTCCTAACCTGCTTGCCATCTCAGTCGTGGGGCAAGCGCAATTTAGGCTTGTTTGAATTTGGTTTCCTGTGCTGCATACCAAATGCCCAGGCATTATCAAGTTCAATTCATCGTCTTTCGCCCCTCGCATTTTATGTGTGGGGTGAATCAAAAGGCCTTCCTTGTGTCTCAAGTTTTTAAATATGTAGCGAATATTTGCTACTATATATCAAATCATGTCTATATTCTTCATCGATGCGAGAGCCAAGATATCCGTTGTCGAGAGTTATTTTTGTTTAAAAAAAAACACAGGTCCTCCTGACGCACGCTGAAAATGGGGCACGAGGGGCAGGCTATCAATTTAAGTATTCCTTGATTCTTCTGCTTCAGGGTTTATTAGTCACCCAATGCTCACGTTAGGTGCGCGTGCTGGGGATGAGGGGGAGGCGCTCGAGCGGAGGGACGAAGCACCCTTGCCGCGCGGACACCCCAGTTTTTAAACATATTCCAGAGTCATTATGTTGTACAGGTTTCGACAATTATCATTCCGCAGGTTTACCTACGAAAACCTTGTTACGACTTCTCCTTTTAAATGATAAGGCTCAATGGACTTCTCACAACATTGCGGGTAGGGAACCATCCATGTCACCGCAATCTAAATATTTTATCGGATCATTTAATCAGTAGGAGCGACGGGCGGTGTGTATAAAGGGCAGAGACGTAGTTAACGTGCGTTGATGACTCACGTTTACTAGGAATTCCTCATTGAAGACCAATAATTGTAATAATCTATCGCCATCACGATAAAAATTCAAAGATTATCCGGGCCTGTAGGCTAAGGCTATAAACTCATTAAATACATCAGTCTAGCACGCGTGCGGCCCAGAACATCTAAGGGCATCATAGACCTACTATTGCCTCAAGCTTCCGCGGCTTAAAAGGTCGTAGTCCCTTCAACAAGTTGGTCGCAAAGGAATACCTCTGCATAGCTAGTTAGCAGGCTGAGGTCTCGTTCATTAATAGAATTAACTAGGCAAATCGCTCCACCAACTAAGAACGTCCATGCACCACTACCCATAGAATCTAGAAAGATCTCTCAGTTTTTCAATCCTTACTATGTCTGGACTTGGTAAGTTTTCTCGTGTTGAGTCAAATTAAGTCGTAGGCTCTACTCTTGGTGTGCCCTTCCATCAATTTCTTTAAGTTGATTAGCGACCATACTCCCCCGGAACCCAAAAACTTTGATTTCTATTAAGGTGCCTTCAGAGTCTTAAAAGCAACATCCGTACGCTGAGTGCAGCTCAAGAGCCCGATGATGTGTCGAGGACAACGTCAGTACGTGTCGGCATGTCTCAATCAGAGGTTTTGGTGATCATCAAGCCGCATATGCTGAACACAACTCACGTGTCATACATCCAAATGCTCCATCGATGAGCGCACAATAATAAATGTTGTACGTTGCTGCCCATGCGGACGTTACAAGTCCAAAGCAAGTCCTTCTTGAAATGATATCCTACCATTGGAGGGAGCAGAGGTGATGAAGGTGCATCGAGTCTTGTGCACAGGCGCCGCCCACGTCTGCCATCATCACTCGATGTAGATTTGGCTCGGCCCCATGCGTGCAGTGCCCGAAGCTTACCCCTAGAGCAGTATTCGAAACTCCCTGCATGCACAAAAGCGCCTCATCCAAAATCAAATATCAACATCGCCGTCGTGGACAACTCCACCAATAGTCGACACGAGTGCACATTGAAGCACCATCGACGTGGTTTAGCGGGCACCAACAGCTCGCATGGACTAGACATGCATGCTGCTATGCTGCCTATACTGCACGTCGACATGCCCAGTGAGTGCCTATGCCAACTAGCGACAGTCGCCTCGAAGTGCCTTTAATATTTCTACCCCCTTATATATGGTTAAAATACCAAGTGTCAGTAGTAGACATGATTTTGCTAGAGAATCATACTAGACATGTACAGGTCAGAATTGCACGTTTTGATGTAAGACCGAGCTAATGCACTCACAAAAGAGTCATGACATTTGTAAATGATAATTCATTAAGAAAATATTTTTTTCAAATATTATTTATGAAAATTCAAAAAATAAATAAAAAATAAAAAAAATATTTTAAAAATAGAAAAATATTTCCAACATATGAGGTAACCTTAAATCAACAATTGAGTGCATATTTGTACATCAAACCGCTCGATGGAAATTGTACTTCAAGGTAGTTATCGCGACCCTTCTGCGCGTCGGCTTAGCCAACGACACGTGCCCTTGGGGGCCGAGGATAGAATATATATATATATATATATATATATATACATGGAGAAGAATAACATTTTTTGTAGATATGAAGAAGTCACAATCTATCTCAATTCAAGTTTAGTTTAAATTTCAATTCAATAGTAATTCTATTGTTAAATTATTATTTTTCAAAAAATACAATATAAAAAAGAATAGCATGACAAATCAACATATCAGAAAGATTGATTTTGAAGAAAAACAATCAAGCATACACACAATTTTCCTAAACAATTACCTTACACTTCTTCTATTGTCTGGTTGTTGTTCTCAAAATTTATTGGTCGTTTAGAGATAGGATTCTGTGAAGATAACATTTTTATCTCATTATATAAGTCTAGCACAATCAAAAAAAGAAAATCAGTGTCCAATATATATATGTGTGTGTGTGTGTGTACTTTCATGACAATCATTGATCCCAAAAAAAGAATTTAAAATAAGTTAATTCTTTAATCAAATAGCACAAATTATTAATCAATTATAAGCAAATAATCTCAGATCAAACTTTGAATAGTAAGCAAATTAAGCACGTATATTTATGTGCACATACGTCATCCATGAATGTTATATAGCCAACAAAAAATAATGAACAATAATTTTAAAAAAGAGTTTTAGAGAATAAAATAAGAAGTTTGTTTAAAAAGTTAGGCTGCATTTATTTTTTTAAGATTCAGAGGTCTGAATCTTAATACATAACTGAATGATTAAGATGTTGTCTCTAGATCAAAAAAATTGAATGATTAAGACTGTTTGTTTTTCAACATCTGAATGTGTAAAAAAAATTATTTTTATATAATAAAATAAAAAATATAATTCAAATAAAAACTAATTATATATCAGAAAAGTATGTAATTTAATTCTTATTTGATTGAAAAAAAATATTTACATTTGTTAGTGATAGTGGCGATGATTTATAATGGTGGTTGCAATGACAATGATTGATGTTAGTGATTAGTAATATTTGTAGTGATAGTTGTGATGGTTGGTATTATAGTGACTGTTATGATGGTGACGGTTGATAATGGTAGTGGTGGTTGTGATATGACGTTGCTTGATGTTAGTAGTTGGAGGTGTTGATTGTCATGACTGAAGAATGAATGCATGATGGTTGACAATGTGTTGGAGCTTGTTGGAGATGTTGTTAGTTGTGATGGTGGAGATGGTTTTTAGTAGATATAAATTATAGCGATGGTAGTGGTTGATGTAATGGTAGAGGTGGCGTTACTAGTGACAATGGTGGTGGCAACCAAAGAATATATGGAGGTTGTGATGTATTAGTGGTATTTAGCGGTGGTGCTAGTTGTAATAGATGAGTTGGTCAATAGTAGGGATTGGCCGATAGTGGTTGATGATGGTGGTGCTGTTGATGACATTAGTGGCGGTGAATATAATTAGAATAATAGAGGTAGTAGATGTGGTGGCAGTTGACAATAATGGTTGGTAGCGATATTTATTGTCGATGATGGTTGTGATGGTGGAGGTGGTTGGTGGTGGTTGACAATGGTGGCGGTGGCAAAGGTTGTTAGTGGTGGTGACTGATGATTATGAATAGAGTGGCGGTGAATATTTTCTAACACCATAATACCTCTTCAGACCTATTAAGACTTGATTCTAGATCTGAATGATTAAGATCCATTCGACCTATTAAGAGCTAAAATCTTAATAGAAAACAAATGCACTTAATGGTTGAAGTCTGAATCATTCAGATTCAGACCTCCATTAAGTGCAAATAAATGAGCCCTTAGTTTATACCGGAAAGAGTTAATTAGAATTTGGCTTTATCTAGTTTAAAGTTTGTTTTAATTCAAATTTAAAAGAATCTGTGACTTTCAATTAAAATTAAAATTTTAAAATCATCTAACTAATTTTCAGCTAGGTTTTTCTTTATCTGAAAAATAATTTTAAAAACTAAATTATATTTAAAAATAGGCAAAATGGTTCGGTGGATCCTTGTATTATGTCCGTTTTGTAATGTGGACACTCCTACTTACATGTTTGTCATCTGGACCCTTGAACCCACTAAAAAGCAATATTTCAAACCCTTTGACCGTTGATCAGGCTTATGTGGCATTAAAAGGGTTGACTAGGATGAGGCGCGTGCCTACGAGTAGGGGTCAATTTTTGATCAATTTTAAATTAAAATAATTTTTTTAAAAAAATATTAAAATTAAAAATAAAATAAAAAAGGGTTTTTTATTCACTTTCTCAACTAAAATGTTTCATTTTGTTCCCCTTTCACTCCAAACTTGTCCTTTGAACACTTCGCAGCAATGGCCGACAAGAAATCCTCCCGTAACCCTAACCTAATCAATGGAATCGGCAAATTCTCCAATTCCAAAATGTACCACAAAAAGGGCCTTTGGGCTATCAAGAAGAAAAACAGCGGCAAATTCCCCACCCACCCAAAATCCACCGCTGCCATTGCTCTTCACTCAATCATCGTCGTCAAACCACCAAAATTCTACCCAGCTGATGACATGGAAAAACCCCTCATCAACAAATACAAACCAAAACCCACAAAATTGAGAGCCAATATTACACCTGGTACTATTTTGATTATTCTAGCTGGGAGATTTAAGGGGAAAAGAGTTGTGTTCTTGAAACAACTTATGTGTTCTGGACTGTTACTTATTAGTGGGTCGTTTAAGGCTGATGGGGTTCCATTAAGGAGAGTTAATCAAGCTTATGTTATTGCTACTTCAATGAAAGTCAATGTTAGTGGAGTTAAGATTGACAAGATTCAACGAAAGTTTATGTTATCCCTTATCTTTGTTGTGGTTGATATTGTCGTTGTTGTTCATTGTCCAAAAAAAAAAATTGTTGTTGTTCCCTAAAAAGGGTCTTTCCTGGTTGATATTGTTGTTGCTGTTCATTATCAAAAAAAAAAAATTATATATCCCTGAAGAGGTCTTTGTTGTGGTTGATATTGTTGTTGTTGTTCATTGTAAAAAACAAATTGTTGTTTTACTTTTTAATTTTTTTTATTCATTTTCTCAATTTAAATTTTTTATTTTGTTTAGGATTAATTTTGTAACTTTTACAATTTGTTAAAGATATTTAAATAAAAATTAAAAATTTATTATGTTTGTGTATGTGAATTTATAGTTAAAACTTTAAATTAATTGGAGAGAAATTTCAATTATTTGGAATAAATTTGATGCCTAATTAAATTTATTATGTTTGTGTATTAGAATTTATAGTTAAAAATTTAAATTAAAAAATTATTGTGTTTGTGTATTAGAATTTCTACAATTTATAAAAATAATTTATTTAATTATGTTTGTTAAAGATATTCAAATTTAAAATTTGAAAATTCATTATGTTTGTATATATGAATTTATAGTTAAAAATGTAAATTAGTTGGAGAAGAATTTTAATTATTTGCAATGCATTTGATATTTAATTTGTGAACAAAATTAAATTAAATGACATTTTATAATTTAATTATTTGGATATTTAATTTAAAATATGATTATTTAAATTTTTCTATAATTTATAAAAACTTTTTATTTAATTAAATTAATTTTAATATTTAATTTATCATGTAGCATTTTAAAAAAAACTTGGAATTTAAGGAAACACTTGAAAATGACGTGGCAGAGACGTGGCACATGTGGCAACTTATGTGGCAGCTGACATGGGAGAGTGTGTTGCACTCACTAACAAAATATTTAAAATGTTGCTTTTTAGTGGGTTCAGGGGTCCAAATGACAAACATGTAAGCAGAAGTGTCCAACTTACAAAACCGACATAGTACAGGGGTCCATCGAACCATTTTACCTTAAAAATAAACTTTGTTATTTTATAGCTTCAATTTAAAACTATATGAAATGTTTCAAACTAAATAAGTTTTAGTAAATTTTACCTTTATACTTGTAAACTATTTTAGAAAAATTTATCTTTTAAAATAAATTTTATATTCTTATAATTGCAATTTTGAAGTATAAAAATTAAAAAGCATAGGAACTTATTTTAAAGACATCATCCCTCAAAATACCTACGTGTTATGGTTTATGTTCATTTTTGTTCTTTGAACTAAATAAACAATCAATATATACGTGAGCGATGATGGAAAATTACGCGTGGGTGAGGAATTTAAATTGGTTTAGATTTGTTAGTTTTTCTTTTGGTCTTGTTTCTAATATTATCTTTTTCTTTTATACTCTTTTATCTTATAAAAAATTAAAAGTATGCTTATGATATGAATAAAACTTCACCCAAAAATGCATATCAAATTTGATATGGTCAAACGCAAGTTAAATAATATTTAATATTTAAATAAATTATATTCATGTATGCTTTATAATATTTAAATATTAAAATAAATAAGTTTGAAATAGTAAAAGTCTGTTATAACTCTTCAACCATTAAATATGTTTTATAACATTCAAATTTTAAAAGAGATAAGTTTACGAGAGAGTAAAAATATATCTACTATTTTAAATTCAAACTAAAATTATGTACTGATAAACACTAAGAGTTGTAATAAAATTAGAATTTTAAAATTATAGAGGTAGTTATAATCAATATAAATTTAAAATCATTATCTGGTTAAAAATCTTTTTAGTTGCTAAAATTTAAGATTAGTTGGGTAAAAGAGTGCCTTTTAACAATAATAATATCGACTAAAATCTCTTTTTTAAATATAAACATTTTTTTTTAGTTGTGAAAGTTAGGATTAGTTGAAAAAAGATAATATTGGTAACACACGACTTCTTTTTAGGTCGGCAGGTTTTTTTGGGTTGAAAAATAGTATTAAATAATTTTTAGAGTTTATTTAGGACTCTTTAAATATAGTTCCTAGGTTTAAGCTAATGAAAATCTCTTTTTCTTCTTATAGCATTATTATTATTTTAAAATTAAAATATTTAATATTCTTTAATTCAAAATTTTTACTACAACACTATTAAGTATTGTCCTTAAAACTGTCACGTGACTTTTAATATATTGTCACTTGACTTATTGTCTTGCTTTTAGTTTTGCTTTTATATATATATATATATATATATATATATATATATATATATATACTAGTATTGGTACTTGCGGATGCGCAGAATATTTTTTAAAAAATATTCATTAAAAACATTTGTTTATTCACATTGAAATAATATATTATTCAATTTTTAACATACTTTAAATTAATTGTGAAAAAATTAAAAATAATTACTAATAGTGAAATTATAATTAATATTTAATAACTAATTACATTTGTAATTATTTTAAATATTTTGATATGAAAAGAAATAATATTAGTGTTTTATTTAATCATATTTCATTAACTAATTTTTAAAAATAAGAAAATATAAAATGTTAAATACTTGTTAATTTTGTTGTGGACTATTACCTTTATATTTTTGATCAATTAAGGAATGTAATTACATTCCTTTTCATTTCACATTTCAATTTTTTTGTCTATCAATTTAACTTCAATAGACTTAGCTCATTTTAAAAAAAATTATCTTTCATTTTATTTTAAACACCAAAAAAAATTTAATTATGCAAATTATAAAACTTTCAAAATTTAAATTTCAGCATTCTCAATTCAAAAACTAAGCACTTACAATTTTACTATTTTATTTTAAAATTTTAAATTGTTCTATTTCTTATAAAAAAAATTTGTGTTCGATTTTATTATTAATATCTTTAAGTATTTATTTATTAAGTTCTCTCAAACCACTTTCAAAATGATCTACTCCACCAAATTCCACGCCCATCCCCCTGCCCTCCCCCCTCCCCCAAACCCCCCTACCCACATATTTTAATTTTAAAATTTTTAATATTTTTTGTGAAAAAAGTCTTACGCACCTCACTCTTATCCTTAGTCGGCCCTCCCAAACAAACTAAAAAAAAATATTTTATTTTGTAAGTAAATTATTTTTCCTTACTCAGCCCCCTACCCCTACATGCCACCCCAACCCTCTACACAATCCAAAAATATTTTTTTTTATTATTAGAAGTTAATTTTATCAAAAAAAAAAAAATCTTGCTTTTCCCTTATCTTGATTCTGATTTTTTTAAAACTTTAAAAAAATTTAAAAAAAATTTCTACCCTAAATCCCAATCTGCCTCCATCCTCCACTCCACCACCCTACCCACTTAGCCCAACCCCCTACCTCAGCCCAACTATCACAATTTCTTATCCTCCCCCTCCATCACAATATTCATCACCCCGCTCATATTCATTTATATTATTTCGTATTAGATATACATAAATACTTTTATAAAATATCTTTTACTATATTGATAAAATATCAAGTGTCATTTTATTTTAGCGTATATGCTATTACTAATACCAAATAATCACATCAAATAATTTAATTATTAAGTTCAAAATCAACTAATAGATACTAATTAGTATCTTCATTATCCTAAAGAAAGAAAATCCTAATTATAAAGTTCAAGCACGTTATGTTTTCAAATAAATTATGCTTTTTATGTAGTCGAAAATAATTTGAGATACAAAGAATTAGTTCATCATTGAAATGAAACAAAATATATAAGTATTTGTTTCTTTTGGTTAAATACATAAGTGTACGCTGTTAAAAATGATGATAAATTTATAAAAAAAAAAATTAAGAGTAAACATTCAGTAATATATTTTCAATAAAATCTTTGATATAGAATTGATATATGAATTTAGATAAGAAATTGTCATAAACTTTAACAAACATGAATGTTGGACAGTAAAATTTTTGAGATCGAAAAATAAATAATTCGAGACAAGAAAATATTGAAACAATCAATTTATTGATTTCAGTGTGTGAGTGTTACAATCTCTATGAATCCTGTGATTCGCCTTTTCAAATATAAATTCAAGGGCTTGAAGCTTGATCTTGAATTTGAACTTGATTTGAATGATTTGAGAGACTTAATCCTGACTTGTGCTTGAATTCATGGGTTTTTGAGCTTGTTCTTGAATATTGCGGTCTTAATCTTAAGTTTTAATGAACTTGATCTGAATGCTTGAGATTTATAGAGAAATTACGGCATTTGATGCACGAGCTTTCTCTTGCTTCTTGTTAGAGTTCTGGGGCCCCTTTTCTGAATTATGAGACCCCTATTTATACTTGTGAAAAATGAGAGTCATGATGAAGATGGACTTTCTTTGACCAATCAGATTTGAGTAACGTGGCATCTTTTATGGGCTTTGATTTCATGGACATGCTGCATCATTTTGACATGTGGCGTGGTCCTATTGGATCCTTCCCTTGACTTAGCATACCACGTCATTTGACACGTAGCGCTTATTTGGGCCTCTAGAATATGATAATATTTTGGGCTTAGTAACATGGATTCATTATTTGTAGCCCAAATTAACGGGCTACCCTAATAAAAATTGGATATTAATTAAGTCCATATATGTTTGGAACTAAATAATTAATTTAATTATATTAATCCATAATATTTATTTGGGACTAATATATTTTGAATTTAATATAGCCACACTACCTCTATAAATACAAACTATTCGATTGTTTATGATTCATAATTATCTGCTGTAATTCACACCAGTTCTGTGATTGTTGGTTGTACCGTGACCAAAGCATTATTGGTGAGTTGCTTTTTTTTCTTATTTTGTTTACTTTTATTTTGTCTTTTTTCCCTTTTTTTTGGTAGGGTTGAAACAAATATCAATATGCAACAATCGGCTTAGGGTGCGAGAGTTTAACTTCACCTCCGTACACTTTAAGATCGATCAATTTGACTTCAAGATGGTGGTTTTGCAACAATCGGCTTAGGATGTGAGAGTTTAACTTCACCTCCATACACTCTAAGACCAACCAATTTGACTTCAAGATGGCGGCTTTGCAACAATCGGCTTAGGGCGCGAGAGTTTAACTTCGCCTCCGTACACTCTAAGACCGGCCAATTTGACTTCAAGATGACGACTTAACAACAATCGACTTGGGGTGCGAGAGTTTAACTTTGCCTCCATACACTCTAAGATCGACCAATTTGACCTCAAGATGGTGTCAACTTCCTTTTTCTTTGGGTTGGCGACTTCCTACGACTAAGCACGATCCATCCTTGTTGATAAAACAACTACAATTAAAGAGTTGGAGCCATATTTGAAAGCCAAAGAGCATCTTGAGCTTGTATTGCGAGAGAGGGATGAGAAATCTGGAGAAGTTTCTGCCGCCTGCAAATCTCTTGAGAAGGAGAGAAAGAAGGTGAAAAAGTTAAAAGCTCGTCGAGATGCTGCCAAACAAGAAGCTGCAGAGATGAAATCCAAAGTATCAACTGCTGAAGAAGAGTTTTCCAAGTGTTCTGATGTCTCCCTTGCAATGGAAAAAGCCTCAAAGGTCGTGGAGAATAAGAAGCAATTCTTAGAGGCTGCTTTACAAGATTTAGTCAATTATAAGCTATACTTAGATTAGCCTTAGGAGATGTCTTCCTTCAAACCTTCTTGTTGCTTTCTTTTACCCTTTTTATTGAGTAGTCGGATCTAATAGTTATAATGGAAACTCTTTTTTTTTTATTGCACACTTATTAAAATATTTCTTTAGAATCTCAACTCCAAGAATTGCTTTCTTATTTTGACTTATTGATGTTGTCGTATTAAACTCTGGTTTTTCTCTCCCAAACTTGTTGCTCATTGGCTTCACAGTTTTGTCTCAAAACCGAGTTGGACTTGCAACTTCAATTTAAAAGCCCTAAGAATTAAAGATTTTGACTTCATAATTGATAATTGCATGTGTGGTAGATATATGTCTTAACTGTAGGCTTTGGGTATTCTAAATCCTATTGAAAGAGCTTTCTTTTCTTTTGATGGATTGCCCCCATTGAGCCACAAGTATTTGACATAATTCCAAAACTTAATTACGATGTATGCTAACTTGACTTTTATACAACAGATCAAGCAGAGACATGTATTTTTTTGACACTCATGTAGCTGAACTCAGAATAAAATTTCAAGCGCCTACGTACCTCAATGAAGAGGATCAAGTCACAATGTAGTTCTGGGTGAGTGTTGTTTTTTTTCCCTAACTTTTGCCTAGGCTGCCTCTTTTGAGGTTTTCAACCTAGCGGACTTTTATTTTTTTTAGCCGTACACAGTTTATACTCTTACAGGCCAGAAATGGACATGCAGTTTATACTCGTGCCTTAAGGAGTGTACATACAGTTTATACTCATGCCTTAAGGAGTATCATCTTCCTTCAAGGATAGTACTTTTTCAAGAGCTTGGCGTTGATGGGGCCAACCCTTACGCCAGCTGCATCGAAAAGCTTGTAATCACCATTTGAATATGCCTCTTGTACGACATATGGTCCATCCCACTTTGGGGTGAATTTTCCCCCAGACTTATGAGAAGTGATAATGGGCCTTCTACTGTAAGAACTTGATCTCCAACTTGGAAGCAACTCAAGCGAACCCTTCTGTTGAAAGAATGAGATAACCGGGCTTGATAACATTCAAGATTTTAGTGAGCCTCTAACCTCTTCTCATCAAGAGCTTTTAACTTTGCAAGACGCAACTTAGTATTTTCTTTATTGGTGAGCCTTTCTTGAATAGCCAGTCTCAAAAAAGGTATTTGACGCTCAAGTGGCAGGACTGCTTCAACTCCAAAATCAAGTGAGTATGGGTTAGCTTATGTCGGCGTACGGTAAGTTGTCCTATACGCCCATAAAGATTCTTTCATTCGCTCATGCCAGTTTCATTTAGATTTGGAGATGACTTTCTTCAACAAGTTGCATAAAGTCTTATTAAAGGCTTCAGCTAGACCGTTGGCGGCAGCATAATACATAGAAGACTTGCGCTACTTGAAGCCAAAGAGATCACAAATCTTATTCATCAGTTTGTTAGAAAAAGGCTTTCCATTGTCAGTTATTATATATTGAGGGATTTCAAAGCGGTAGACGATATTCACTTGGATGAAGGTTGTAACATTTTCTTTCTTTACTTCCTTAAGAGCAATAGCTTCGGCCCACTTTAAGAAGTAATCTGTCGCGTCCAAGATGTATAAGTGTCTAGCAGAAGATTTTGGTAGTGGACCAACAACATTCATTCCCCAAGCATTGAACGACCAAGATGCTACAGTTGGGTGTAGTACTTCAGGAGGTTAATGAATGAAATTCTCATGGAATTGGCAAGCTTTGCATCTTCTATTATAGTCCAAGCAATCTTTCACCATCGTTGGCCAATAGTATCCCATTCTTTTAATGTGAAAATAAATCATCGGTCCAGATTGATGCGATTCACACACTCCCGAGTGTGCTTCTTCCAAAGCTTGAATTGCTTCTTCCTCTACCAGACACTATAAGAGTACTCCTTCACATGATCTTCTATACAATGTGTTCTTATAGTAAAGTAAGCGAGGTGCATGATAACGAATGTTTGTCCTTCTTCTTGGGTCCTCTGAAAGTATCCCATAACATAAGTAATCAATGATAAGTTGTCGTCAATCATCTTTTTTAGCTTTAAAGAGGACAACAAAGTATTCAAATTTATTTTCTTCATTTTCAGTTCGTGGCGGTACTACCCATTCTTGGTGAATATTGACTTGCGTCTGATTTAGAAGAGTCAGGGTTGAGACCAAAGCAGCTAGGGCATCATCTTGCTTATTTTCTCTCCTTGGCATATGTTTGAGGGTTACTTCTCCGAGCCACCCCATCGACTTCTGTGCATAATTATGATATGGTCGTAGCTCAGGCTTTCTGAATTCATAGCTTTCCAAAAGCTACTTGATCACCAATTGGGAGTCACCAATGACATGTAATTGCAGTTGTTTCATGTCAACTGCCATCTCAAGTTCAAGTATTAAAGCTTGAAATTCAGAACATTATTAAAGCAACGATTTATTAGGGTAAAAGAGTATGGGATGACCTCTTCTTGTGGCCAACTCCATCTCGATGTGAGGCTCCATTAAAGTACATCTTTCATGGGGTTCTTGCTTCAATAACCATTGCATCTTTATCAGGAATTTCATCGCGCAGTTCCTAATCATCAGGTATCGAGTGGTCTGCCAAGAAGTCAGCCAATGTTTGTCTCTTTATAGCCTTTTGGGGCACATACACAATCTCAAACTATTGAAATTAAAAGTACCATCTTGCAAGTCAGTCACTAAGGACTGGTTTTGACATTACAAACTTGATGGGATTTGCCCTAAACACAAGACAAACAACATGAGCTTGAAAGTAGTGTTTCATTGTTTAGATTGAGAAAGCCAATGCCAAACACAACTTCTCAATTAGAGAATACTTTAGTTCATTTGATGTCATCATTCTGCTTAGATAGTAAAGAGAGTTTTCTTTGCCTTCACTATTTTTTTGAGCCAGTAGTGCTCTAACTGACCTCTCTTGTGCCGCAATGTAGAGTATCAACGGTTTTCCAGGTATGGGTGTCACAAGAACTGGTGGCTTCATTATCTATGATTTGATACTCTCAAAGGCATTACTACAAGCTTGGTTCCATTTGAAGGAAGTATCCTTCTTCATGAGACGACTAAATGGTTGACATTTCCCGGCCAGGTTTGAGATGAACCTCCTTAAATATGCTAGCCTTCCTTGAAGGCTTTTTAACTCATGAATATTTTGAGGCTCAGGCATCTTTAAAATTGCATAGACCTTGGTTTGATCAATTTTAATTACTCGGTGTCACACAATGAAGCCAAGAAGCTTTTCGGAAGTAACTCAAAAGCTATACTTTAATGGATTCATCCTAAGTTGATATCTTCGAAGTAACTCGAATACCATTCTTAGATCTTTTAAGTGGTCATCTCTCTTCTTGCATTCACCACTAGATCATCCATGTGGCATTCAATATTTTTATGGCGTCAGCATTCTTCAAACCAAAAGGCATCACCTTGTAGCAATAAATACCTTTGGACGTACGGAATGCAGTGAGCTCTTCATCCTTTAGTGCCATACGGATTCGATTATAGTCGGATGAACCATCCATGAAGGACATTTCCTCATAATCAGTGGTGGCATCAATCATCAACTCTGGTATGGGGATTGGAAAGTCATCCTTAGGGCAGACGTTGTTGAGATCCCAAAAGTTGACACAAACTCAAATTTAGCTATTCGTCTTCTGTACTGGAACAATACTGGAAATCCATGTGGGATATTTGACTTCATGAATAAAGCCAACTTCAATGAGTTTGTTAACTTCATTTTCAATCAAAGGAACCAACTCTGGCCTAAAGTGTCTTTGGGCTTGCTTAACAGGACGGGCACCATTCTTGACCGCCAACTGATAGGCCGCTACTTTTGGATCTAAGACAGGCATTTCCTTATAGCTCCAGGCAAAGATATCCAAATATTACTTGAGTATGTCTATATAAGTGATTTCCTTCTTCACTTCTAGAAACACACTCAAGTAAGTTGGTCTTGGAGCTTCATCGGTTCCAAGATTAACTTCCTTCAAGGGATCTATTGTGGCCTTTATTCCTTCTTCTAGTTGTGATGGAGCATCTCCAGTATCTTTCTCCTCTTGAGGATCATCATCGTTAACGGATATATGATAACACCAAAAGGCATCTCCTATATCTTTATCAAACCTTCATTTGAGATGAGACATCTTTCTCATTCTGGGTCATAACATGATATGAGGAGCCAACACTCTCTTCATATTCTTCGTGTTGCTTGGTATAAACCACAGTATGAGCCTTTTTTTTTAGCAATTCATTGCATGAAACTACCAGTTCTGTTTGTCGCTTTATCCTAGAAGGAATCAAACTTTGGAAATCCTTTTGTTAGATGCAGTAAGCTCTTCTTCTTTAGTGATATAGTTACTAACTGCCCTTCTTATGGAGATGCGAATTAGAGGTGGTTGCGTGTATCCTAGGCCTTCACATGCCTGCCTGGTTGTACCTTTCAACGAAAGTTTTTCCAACCTTAATGGCTCATTAGGATTGTATCCAACCTTTACAAATAGCTTGTATGTACTTGGGTCGAAGCCTTCTTTTGTACGCTTTGTAGGGAGTGTCATATCTTGTGGAGGATTTTGAGCCACAGACTCTTCAAGTAGTCTTGAGGATGGATTTATCGCATCAAACTTCCTGATAGGTAAAGTTAGCCCCTTCAGCAAATTATCTTGGGAATACGATGGGTCTTTTTTCTCTTTTTTTACCTTCGGTGCGTAGCGAAGAACAGGAGTTGACTTCTTTTTCGTAGGAGCAATACTTTCTTTATTTGAAGTGGATAAGGCTGCTTGATAGAGACTTTTTCGACAGTCACCACGACCTTCTTAGATGCAAGATCGTCACACTTGGTCTTGGTGACATCTTCAACCCTTTTCTCATCCACAACATGATTCTTTAAGTAGAATTTTGCATCAGTAAAATGTGACTCAGCTTCATTGAATGGCTTGTCATCAGCAACTATCTTTCTTTCCACTCTGCCTTTGAGGTACTTTAAGCATTAATAGTAAGATGACGAGATAATTTTGTTCCCGTGCACCCAAGGCCTACCAAGCAATATATTGTATGAAGTTTTGGCATCAATCACATGCATTAATGGGTTTGATTGAAAATCATCAATATGAATCTCCAACTTGATACATCCCATGGCCCTCTGGCCTCCTTGGTTGAAGCCTTGGATCATTATACGACTTTCATCTAGTTCGCTAGTAGCGATGCCAAGTTCCTTCATCATACGGATAGGCAGGATGTTGACTTCAGATCCCTCATCTATCAAGATTCTATGAATCTTCTTTCCTAGAATTTGACCCACCATGTATAAGAGACAGTTATGTAGGGCCTTACCAAGAAGAAGATCATTAGTTGTGAATGTGATTTTTGTTTCACACACATGTGTCTTTTCACTAAGAGTTTCAGCAAGCTTTTCGGAAGGTGAAAGAACCTCCATGGGTAGATTCTTACCCTTTACCCCCTCCTTGGCAGTATTAAAACAAGACACCTCAAGGTTGACTTGGGCAGTCTTTACACGAAACCAACTTTGGCAGTATTAAAACAAGACACCTCAAGGTTGACTTGGGCAGTCTTTACACGAAACCAACTCGGTAAAAATTTCTCTAAAGTCACCGAACACCGTGGTTTTTGGTGGTGAAGCTCTGTCACCCTCGTCTTCTTTGGGAATTCAATCAATTTCTGTTTCCTTAGGTTCTTTACCATTCTCTTTCTGGTTGGCTGCTCGGATGACTTCTTTTGTAGACTCATCCTTCTGCGTTTGAGCCTCATCACCAGAGTCCAACCTTCATCATTGCCTTCGTCAACTGAAGACCTGTCAGGCTCTAATATTTTCTGATTATGCTCTTCGACACATATTTAGACTGGGTCGAGCGAGCCAAAAGTAATAGAGATTTGATGAGAACTGACCATCTCATCATTAAAGAAGATCTTCTTCTCTTTTGCCAGTTGCATGACTTTATCTTTAAAGACAAAGCACTTTTCCAGAGAATGACTTACGATCTTATGATATTTGTAATAATTAGGGTTATTTGTCCTTCCATCTTCATCGGGATGCTTCATATCTAGGAGTTCAATGAGCTTATGCTCAAGGAGTTCATCAAAAATCTCAGCAACATCAGAATCAAGGGATATTTCTTTTCTTGCATCTCCTTTAAAGTTTTCTGATTTGGTCGTGCTCTAGAAGTCGTCTTTACACTTTGCTTCTTACTTACCTTTGTGGTGACCTTCACAGGAGATACAATAACATCCATGGACTCCTTGTTTTTATTTTTGGGGATAAACTTGCCCCATATTTTGGGTTTCTGCTTATCATTTCCCTTTTGAGGGTCATGAATAGGCGTTGCCCACTTTTCAGCAGAAGACATGCTCAACTCCATATCGTGATCACGGGTAGGTATCTCTTCAAAGAATTTAGGCTTAATGCTTTGCAAGATGTAGAGAAGCTCTCAGTACATTCCTTGGACGCACATCTCTATTGCAGAATCTTTGTTGAGCCTATCTTTGTAGTTTAGGCTAGCATTTCTCCATCGATTGATGAAATCAATAACTGGTTCATCATTTTTTTGTCGAGTATTTGTGAGCTCTACCATGCTCACTGTATGCCTTGTGCTATAAAAATAATTTAGGAACTCGTGTTTCAATTGCTCTCAGCTATTGATGGAATTAGACTCAAGGTCCGTATATCAATCAAATGCATTTCCCTTTAGGAAACGAACAAACTGTTTGACAAGATAGTCACCATAAGTTCCAGCATTGTTACATGTCTCAATAAAGTGTACGACATGTTGTTTTGGGTTCCCTTTGCCCTCAAATTATTAAAATTTGGGGGGTTAATAGCCGGCAGACATTTTGAGGCTATCTATACTCGCAGTGTAGGACTAGTCATATGTAAGGAAAGATTTGGTGACAACATCATACTTGTCTTTGAGGGTCCCTTCAATGAATTCCCTCAATTTCCCAATCGGGATTATTCCCTCAGAAGAAACTTGCAGCTCTTTAATCGGTGGTGTTTGTTTCACAGGATTTTCTGTCTCATGAACCTCTAGAGATTTTCCAAGTGCATGGCTAGACTCTCCATCTATCAGACCTTCTACCCTATCCACTATCTTATCAATTCGAGTATCTTGATTCTGAACATATTTGGTCAGGCCATCAATTGCCTTTACCAGATTTGCAAACTGCTCCTCCATAGACGAGGTATCAGTTACCATTGCTTGTATAATCACTGGAGATGCTGGAGAGTAGCACGGATTATCGCACAAGTTGATCTTTAAAGTGTTCAACTTATGCGATGTAGTTGGAGAAGATGCATTTGTTGAACGACCATCGTTCTTTGCGACAAAGTATTTGGAACCAGAATGCTCAAGTAGAGCTAGAGTCTAAGCAATTCTGCGACACTGCTTCCTCTTTCCAAAGCATTTTTATTGGACTTCGTTCCTTTTGGAGTTGAAGATCCAACAACTGGAGTTGGTGCGGACGACAATGGATGTGTTTATTGTCCTATCAAGCCTGCCTTGCTCCTTATAACAGCTCCTAAGCTTCCAAAAGTAACACCAAGAATACTTTCTACTTCAGCAGAGAACTTTGAGTCAGCAGCCTTGGAAGCAGTTGATTGAGATTGACCTTCTTGGAAGCTAGTTCAGTGTTGCTGAACTTTGTAGTTGAAAAAGTTGAGATGAGAGGTAGAGATTATCCCATTGGACATGCCAGATTTGTTGGACAGTAAAATTCTCGATATAAAAAAATAAATAATTCGAGACAAGAAAATATTGAAACAATCAATTTATTTATTTCAATGTGCGAGTGTTACAATCTCTATGAATCCTCTGATTCTCCTTTTCAAATATAAATTCAAGGGATTGAATCTTGATCTTGAATTTGAACTTGATTTGAATGATTTGGGGGACTTGATCTTGACTTATGCTTGAATTCAAGGGCTTTTGAGCTTGTATTCAAGGGCTTTTGAGCTTGTTCTTGAATATTACGGTCTTGATCTTAAATCTTGATGAACTTGATCTGAATGTTTGAGCTTTATAGAGAAATTGCAGCGTTTGATCCACGAGCTTTCTTTTGCTTTTTGTTAGAGTTCTGGGGTCCCTTTTTTGAATTATGGGACCCGTATTTATACTTGTGAAAAAAGAGAGTCATGATGAAGATGGACTTTCTTTGACCAATCAGATTTGAGTGACGTAACACCTTTTATGGGCTTTGATTTCATGGGTCTGCTGCATCATTTTGACATGTGGCATGATCCTATTGGATCCTTTTCTTGACTTGGCATGCCACATTATTTGACACGTGGCACTTATTTGGGCCTCTAGAATATGAAAATATCTTGGGCTTAGTAATGTGGACTCATTATTTGTAACCCAAATTTACGGGCTAGCCCAATAAAAATTAAACATTAATTAATTCCATATATATTTGGACTTAAATAATTAATCCAATTATATTAATCCGCAATATTTATTTGGGACTAATATATTTTGAATTTAATATAATCCAAATTTTGTACGGATTTAAATTTTATAAAATTTCATTGCATACAATGAATACAATAGAAAGAGATAAAGATAGAGAAACATGATTATGGTGCACAAAAAAAGAGTAGTGACAAGAATATTACTTCGTAAGTCGAATCATAAAAAAATATATGCTATTAATATCAATTTAAATTAATAGACCTTGAATAGTAATAGAGAAAGATGAAAATGAAAATGTATACCACTCGTGCATACAAAAAGAAGAATATTAAATAAAAAAATTAAAAATAAAAAATGAAGAACAAAAAATTACAGTAAATAAATTTATGAATAAAACTGATGATATAGAAGTATATATAATAATAGCTAAGTGGTAGAACTCTATTTCAATTCAAATTTCAT
>NC_061117.1:128421189-128424236 GCF_002878395.1 Capsicum annuum
AATACTTTTTTATTAAAATATTTTTTTATTTTTTAACCTATATAACATATTTTCTATAAAAGTTAAAAATTATTTTTAAGATAAAAAAATAGAAGTGAGAAACATTAATTGAGTATATAATTTAATGACAAACTATAATATTATAAATGAATAAAATAGTAAACATCAATTTTATTAAAAATTAAAACTCTAATATATATTTATACGTGAAAATAATATGTAATTACAATTTTATAAATATATTTCAATGTTGGTATATAAAATAATTAATAATTGAGGGTCTATCGGAAATAATCTCTCTACCTCTCCTAGGTAGTGTGACAGTTTGTGTACCCCTACCCTCCTCAGACCTCACTTAGGAAATTTCACTAGATATTATGTTGTTGTAGATGTGTATTTGGTACAAATCAAATGATTGTTGTTGATGAATTTTAAATCATAATTTAGAAAATAATTTATATTAACAATCAATACTCGTTTATCAATATAGACATTAAAGAATAAGAGAAAATCAAAATATGCATCTATATACATAATTACATACTCACATACATACTTAATATATATAATATAAAAAATTTGAATGTAGAAGGTACCTTTAGATTTTGTAATTAATTATAAAAGAATTTACTAATAATGTTAAAAGGTGGGCTTGAGAATTTGTATATCTACATTGAAATATATTTATAAAATTATAATTACCTATTATTTTCACGTATAAATATATATTAAAGTTTTTATTTTTAATAAAATTGATTTTTACTATTTTGCTAATTTATTTCATTATAGTTTGTCATTAAATTATATATTCAATTAATATTTCTCACTTTTATTTTTTTAATCTTAAAAATAATTTTTAACTTTTAAATAAAATATGTTAAATAGATTAAAAATAAAAAAATATTTTTATAAAAAAAAAATTTTTTAAAAAAAAACAGATACAAATGTTGATATAAATATAAGGGTAAAATAGTATTTTAAAAAATCAAATAGGAAAAAGGAGGGCGAATAATTATTGTTCAAAGTTAAGGGGGGAGTTTGATTTTTACAACAAAGTTCGGAGGTGTAAACGATTTTAACCTTTATTATTATAATTATAATTATAATAATAATTATTATTATTATTATCCATATCTATAATTTATATCCATATCTATATCTATATCCATATAGTTTATAAAAGGAATCTATATCTATTATCTATAACTATATAGTTTATAAAAGGAATCTATATCTATAATCTATATCCATAATCAATATTTATAATATATTAAAAGTGTGAAAACTCTTAAAAAAAGTGATTTGAACTTTTTACCTTTCATTAAAAGACTTCACTTTTGACAAAATCGTCTTTTTACTGTTTTATTTTATTTTAATGATATTAAATATTAACTATAATTTAAAATAAAAACTTTTCCTAAATAAAATTTGGCCAAAAAAATCTTTCCCAACTAAAATAGGCTTGGTAAAAAAAAAAACTATATTTTCAGAGTCCAAAAGAAATTTGAAAAAAAAAACTTTCCCAAATTAAATAGGATTTTATATTGCTTTTTTCAATTTTTATAAAAATCATGCTAATTAAATATTTTTTCTTTATCACGGTTTTGTCTTAATTTTCATATTCTCGAAAGGTCATATATAACCAAGAAAACCAAATCCGATTTAATTCATAATTATGTTATATTTATTTAAATAAAAATTCATTAGTGATTTTGATCATCCATAATTCTTTAATTTATATTAAATATTGTGTGCATGAGTTAAGAAATTCGTCAAATGATTATTCTTTTGTTGACATCTACTAATTTTCGGGATACTTATTTTTAAATCATTTATGGGGAAGCAGTACTTATTTCTTCTAATTAGTTATAAATATACTAATGTTTTATATATGCTTTATTTATAATATTTACTTTGCATCAATAAAAATGTTAATTAGGTTCAATATGTTTACTTTGCTTGCCATGTGCGACCTTGAGCTAATAATTAGTATTGACCTAAGTTAGTTTTGGTTGACCTGAGTTGTGCGTATTTGAGTTTAATTTTTATCCAATCACTAATTTATTTTATTACCTTCGTTTAGTTTTTGCTTCTACTTGAATAGATTGTTCAGTGTATTCTATTATGTTGTTAGGATAAATTTTATAGATATGTGAGAGGTTGAACATAATTGATACAAAGAGAAGTAGAAGTGGGCCGAAGAAGTATTGGCAGAGCTTTAACTTTTTTTAAAAAATGCTTATAGTAATGTGTCTAACGTTGTTCATAATGCACATATATATGTGCGAATATTTTTTTTTTTTTAAAGCTTTCTAATGATAAACAAAAACTACACGTGAAAAGAATCTCAAAAGATGACTAAGAATGGGGTTGCATAAAAATAAACTTAAGGGGGTATAACCTTTATACATGAAACTTACTAATTAAGTAGAACAACTAAGTTTGATCCAATAAATAGAACACCTAAGTACTAAGCATTAATTTTATGACTTGACTTCATATTCTTTTCTAAAACTTCACTATTGATTTAAACAAAAGTAATTTGAAATTAATTTACGCAGTACGATTTTGTATTACTTCAATTTCTATTGCTTAATTATCAATTAACGTTATACACACGTGCAAAGCACGTATACTAAACTAGTAAATTTTTAAAATAATAAGAGTCTATTTAGGACTCTTTAATCATACTTTTCTATTTTTAAACTAATAACTTTTTCCCTTGTTAAAAAGGTAATACATTTTCAGTAAGTTTTATTATATTAATGCAAATATTTAATATAAAAGATATGAAAACCTCCCACAAAAAAGAGAATCCTAAATTGCTTATTAATTTTTAATCTTCAATTTGAAAATTTAATGTAAACCATATGTAATTTATTGTTGCTACAAAGAAGGAGAAATAAGAAAAGATTAGATTAAATATTTAATTTAAACTAACTAATAAATTTTCAGATAAAGTTGAAGCATATTGATAAGGTTTATAAAGATATATACATAAGGACTACTTAAAAAAGATATTAGATATATAAATCTAATATGATATA
>NC_061117.1:128424336-128530920 GCF_002878395.1 Capsicum annuum
GGATTTGAAGCATGCTGCATATCTTATGATGATTATTATGAAATCTTGATGTTTATGATTTTGAAAGATGAATTTACATGTGTGGAGATATAAACCATGAATCTTGAATTTATCATGATTTTGATATTTGGGTCGTGAATCCCCATTGGAAATTGTATTTTTTGAGAAAGTATGTGTTATAAGCACATTGATGTTGAATATTTGAGATTTTTTGAATGATTTGAACTTTTGGTCTTAATGGAGTTGTTTTTAACTCGAGTATGAAATAAATCCACAACGTGGTTGATTTTGATAGATGGGAAGCATGATGGCTCCCGATGTATATTTATATATTACTGAAATTATTTTAGTGTGGATTGTCTTTGAAATGATTTGAGCTAAGTACGGGAGAAATCTTTAGCACCGAGTGGGAGGTATAAAGAGACCTTACTTTTCTAAAACTACGTGCCCCCATAGGAATGAGTCTGAGGCTGATTTATATAGTGATTACTAGTTTGTGCGAATTTGATATCGATAGTCCTACTCCAATGGCAAGGATAGGACGGCTCTCCCTAACGTGGGTTGTACATTGGACTCCATGTAGCTCACATGATTTATGTCGGTTATAGGATATCCCAGTGTATATGTGTTTCCTTGTGTCTATGGTGAATGGTGAAGTGATTTGAAAGTAGAATTGTGAATGTTATTCTTTTGAAAGATTTAAATGATATTTACATTATGAGAATTGATATTCTTGATGAACTGAAAGTGATTGAAAAATTATATGATGACTCACATGTGTTATTGTACTTATTTCATCCTCTCATGACTATGATGATTTTCTTTGGGCTATGTGAGTCTTTCATACATCCTGCATATTTCTTATGAATATTTATGATGATGATGTTTATACAACTGCATACAACCCCATATACTCGGTTTCTTTCCATGGTACTAACCCACATCTTCGGATGTGGGCTGTATTTTCTCAGAATATAGGTTCAGGTGCTCAGTTCCAGGTTCGACAGTGATTCTTCGGGCATGCTGTTCTACATCCTCTATTGTAGTGAGTCCTCATTTTTCGAGGACGTGATGTCTGATGTTGGTTTCATGGAATTATTTACATTTGATAACTGAGTATGAGTCAGTTGGGGCATGTCTCAATGGCTCGCTGATTTTATTGATTTTCTTAGAGACTTGTCAGACTAGTATAGATGTTGGGAGTTGACTAATAAGTCGTATTTTGTTATCTTTCTGAAATTCTTTTATTCTTGGATGATGATTACTCTGTTGATATTTGAGGGTTATTTATGGAAACCCTGTTGATTTGTGTTGAACTGAATGAAAATGGCTCAAAGGGTTAGCTTGGGGCTACTCATAGCCTCAAGCATCGTGTGACGCTTCGGGGCCCATTTTCTGAGGCGTTACAACAACCAATGAAGTAACCCCCTTTTCTGGCCCAAGTATGACGGCCAGGACGACGGATCGTTAAGTCAGGGATAGACCATCGCTGAGACTATCGCCACTGAGGCAGTGTGGCTTCATCCTGGCCAACGTGCGACGAACGATCCGACGAACTGTCGAGTTTATGACAGACTATCATAGAGACCATCAAATTGAGGCAGTGTATTCTTTTTCCGACTGACGTACGACAGACGATCGACGAACCGTCAGACTAGCAATGGATCATTTCTTCAACTGTCGCAGCCCCCGTTCAGTATTTTTAACTCATTTCTAAAGGAGATTTTCAATCTTTTTCACTCTTTTATTAACCAGATATATTCCTAGTGAAGCAAATGGCTTCATTCATCATCCAAAACACAAGAGAGCTAGGGTTTCTCCCACAAGATCAAATCTAAAACCCTTCTCCAAGAAATCCAAGAACTCACCATAGATTCTACAAATTGAGTTGAGATTTAAGTTCCCCAAGTTCAAGGGTTGCAGTAACTCTCTCTCTCAAGAGTAAGAAGAAGAGTTGAAGCAAGCTTGTTCATCTAATTTCATAATCCAAGGTATGTAGGGTTTTGAACAAGGGTTCCTTTCACCCTTGTGCCCAAAGGCTTATTTAAACTATAAATTTCTGCAATCTATGAGACTTTACATGATATTGAATTAAGGTTTTTCACCCATTATTATTTATTGCAATATCTTGATGTTTCCCACGAATTGAAAGTCAAATAACATGATTTTGCATGTTTTCTTAAGAAATTGAAGCTTGGTTTATACCCTATGTTGTTACTCCTTGAGAATTTAAGAGTTTCAATGTTCTAGAAATTGAAGTATATGAGTATATTGATATTTTGAGACAAATTGTTGTAACTTCCAAATTTCTACATGAATTATGAATCTATATGCTATCAATTATGCATTATGATGAGTTTTAACTTGAGATTAAATTATGGGTCATTAAGCCCTACTTGAGACTTGCAATTTTATGAACTATTGTGCTATAAGAACCCTTGATTTGAGTATTTTGAGATTATTGAGAAATATTTTGACCTAATGGTCATAGAGTTTTGAAATCCACTCCACCACATGAGATTACAGATTTAATTATTGTGCTCTTATGAACTGTGAGATTATTTTGAAAGTGGATTTCCATGAGATGAGCGAGATAAACTCAAAAGAGTACTATTTAGCACCGAGTTGGGTAAGTTACCATGGTTTCTTACCCCAGAACTACGTGTCATCATAGGTTTGAGATTTTGGGCCTGAGGGTGAGATGATTGGGCCTGAGGCCGAGATAAGTGATCACTGAGTTGAGGTTATACTCCTTGGAAAGAGTATGACGCCTCTCCCCAATGTGAGGTTTCTTCCTTAAGAGGATGAGATGTTGGACTCCATATAGCTCGCATGGTTTATGTCGGTTAAGAGAACCTCCCTAAACTAAAGTATTTTCCATTGAGATAGAATATTTTCCCTAAAGCTTTGAGATGAGATGTTTTCTAAAGTGAACAAATTGCTTTTGAGTTTCCAAAGAAGGAAGTAGTTTTCTCTACTAATAAGAGTTGACCATCAGTTTTTAAACCAAATTCATATGATTTCGAGTTCCAAAGAGTTATAAGTTCTTGAGCAAAAAAAGTTTTTCTCTCCATGAGATATATATATGAGTTGAATGTATTGTTTAAAGCTTCCTTCATCCTATGAGTAATAAGAATAAGAGAAGAGTGCAGATTTTAAAGCTAAAGTATAATGACTCACTAGATTTGTGTTACATGCTTCATCATACATGATTTATGAGCTTTACATTTTGACTTATTCAAGCCAGTGAGTCATTCCTATTTGCATGCATGATTTGATTAAAAAGTATTGATATTTTTTTATGCAAATGCATACACCCCCATATACTCAGTACATTCCCAAGTGCTGATCCATATATATGGCTATGTGTTACATTGTCTTATAATGTAGGTTCATGTGCTCAATTCCAGCCTCGTCAGTGATTCTCAGGTACCTTCATCTACATTTCTACAATGGTGAGTTCTCATGGTTCGAGGACCTATCTTCAGACATTTCAGTATTCGTGTGTTTATGTTATTACTTTCAGTTCAGTTTGAGTCAGTTGGGGACCTGTCACAACGGCTCTCGAGTTTATGGAGTAGTAGAGGCTTTGTCAGACTAGTTATCAGACTGTGGTTGTGTTGAGATTTCCAGTATTGTGGTCGTGTGGACCAAGTATTACCTTCGTATTTCCTTCCATTTGATATGACAGTGCCGGTGTTTCGTATATTTCTTCTTGAATGAGTTATTATGAGAAGTGATAGGCTCAAAGGGTTAGCTTGGGGCTACTTGTAGCCCTAAGTACCGTGTGACATCCCGGGAGGTGATTTTGGGTCGTTACAATTCAGATGGTTGTGTAGATGCTCTATGCTTATATCATCAGATTTTAGGATTTATGATATTTCTTTCGAAATTTTGTTGTAATTATACTTGTATTGGCTAGACTTCGCTCTAGAAGTCTCGGTAACCTGTCTTTATTTAATTTTTTGCTTCTTTTCCATTTTGGTAATTTAGCTTACTTATCAAGGTTGGGTTGTGATAAGTGACATCATGACTTGAGTTTTTGGGTTGTGACCTTCCATCTGTCATTTATGTCTTTACTTGTATTCGGAGGAAGACTACTGTATTTTAGTTTCAGATTTACCTAGATACTCTTGTATTTATGTTACCAAGTTTGGGGATTTGGATGCGTTTTTATTCATACTTTCTATTATGATTATTATGGTTTGACTTCTTTCTAAAAGGCTCATATCCTTTCATTTCTTCTTTTCTCATATTTTCTTATCTGTTGTGATTTTTTCACTTACCTATCAAGGCGGGATCGGGTAAGTGTCATCATGACCTGAACTTTTGAATCGAAACAACCCCTTCTCCCTCCAAAACAGAGAATATATATATAAAAACTATTACCTATTATTGTTGTAGCTTCTTTATTTGTTTCTGAATATTTTGTTGTACTGTCATGTTTTAAAGAACATCTTTTATGCCAGTATATGCATTGATCAATATGTGATGTTCATTTCGAACATCACGGCAGCAACATGAATCTCACAGAAGATACTTAATATTTTATGTTTCTTATTATAGAATCACTATTTTGTGGATTGAAAGTACTACTGTTTTACCTATAGTAGTTTAACTTTAGTTTAGGATGTGTTGAATTTGAATTTGTGACTTTTGATGTTATTGACATTTTAATGTGATTTAAATTATATTTTTATAAGCTATTCATGCGCTTGCTCTAATTTTATCATATAGTTTATTATAAATTAATTAGAAGCAAGAAATATTTTGACAACCAATTAACGGCACTAATTAAACCGTCACTATTGATTTTTTCTTAAAAACATAAAATCATAACGAGGGTTCTTAAACCGTCACAATTAACTTCACAAAATTCCCCACAATTTGAGAATTTATTCAGTGGTGGTTTTTATTGCAATTGCTGCATTTTTACAAAATCGTCATAATATTGCGTGTGGCTAATATAACTATGTCATTTTTCAAAACAGCCGCAACATATTTTGTGGGGATTAGGAACTGTCACAAAATGATTAAAAAACTACTGCAAATGAACCTTTTTTTGTGTAGTGATAATATTATCTATATTTTAAGAACGACTTCATACATGTGATTGAATATTTGTATACTGTTTTCTTTGTATTTTAATTTAAAGTGTAAAATTAAAAAATCTTGATAGTGTAATTGAAAATAAAGGGAAGTAAAAACAATTTCAATACAAGCGTGATTATTGAATGATTGACCATACAAAATAATATGAAAATAAGTACAATTTTAAACTCACGAGCGTGAGACAAAAATATTGACCACATGGACTCACATAGTAGGGTTGTAATATAAGCTAAATTTGGTTGTAAAACTTATGAGGCCCGAAGTTGATTGACTTAAATTTGCAACCATATATCATAATATTAGAAAAAGTTTTGATTGATGTTCAAGAATTAAAGTGTCAGTACAATCACTAAATACTGTACAACAAATTTAGATGTTAGGTTAACTTTCGTAGAAACCATGTTTACAACTACTTATTTAATACATCAAATTCAGATGTTAATTTAATCCTTGAAAAAATAATATTATCAACTTATTCAGCATAATCTTATAAATGAGATTTGAGAAGAACAGTATGTTCGCAAATTTAATCCTTATATGTGTGGAATAGAGAGGGATTATTTTCGATTGATCCTTGACTCAGAAGAAATAAGTTGTAAAAAAGTGAGTCAACCTTATATTTATCATATCATAATACCTATACTTATTGTTTTAATCTAAAAGTGGGAAGCCCCATAGGTAAAAGTTGGATTATATAAATGTCCCTCAAAGGATGAAAGATTTATTAATTCTGAATTAAATATATTAACCAACATTTTTTCCTGATTAAAAAATTAGCGAATTCAAAAATTTGATACAATTATAATGTGTAAATTAGGTAAATTAGAGGGCACTCGCGTGGAGTTTCTTATCAGTTAAACATTGTATTTAATGTTTTTAGAAGTGCTTTCAACTTTCCATAGCTAATGCAAAATATACAACTTCTCCTTGTTACAAAAATTTAAAGAAATTGAATATTTGCATAATTCAATATAGACTAAATTCATTTGATCAATTTAAAATAAGAACATATTCCTCAAATAAATGTTATTAGTACCTAAATATATATAGGGTGTTATAAATGTAGTTACAGAATGTCTATCAAGAATATTTATCAAGATCTAGTTAATATCTATCGGGATATGAAGTATCTATTTTTTAGTCAAAAACTAGGAGTATTTTCACCTATAAATAGAGGGTTTTCTTCATTGTATCGTTAATCCTCATCCTCAAGAGAAATAAAGAAGCCTTCTCTTCTTCTTTATTTTATATTTCATATCACGTTATCAGTACGACACTCTAATCATCAATTGAGTAGAATTTATTTAATAAATTCATACGTACGGTATGTATTGTGCTTTCTTATTTGCAGGTAACATGGTGATGATCACCATATTTGTTAAACATAAGTTTGTCAAACATTGTCCAATGACATATGTTAAACATAAGTTTGTCATAATTGGGGAAAAGTCATCGACCAACCATTTTCTTACTAGTCATATGTTATCAATCCTTTATGAGATTTATGGCTTTATTATGTTATTATATGGCCAACACAGGTAAAGTTATATATGATATTGGATAATCTATACTTTCTACAATATTGAAATTGTCTATCTAGAATTTCAATTATGTTAATTATGTGGGAAAATTATTTATATTCTTGTTATAAAACCGAATGAAGGTTGAGAAGCAATTTAGTTTCGGTTTACCAAAAGCTAAATTTAAATAAAAATTATATCATTGATTGAGGGTAGGACAATGGATTCAAGTTCTATTGCACCAAGAGAGTAATACATCGGGCTAGAGTCCCGATGCACCATAATGATAAGATGTTGGGTTCAAGTCTCATCGATTTATGCCTAAGACGTCTTTATATAGATAAAACGTTGAGCTTGGATCTCAATGCACCATATTGATGACACCTTTGATAAATTGCTAAATCATTGCTAATGAGAACAAAACTTTTTGTGTTGGTCTAAAAATGATATGTTGCATACAATAGCATGTGTATGCATTAGATCAATAAATTATGATTATTTCTTCATCCTCTATTAGTTCAAGGTCAAGAACCAACTATTTCATGTAATAGTTTTGATGTACGGTATACAGTTAATGAATATACCATGATGCACAAAGATGGATTCCTCAAAGAAGATGGAGGATGAACGTTAGTTTTCCTAACATAAGGGGAAGATTATAAGTAGCTATGAAATATGTTAGGAATTATCATCAAATCCTCATTCAAAAGATAATTGAAGTCAAATGCCGGAAGCATCTCTTGACTCAAATTCAGTATCATATTTAAGCTACAAGTGATCCTATTTTGTGTCCCTAAAGGACAAAGTCTATGCATTCATGAAGCGTGGTAGACCAATCGGTTCCAAATAAAATAATCCTTGAAAAGGATAAGGAGCAAATAATCATAATAAAAAGGCAATGTACACTTGAAGAGCCTACCACATAACACTTTATGAAACCTTATGAGAGGTTCAAGTACTTGAAAATAATGAAGTGATTAGATCTCAAAATGTTATGTCACATTGTGAACCAATACAAAATGAGAAACCGTCGATGATATCTTTGATACAATATTGATGCAATATTGTGAAAGATTACGAGGATTCAAATTTCACGTTTATTTAAGTATGCTGACATAGAAACTTTATCAAGTGACGTGAAAGGATGCATCTTGGTAAGCACAAAACTTATTTGATTTGCAGTCTAAATATTTGAAGATGTCACTCAATGTTGAATATTGTCACTTGACAATTTATACGAAAACTTTTTTAAGAATTCAAAATTTGAAGCATGTAAAAGTTTTTGGGGAAACTTGTTTATAATCCTTATATTATATAAGCTTATAGCTTGAAAATTATTGGAACTCTTGGAGAGTTTTCAAAAGCAATAGATTATTTGCTGAAATGAGAAATATACCCATTTGAATTGGTTATGAAGTACCATATCTTAGTGCAATTGGTGCACTCATGTATATTACAAATACTATAAGGCGTGATATAGCCTTTTCAGTTAATTTGTTAGAAAGATTGCAGTCCTGCGATCTTATTGGTCATGTTGATGTTGGGTACTTATCTGACCTGCTTAAATCTTGATCTCAAACATGCAGTTTGTTCACATGTGGTGATACTGCTATATCTTGGAGATATAAAAAGCAGTTTATCTAGCCACTTCATCGAATCATGATAAGAAAATAGCTATTCATGAAACGAATCGAGAATGTGTGTGGTTGAGGTCCATGATACATCTCATTTGAGAAAAATGTGGTTTGACATGTGACAAAGTACCATGATTTTATTTGAAGATAATGCAGCATGGATAGCACAACTTAAAGGTGGATTCATAAAAAGAGATAGAATAAAGCACACTTTATCAAAGTTTTTCTATACATGAGCTCTAAAAGAATGGTGAAATTAACGTGATAGATTCGTTCAAGTAACAATGCGGCTGATTTATTCACTAAGTGTCCTTCAACTGCAAGTTTTAAGAAGATGATGCACAATATTGGGATGCAAAGGTTCAAGGATGTTCTCATTAGTGGGAGTTAATATGCGTTGTACTCTTTTTCCCTTACGAGGTTTGGTCCCACTAGGTTTTCCTTGTAAGATTTTTATTGAGGCAATCTATATGCGTATTGTTAGATATGTTTACCCTTTTTCCTTCACTAGATTTTATTTTTCACTAAATTTTTTCTAGTAAGGTTTTAACGAGGCACATTATCTACCAATTAGACATTCAAGGGGGAGTGTTATAAATGTATTTACATTATAGTGAATGTCTATCAAGAATATTTATCAAGATCTAGTTGATATCTATCAGGATATGAAGTATTTGTCTTTTAGTCAAAAACTAGGAATATTTTTCCCTATAAATAGAGAGGTTTTGCTCATTGTATCCTCAATTAAAATTTACTAAAGTAAAAAAAAAATACATGTCATGATAAACTTGGAGATTACTAATATAAAAGTTCATAAATTGACATGAACGATCGTAACATCCCAAAGATGTAAATAGTGAGGATTGGACATAAAAACGAGGATGTTTCAAGTTTTTGGCCAACCAATATGTCAAAAACAGTTGACGATTATCATATTTAGGCTTAATTAGGATAGATTATACACGTATTATTTTTGTATGATCACTATTTAAAACTATGTCACATAAATCTACATCTACAATATATTAAAAGTGTGAAAATTCTTAGAAAAGTTATTCGAACTTTTTGTCCTTCATTAAAAAACTCTCCATTAGATAAAAGCATTTTATACTATTTTCTCAAATTATATTTTTACATAAATATAAATACTAGTAATATATATTTTTAAAAAATGAAAAAAATATTTATTTTTGGCAAAAATCTTTCATAAAAGTTCAAACAAGCTACTACTTTGGCAAACACTTGTCACATAGGAGTATATTTTGACAAAGTAAAATCTATCCTATTTTTCAAAAATAAAACAAGCTATATTTTTTTGCAAACTAATAATATGGTAGGAATCCCAACAAAACTTACCTTATTTATACCATTTTGAATCAATTTAAAATACAGTAGATGTTTTAAAATTCCATGACAAATTAGGTTTGTTTGAAAAAAAAGTTCAAATATGATAGGTTTTTTCCCCTATCATCTATCAAACGCTAATTCTCCATAATGATGCTGCTTTGTGTAAGTTTTTCTTTTTAATGCGTTTAAAGAAAATTTACTTGATTTGAATGGATGTTCTTGAAATCAACTAAAATTTTATTTGTAATTTTATGTTGGAGAAACATTCCAAGTAAATTAGAGTTCAAACCTAATAAAGCCCTATATCTATTGTAAAAATTTTGACAATAAATTTTTCTCTTTTGATAACTTCACGTGTTTCATTTTAGGTAAAATTTAGATAATGAATTCTCCCATTGTGATAAATTCTCATATTTCTCTTTACTTAAAAAATTTTACACAAAAATTGAATGAAACAAGCATATCTCCATAAAGTATAAATGATGAAAGATTATAAATACTAAACAAAGAGTTAGATCTGGAATTTCAGCTCTAGATTCTTCTCCAAGTAAGCTTAACTTCTCTCAGTGTTTTTAGCAAACTAGATTAATTTGTTATTTATATTTTTAATAATCGTATTATCTGTCAGATTATGCACATCTCAATTAGTTTCACTCCCACCAACAAAATTTACTAAATATTATTGTTGTTATTTCCAAAGGAATTTTACCAGTTTGGTTGAATTATGATATTTTGTAGATTGAAACTTATGAATGTCCAATTGAAAATAGGGTGGATTTAATAAGAAAAAAGCTTTTGGTAATGATTCAATAGTTTATTTTTTAGCTCGAGCTTTTTTTTTTTTTTTTTTTTTTTTTTTTTTTTTTTCTTTAATTTTGTGGCTTTGGAATTGCTTCCAGCTCAAAATGGCCAGATTAAGTTCGCCAGGGGTTTTTCCAAAATCTATCATTCAAATTTCTTCAGTAATATTTTTCTATTATATAGAAGAGAAGGTTTCGACATGCTTGCTTCAGCAGGCTGAGAAGGTTTCGACATGCTTGCTTCAGCAGGCTGTTTGCTTCGTGATTTTACTATATTACTGTTAATTAATTATTATAATTTATTTTTATATTAAAAATTAATAATACTTAATTAAAAAAAGTAAAATAGACATTTACGACATGTTTGCTTCAGCTGTTTTAAGCATGATTTTATTATATCATCCCTAATTAATTATTATAAGTCATTTATGTATTAAAAAAACTAATAATATTAAATTCATAATTTTACTATATTCACCCTTAATTAAATATTATAAGTCAATTATGTACTAAAAATTAATAATATTTAATTTTAAAAACCTAAAATAAACATTTATGATATTTCTGCTTCAACAGCAATTTTCCTATATCTCTCTAATTAATTATTAAAAGTTATTTATATATTAAAAAACTAATAATATTTTATTAAAAAAGTAAATTTTACATTTATAACATGTCTGCTTCAATTATTTCAATCATAATTTTACTAAATATTAGCGCTATTAATTAATATAAGTCAGCTAAGTATTAAAAAATTAATAATATTTGATAATAAAGGTAAAATATATAAAATAATAATTAATTCTTGATGTTTTAAAGACGTCTTAGATGAGATCCGCTTAAATTTTTTTTCACAAGTATTTTATTTATACTAATTTTCCTATATCACTTTTAGTTAGTTGTTGTAAATCATTTAAGGCATGTCTGTGTCGCTACTTGAATCATGATTTTATTAAATCACCCCTAATTAATTATTATGTCCATCAAAGCATTGTGTTGCTTAAATTGAAATAGAAAAAATATTTTAAATCACAATAATTAAAAATTTAAATTATTTAAAAAATATAATTGACTATCGATGACACAAAAATTTGGACGAGGAGAGTAACATATATTATTTGAAAATTACATAAAAAGTATTGTAAATTACAATAGTTAACAAATTAATATTTTTTTAAAAAAATTAATTTGTTATATATTTCAAAAAATATGTAAAAAAATACTATAAATCACAATAATTAACAACTTAAAAATTTTAAAAGATGTAAAATATTTGATTGACTCTAAAAATTATATTAGTATCACTTAAATTGGAACAGAAGAAAAGTATTATAAATCACAATAATTAAAAACTTCAGTTATTTTTAAAATATATTTGACTATCAATGCCATAAAAGTCTGGACAAGGAGAGTAACGTATAGTATTTGAAAATTAAATAAAAATATTATAAATTACAATAGTTAACAACTTAAAATATCTAAAATCATAGTAAATATATGATTGATTATCTAAATTTTATTTGTGTCACATAAATTATGACAAAAAAATAACATTTATTGAGCCTGTGCTAAATCTCGAATGAATCTTATAATATATATGAATTAGTTTTTTTTTAAATTTTGTTTAAATATTTCAAGATTGAAAAGGCAAGTTTCAATACATCACACCAAGCAGTGTATAAAAAATAATGTTAAATAATATCAATATTACTAATACAAGCATTATTAATGCAAACATTACTAATCCATTCTATTCGAAATTATTTTTATACACCCTAACAAACGACTTGAAACATATATAAAAGAATAGTTCAATAAAACATCTACATAAGTATGTTTTATTGTGTTCTCAAAGTCAAATAACTTAAATTAATATGAAAAATAGTAACATGTAGTTTTCTTTTTTATATAATTTTTGAAACACTTAAAATAAATTTAAAATATTAATTTAATTTAACTTCAAAGAACAAGTTGACAAAATAAAAGAGAAGGAGAAAATGAAAGCAAAAAATGTTTATATCGACTTAGTAGGGGAGTAAAATGCAATTTTGAGTTATTAATTGCAAGCTACATTTGATGTAATATGCATGACTAGATAACCCTTTATCATATGATTAAAGATCTAAATTTAAAAATGCATGGAATTTTGTCATTTATATAAATAAAATATACATAATTATCTTGTGAGACTTAGTTCCCTGAAAAATACTATCAAGTAGTTAGTATGTTAATTTTGTGTATTCATGTTTTATAATTCATAATTTGAATTAACATCAATTTAACTTATCATACATAATTAAAATATCTTAATATTGGGTCTGTGTTGACACGAACTATGCCCCTCTAGTTACTGAAAGTTGCAGCAGGATTGTGCACATCGTGTATGTTTCAAATATTAATTAAACTTTTTGTTATTCATTAAAATTCAATAGATAAAGTGACAATTTACATTTTTTTTTAATTATTATATAATTATATAATTATGTCTATAATCTTTCTATTTATTTTTATAATATTTCAATTGATAACAATTTAACTTTGAATTTGGCAATTCCGTCACAATATCTAATATCCAAGTTATTTCATACCGTTAAGGATTCATTAAAATAAGGCATGCCGTACATCTAATTAAAACTATATCTAATTCAATTCATACGACTAAGGACTCCTAAGAATAGGACATAAATTCTAATTAAACTATACCACTATGTTTGTCTTATTCATTTAGTTTTAAGTGCATCAATTATTAAATAATTTTAAAAGTGGATCTACTCTAACCTCATTTACTATTGCACTAGAAAAATTACTCGCGCTTTGCGTGAACAAATAAGAAATCAAAATATGACTTTAATTTTGATTTAAAAAACCAGTCAATTATATTACATTTCAATATATGCACCTTAGAGTAATAGTGAAAATGACCCCAATCTTTTCTAGTTTAATCTAAAAGCTAACTTATGGCTTCTTATCTTAAAAGTTGTCAAGTGAAAAAATCAATCACAATAGTCAAGTAACTCTCCAAATGATATGTGAGGAATAAAGTAATACACGAATAACTTTAAGAAAGTTTTAATTCTTTTAAAATCTAAAATCTTTCAGTTTGGGCTATCCAACTCGACTTTTTCCCTCCCAAAAGGCAGCAAAAAGGTTTTTGCGAAACTATGAACATATCCGCTTATGGTTTTCTTCACATAAATATCCAGTTATAATTTTGTGCATGCTTCGGCCAAATGGAACAAATAACTCCACAATAAACTCCAAAAATGAGCCAACAAAGAGGAACCTTTATTTTCTGTCCTTTTTCATAGATGAAAACTCATGGAGTACTAAATGAATCATGTCTCGTTGCCCAGACAAATAAAAAGCACTAAGTGCGCACACTTTTGATGCTACAACCTACCTGAAATAAAAAAGAAGTCAAGACGACTGATCAAAGAATCGCGTGGTTTGTGTTGTGACAAGTTAAAACATAATTAAAAGGTTTATATCTATATATATATATATATATATATATATATGACTTGTTAATGAAGTGACATATAAATCTTAAATATTGCTCCACCTAAAACAGAAAATAAGAAGATGAAAACATAATCAAAATCAACAAATTTTATCGCTATGTCAAACCCAGTTCAAGCAAAAACATTCCTACTCTTCCGATGATTGTGGGGTGGGGAAAATAGATCTAAGTCTTGGAATGAAGAAAGAGTGAAAAGAAAATAAATTAGGATTGAAATACATAAACTAATCAAACGTGAAGTATCATGTCATTTTCGGGCTTACTTTACATCAGAGATTTCTCATGGGTGGCTCAATAGCTCTTCTCTATGGTTTCTTATCTAAAAAAACGTTATGTGAAGAAATTCAATCACAATAGTCAAGTAACTCTCTAAACGACATCTGAGAAATAATGTAATACAAGAATATCTTTAAGGAGGTTCTAATTCTTTCAAAGTTTAATATCATTCACTTTGGGCTACAACTTATTTTTTTCTCTCCCAAGAAGCAGCGAAAAGGTTTTTCAAAACCTGTGAAAAGACTTACTTTCACTTTTGACTTTCTAGCCAAACAAAAAACAAAAGTACAGAGAGAGACATGTGACACATATTTTGAGTGGAAACGAAACTCTTACAGTAATGGCCTTCTCTTCTTTCGCAAATATTGCAGCAAGGAAATCGCAAACTCCTCTCTAGTCCCTCAAAAGACTAAAGCTTTTGGGGTTTGTGATCTACGTTTGTACATACTTCAGAGATTGCTCAGTCAAGCCGACCATCCTAGTCTGAAAATCATAGTCCAAGACCTTTACCGATTAACTCAAGAAATATTTACTTGCGAGAAAGTAGAGTTTAAAATTGACTAATTTAGAACAATTAATGATTTGACAAGAGAACTGTCAACTATCTAATGGATAGTAGACGTTAAGTATCGAAAAGCCTATCTATTGTAGACGTTAAGTATTATTGTAAATAAGTTGTTTGGACTCTTTAAAAGTATCCGTTCAAATCCTTCAAGACTGCGGTATTTTTGAAAGAACCGATGCACACCGAATAATATTTTTGAAGAATTCGAGCAACATAATTTACAAAATCAAGTAGAATAATTTTTTCATACAATGTTAAAACAAAAAAATACAGGAAAACGAATATAGTAGCTTACTTAAGAAATGAGCATTGTCTGTGAAAGAGATAAAAGTATTGAGAGCATAAATTCGTAACCAATAATAGTATTAGAAAAGAAAAATCGGAGCTCAACATACCCATTTTATTGAAAAATATATAATTCGAAAAAGTGTACAAGGAATAGCTACCTTATTATGTTCAAATTTATATCATACATGGAATGCAACAAGAGTAAGAAGATAAAGTAACAACACGGGAAATTAAAGGGCATTAATGATAGTCGTTAATGATAGTAAAGAGGATAAAATAACGTTAAAAATTTTAAGAAGTAAGAAAATAAAGAAAGTGGGGAACGACAGTGACAATACTGTAGACTGATTAGGCTTTTCAATTCTCTAATATCTTAATTAAAATAATTATTAATGATAGTCAATAAATAGGGTAAATAAATATTGTTAACTTTTTAATTATTAATTAAAAAATAAGGAAAAATGGGGGTGGGGTGGGGGAATAGCAAAAAAGTCACAAAAAGATAAATGAAAATAGTAGCATTAGAAGCATGCCACATCTGTATACCCATATCTTTCCTTTATATATATATAGAGAGAGATTATATTAGTTGAAAAGTAGATCAGGTCTATATATATCTATATTATATTTATATTGCAAAATACTTATCTATATTAATTAACTTGATGAAAATAATATGCAACATCCTAATTTTTTTGCAATCAAAGTGAGCATCACACATGCATGGTCCACAACTCAAGCTTGAACTAAATTATTTAATAAGTTATGTTCTTTAGTAATGATAATTTGAATGAATTAAGTTCCTAAGTAAAACATTTTTTTTTTTGAAATAAAAGTGTTAAAATTTGGGGGTTGCACCACACTACGAGGGACCAGGCCCTTAAAGTCAGAGACAGGCAATAAAGTAGTAAATAAGTAAGAAAACAACACTTTGCAGGAAAGTAAAGAACACATTTATTTAATGTGAAAACCTCTTTGCTCAAGGGAGGAAAAACCATGGCTTGCCCTCACAAGTACTCAACAATCCATTATAATCAAATTCATGATTACCAACTCCATCGGAACCTAACCCTAGGCTCAACTAGTTTGCAATAACTCTATTAAAAACTCTCCTTGACAAATCTGTCAAGATATTACCTCGATATTGATTAACTCTAACCAATATCAAACTCATGTAACTCTACCTAAGCACTCTACGAGTACAAAAAATCATTACTCTTATAACATGAGTAATTCAATTACAGACCAAAACTTAACTCAACAACAAACACACTCTCAGCACACAAAAGCTTGAAACTTGAGCAATATTTGAGTGTTTGTCGATTTCTCTCTTCGAATGATCAAATTGCAAAAACTGTGAATTGAGAAGCATTCTTTTCTATTTATAGTAGGATAATGATTAGGGTAGAATTTTGATTAGGCCAGGTTTCTTATACACAACTTACCTGCGCAGTTTGTTACACTAACGGACAAAATTGCGCAGTACAGTAATAGCTGTATGGTTTTATGAAGACCTAGGAACTTGGTTCCTTATTGTCAGCTGATCATCATCAAAATAAGATATAACAATTTTCGCTCATTTTGATTATGAGATACCAATTATAGATTTAAGTATTAAAGTTCATTCATCTCATTCTATCTGAGTGATGACCACTACTGTCGATGAATATTTCCGCTATTATTATGCAACATGCTTCCCCTTATCACCATTCACCACATGCTTTCCCCTATCAATATGTCATTCAGTATATATACCTTCTTCTGCAGTTCAACACCTACACCTTGTACCTGGTTCCTACCATATGAATTCAGTATTTTCCCTTTTGGCATCATTGAAAAGTGATAATAGTAAAACAAGAGTAGAATAAACATAAGTTAGTTAACTCATGTACATTGAGGCAACACTAACATGAAGAACAACTTTTAAAGTAAAGAAAAGACAGATGAAAACATAAACATGAATTCATTCATATTTTAAAATAAAAATTAAGTATCATTGTAGGGCAAGATTTAAATATTCTATAGATAAAACCAGAGGAATCAAAAAAATTTAAATAGGTGAAGGATTTGGGAACAGGGTTTGGAGAAGCAGACCCATCTTATTATTTTCTGCAGCATGACACTATAATAATTCCTTGGTTAGCTGTTTTATCTCTTCAGAGACACTTGGGTCCTCATTAGAAAGATGTTGAATTATTATTTGCAATTTTCTAATCTCTGCATCCTTAGCAGCTGTGTTGAGCTTCAATTTCTCTATTTCTTTCCTGAGCTCCTCTTGAGAATGGGTTTCTAAATATTTTTCTACACACTCAGTTTTGATAAGAATTTTCATACCAAATAGTTGTATCACAGTACTAGGATTTTTATTTTCACAGACAATACCGAAATGCTCTGTTCAACCAGTATCCATAAGGTATGCCATGTTTTTCATTTTTTCTATGAACAACTTTATGCATGTGTTCCATTATTAAAGTAGGTAAATTGATGGACTCAAAGCTGCTAAGATACTCTATCACATACAAATCGCCTCTAAAATAATGTTCCTCTTTTGTGTTCTAGGAAGAATCACTTTGTTAACAAAATTAACTAATTATAACTCACCCTTTAGTAATTTCCTATTTACTACAACCATAGATTTTCCTTTAACCTTTGATGTGTTTTCCATAAACTCTATTGAGGGATGTTGCTTTGAGACAATCCTCACACCACTGATAGGAACATCCAGAATCCTCCCAAGTAATACAACATCAAGATTCATCTTCTTCCCTTGAACTAGAGCAGTCATCTTCAGTCTGTCTTTAGAAAAATCTAATGTGGAGTAGAATTCCCTGATCTTCTCATCAAAGACTGTGGAAATGGGTCCTTCCATAAGATGGGGCCATCTTTGATGTTTAACAAGCTCAACTAATTCCATCATACCTGGTTTTGTTAATACACTTCAGTCAAAGTTCCTCCTAGTTAGCACCTTTTGATTTCTTAAGAACCTGTTTTGCACTTCTTTAGGAAATAAAATTTATTTATTTCTCTAGTTTTTTTTTTTTTTTACAAACACTGATAGGTTCTCTTTTAGTCATTTCCCTCTTCTTAGGACCATATCCTTCAAAAGACTTCTACTTCTCAGTAAAACTCCTAGCCTTCTCTCTAGGATTTCTTGTTATCTTACTGATATTTTATTTCTTAGGACCAAACACACTCTTTCTTAGGCTATTTGATAACAAGATGAGATTTTCATCAACCTAGGCATCAACTGTCAATATACTACCAAAAAGAGTATGAAGCTTCAGAAATGAATCTTCATCAACGAGTTGAGTGAAGAAAGAGTTTTTCTTTAGGAGGGCAGAGGAATAAAGGTGTTTTTAAAGGAGGTTTGAGAGAGGATTTTTAGCTATGCTAAGTTCAGAGTCATTTGAAAGACACAAGAATGAGGAATTAGCAACCATTTGGAAGTCCTTCTCACAAGAGGACTATTTGTGGCTATATTTTTTTCTTTTGACAAGAGAAGGTTTGGGTACAATAAGATTTAAGGGAACAAATAAGAACAAGGAAGGTCTTTTTAAAAGAATGAGATGTGATCGATTTCAATTTTAGGGTGACTCATATTTCCTTTTAGGATAAGTCAAATTTTTTGCATAAAGAGAGAGAAGATAAGGCTTTTTCTGACTGAATAAAAAAATACACGTTCACCATAATAACCTGAGAGATAGGACCAAGTCACTTTTTTTCTTGAGTGAATCCTCAAATTTGTGTCTATCTTAATTGTTCTCTTCCAAAGTTATTCCTATGTGTGTATGCTTGCAAAGGGACAATACTGAGTTAGACTAATAAGTACATACTTTATCAAGGAAACCTATCTCTTAATCGTAGCCAATTTTACGGAGAACAACTGATTCACCTAATAGGTTAGGATATTTTGATCAATCCCAACCTCAACCTTTTCTTCACAAATTGTTACTTGTGAAGAGACTTAGTATGGATATCTAATATTTGATCTTTAGTCTTGCAAACCTTCATGCAAATAGTTCCCTTCTCAACATTGTCTCTTAGAAAATAATGTCTTACATCGATATGCTTGGTCCTCTTATGCTACACTAGATTCTTAGCCATGTTAAGAGCACTTGTGTCATACATCAGAGGTATAATGTTTAAGATAATCCTAAAATCCTTCAGTTGTTGTTTGATCTACAACAATTGAGTAGAATAAGAAGCTGCATCCAGATACTCAGCCTCTGCAATAGATAAAGCAACTGAGTTCTACTTCTTAGAACTCCAGGAGATTAAGAAAGAACCCATAAAATGAGTCATTCATTTGGTAATTTTTCTATCTACCAAGTATCCAGCATAAGCAACTTTATCAAAACCTATTAGATCAAAATTGTCTCTAAATGAATAGTACACGACCAGGTCCCTTGTCCCTTTCAGATACCTAGAATCATTTTTACAACTTTCAAATGAGACTCCTTTGGAAAGCCCAAAATCTAAAACACATTCTCATATTGAATACAATATCTACCCTACTTGTAGTGAGATATAGTAGGGATCCAATAATCCCTCTACATATGGTCTCATTAACTGAGGGACCAAATTCATTGTTATCCATCATTGAATTAGTTTCAACTGAATTTTCAATTGTCTTGGCGTCTTACATATTGCATTTCTTCATTAGCTCTTTGATGTACTTTTCTTGACAAATCATTATCCCTTGAGAAGTTTGCTTGATCTGCAAGCTTAAGAAGAAACTCAATTCACCCATCATGCTCAATTCAAATTCACTCTCCATTAGCTTTGCAAACTCTTCACATAGTGATTCAAAAGTAGCTCCAAAGTTATGTTGTCAACATATATCTGAACAATTAGTAAGCTGCTACCTCTGGACTTTAGAAATAGAGTATTATCAATTTTCCCTCTTTTAAAGCCATTTTTTAGAAGAAAATTTGAAAGTCTCTCCTACCAAGCCCTTGGTGCTTGCTTCAGACCATAGAGCTTTATCCAATTTAAGCACATGATAAGGAAAATATGCATCTTCCAAATATAGAGGTTGCTTGACATAGACTTCTTTCTTTAATTTTTCATTCAAAAAAAGCACCTTTGACATCCATTTGGAAGAGTTTGAACCCTATGTAGGTATCAAAAACAATAAGAATCCTGATATCCTTTATCCTTGCTACATGGGAAAATGTCTTAGCATAATTAATTCCTTCCTCCTGGTTATAGCGTTGAACAACTGGCCTTTCTTTATTTTTGTTGATAGTTCCATGTTTATACTTCTTATTTCTGTACACTCATTTAGTCCCAATAATTGTTATATCAATAGGTTTGGGGACCAAGCACCAGATTTTACTTCATTTGAATTGCTGAAGCTCTTCCTACATTGCATTAATCTAGTCAGCATCTTTTAGAGTTTCTTTCATATTTTTAGGCTTAATTTAGGACAGGAATGCTGAGAATGCCATGAATTTTTGGCTTGAGCTCTTATTTGGACTCCAGATTCCAAAGGTGTAGTCAAATTCTTAAGTGGGTGAGAAGATTTGTGCCTACAATTTGATCTTCTGAGATCAGTTTCATTGGGACTAGGTCTTTGATAGGTTTGACTGGACCTTTCTTGATTTTCTTCAACTAAAGCAGGGGTTTGTAACTGAGATCCTTGATCACCATCTCCTTCATCATTCCTTTCTGCATTATTTAGTCCTTGATCATCATCTTCAACAATATCATCCTTTTGAATAGGAATGAGTTCTTAAATGTAAGAATCTTGACCATCACCTGGATTCATCAGCTTTCCTGACTCATCAAATACCACATGAACACTTTCTTCAACACACAGAGTTCTTTTGTTTAAAACTCCTTATGTTTTTCTTGTTGAGAAAGAACCTACAAATACTTCTTTATCACTTTTAGAGTCAAACTTTCCTAGATCATTCTTTCCTTTATTTAGAATAAAGCATTTGGACCTAAGAAACCTGATATAGTCATTCTTGGGATTTTTATTGAACACAAGATTATATGGGCTTTTGTTCAGGAATGATCTAATCAAGCACCTATTTGTCATATAGCAGGCTATATTCACAACTTAAGCTCAGAAGTTCTTTGGAAGCCCACTGTCAATCAACATGGTTCTGGCAATCTCTATAAGGGTTTTATTTTTTCTTTCAATAACTCTATTTGGCTGAGGAGTCCTAGGGGTAGAGAAGTTATGACTGATTCCATTTTCAGCACAGAATCCTGTAATTTAGGAATTTTCAAATTCAGTTCCATGATCAAATATGAATTCAACAATTTTAGCGTTCAACTTTATTTGAATTGGCTTAGCATAAGTAACTAGAACCTCATAGGTTTTATACTTGGTTCTCAAGAACATTGTCTAGGTAAACCTAGAGTAGTCATCCATAATAAAAATACATAATTCTTTCCTCCTCTTATTTGGACTTTCACAAATCCACATAGATCCATGTGTAGCATATCAAGGGGTCTAAAGTACTCACCTTCTTTTTTAGCTTAAAGGTAGACCTGATTTGTTTACCATTAACACAAACATTACAAACCTTGTTGTTTGAAAATTTCAGCTTTGGCATGCCACAAATTAGGTCCTTTGAAATCAACTTCCTTACAAAGAGAAACTTACATGTCCCAACCTTCTATACCATTGATCAACATCTTTACTTTAAGAACTTAAGCAAGTTAATTTCCTATCAGCCAAAGACTCTAAATTAGGCACATACATATTTTTTATCCTCTTGGCTTTGAGAATAATTTTCCCAGACTTTAAGCTTGACACAATACAACCATCAGATGAGAATTTGAACGCATTACCTTTGTCATAGATTTGAGAAACACTTAGAAGACTGTACTTTAGGCCATTAACATAGTACACATCTTCTATTACTTGATCTAGAGATCTTCTAATCTTTCCCACACCATGAATATAACCTTTTTTACCGTTTCTAAATGAGATACCTCCACCTTGAAGTGTCTTGAGAGAAAAAAAACAGCCAGTCATCCCAATCATATGCTTTGAACATCCATTATCCATGAACCATTTCTTGTTGCATTCCCTTTATCCTACCTGCAAACATAGTCATTTATTAGATTTGGAAACCTATTTGAGTTTTAGTTCCCAATAGGAAGACAAAGGTGTGATCAAGTCTTTCTTTGCTCATCTAGGTAGAGAATTCTTCTTCACAGTTTTCAAGGGTATAAAACCCTTAGGATAATAATTCTTCTGTTAGATGTATCTAGTACTGCTCATTCTAGCTCTATGTCAATACTGACAGTATTCCTTCAAGTGTCCATCTCTTCCATAATGAGTGCATAGAGGTTTGTAAACTCTATTTATAATATCATGAATAGCTTTTCTTTGAGAACTAAGTGATTGGGTTTTATACTGATATCCAAGGCCTTTACCATTATTGACACCCTAACTAGTTAAATTATAAAGGATTTGGGAGGCTATGGTCCATTTTAATGATTTGTTAAGTTCTTTCCTTATACGGACCAAGTGCCTTTCTAATTCTCCATTCTTATGGAATGCAGTCATAAGATGCTTTTGAGAATCCTTCAACTTTTCTTCAAGCTCAATTTGAAGCTTTGAGGCTTCTTTCTTCACTTTACCATCAGAATCATCCACTTTTTTAAACTATTCATTAAACTCAGATTTTTAGATTTTAACTTAGTAAACTGTTCTACTATTTTAGATACCTAGAGAGTGAAAGCAATTAATTCAAGCACCTAATATCTAATTTCTCTTCTAAAACATTTTTCCCAACAGTTAATTCATGCACATATTCAATAAACACATTTGCTGTCTTTGTTATCTTTCTAACAAAGTAGTTATCAAAATTTTCCTTAATGTCAGAGAGAATTATCTCATTTTCTTCTTCATCTTCAATATTTGCCATGAGATCAAATAAGGAATCATAGGTAACTTCACACTTATCTACATCCAACATAGAAGCATCTTAGCTTTTTTAACTTCATTAACTTCAGTGGAGGAATCTCCCCATACTGCTAGGGCCTGGTTACTGCATAATAAGCTATGGCCTTTCTTCTTGATTTTATAGGGCCCTAGTCATTTTTCTTACCTTTCTCACCTCTAGTCTTGAGATATTCCTAGTAATTTATTTTATGCATTGGACAGTCCTTTATGAAATGCTCAGGACTTCCACATTCATGACAAACTTTAAAAGTGCCTCTCTTTTTGCTTCTACTTTCTCTTCTTTTAAACTGACCACTTCTCTTTATAGTTCTAACAATTCTTTTTACCAAATAGGAAACATCAGTGTCTTCTTCACTTGAATCAAATTTGAAGACTTCAATCCCAGAGATTTTTCCAATTTTGCTTCCTTCTTCTGTTGTCCTTGCTGCTTTTTGAGATCATGAGTCTTTAGATTATCAATGAGTTCATCCATAGTGAGAGTCTTCAGGTTTCTTTCCTCAGTAATAGTATCCACTTTGCTTTCCTAGGACTTAGGAAGAACACCTAGAATTTTTCGCACTTGCTTATACAAAGGAATCACTTCTCCTAAGCAGTGTAGCTCATTTATGATAGAAGTGAATCTTGTATGCATTTCTTAAATTGTCTCTCCTTTCCTCATAGAAAAAGTTTCATACTAAGTAGTCACTATTTTGACTTTTGAATCCTATACATCAGTTGTTCCTTTATGATGTATCTTTAGGAAATCCCAGTTTCCTTAGCATTTTCAGAAACAGAAATCATATTATACTCATCAGGTCTTATGCCACAGATAAACAATTTCTTTGCCTTGTAATTCTTCTTAACTTTCTTTCGATCTTCTTCATCAAATTCTCTCTTGTTTTTAACAACCATCCTTGTTATGTATTCTTCTTTGACCTCTCTAAAAGGAACCTGAGGACCATCATATATTATATCTGTCAACTCACTATGCTCAGACATAATAAAGTCATACATCCTAGTTTTCCACTATCCATAGTATTGACTATTAAATCGGGGTGGTCTAGTGGTAGATTGCCCTTCTTCTAAATTAGGTGGAGTAGCAATGATCAATAAATCACTCTAGGTATGAACCTTTTAGAGTGTACTTGATCTGATACCAATTATTAAAATTTAGGGATTATACCACACTACGAGGGACCAGGTCCCTTAAATCAGACACATGCAATAAAGCAGTAAATTAGTAAGAAAATAACACTTTCTACGAAAATAAAAAACACAATAGTTTAATGTGGAAACCTCCTTACTCAAGGGAGGAAAAACCACAACTTTTTCTAACAAGAACTCAGTAATCCACTATAATCAAACTCATGATTATAGACTCTATTGGAACCTAACTTTAGGCTCAACTAGTTTGCAATAACTCGATTACAAACTCTCTTTGACAACTCTGTCAAGATCTCACCTCGATATTGATTAACTCTAACTAATATCAAACTTAGGTAACTCTACCTAAGCGTTCAACGAGTACAAAAAAATCATTACTCTTATAACATGAGTAATTCAGTTACAAACCAAGACTTGACTCGAGAACAAACACACTCTCAGTGTACAAAAGCTTAAAACTTGAGCAATATTTAAGTTTTCGCCGATTTCTCTCTTTAAAAAATCAAATTGCAAAACTGTAAATTGAGAAGCATTCTTTTCTATTTATAGTAGGATAATTATTAGGGTAGAATTTCGATTGGGCCAGGTGTCGTATACACATCCCACCTATGCAGTTTGTTATGCTAACAGACAAAACTGCGCTGGATAGTGACAGCTGTATATTTTAATGAAGACTCAGGGACCTGGTCCCTTGTTGTCAACTGATCATCATCAAAATAAGATATAGGAAAAGACAATCTCTGAGAATTTTTTAGTGTATCTAAGTCGAACTTTTTTATTTTTTTTAAAATGTTATAGTGTTTGTTGTCTATTTTTTTTCTAATATGATTTTTGTTTATTTTGCTTAAAGAATCACTTGAGAATTAGGATTAATATACAGAAAGAAGGTTAACTTGTAGAATTCATTAGTACTTTTTATATGGATTTTGTTATATTAAGCTTTTAGAATTACTATTAATTAATTAATTAATATTATTTATATAGTTAGCTGTCTCTCTTTGTTTAGGTTTGGAGAATTATTTCAAAATTATCGCAGTAGGCAAAATTAGGATTAGTTTTAGATTTTATTGTTGCAAATTGTAATCTTGATAATGTCTATAATGAAAGGGATAGTTTTACTTGTGATTTGCGATAATTTTTTTAAAATTTTAGTCCATTCTTCAAGTTTAGCTTTTACAAAATTATATGAACACAATAATTTTTTGTTATATTATTGATTATTAATGGATGCAATATGCATGTTCAAAACACGTACACTTGTATAAACGCATAAAGCATGTGACCATAAACTAATTATATTAAAAGTGGAAAACTCCAAAGTGCAAAGTTGAAATACTATTTTACCCCTACACTTAATTAAAATCATATTATTAAACATCTAAGTAATTAAATATTAAATAATAACTATGTCATATTATTGTACTAATACTAATTATAATATTTTATATATCATAATACTAATTATTATATAAACTGCCAAAGTCCATTGGCTTCCCCCACTCCTTCCCATACAGATCCAGCAAAATTAAACGTTTTCACCATTGTGTTATAAATATTCCTTAATTAATAGCATATTTCAAAATTACTCACGTTGCTCTAATTTATTTATACATAATTTAATGGGATTCCTTTTAACTATCCCTTTTAAAGTCCGTAAATAGATGACTGCTTACATCCTGATTTAATTGAGAGTAGGAAAGTGATGGAGTTTTATTTCATCAATTTCATTTATTTAATAATTTATAATTTGATTTTAGTACCTTTCTTTACATATAGTCCCACATTTTACCCTATTCATTCTATACTAAATGCTCATACAACTATGCGTTCAAAGTCTTTTGGCTTTGTAGCCTGATGTGTCATGGTTTCATGATACTTTTGATGCTTAAAACAAGAAAATTATGCAATTACTTTGGTCATTTGTTAGATGTGATGTGTTTTTATGTTGGTTTTCCAGAAAAATAGGATTTGAAACAGAGCAGGAGAAAAAGAGATGAAGTGTATGTAAAAGGCTACTTATTTGACCCACCTACGGGCCGTAAGTAGTACCTATGGGCCATCGTTGGGTCCGTAAGTAGCAGAAGAGAGTTTCTGAAAGTTGTGGGACCTTTGAAGGCCTACTTACGAGACACAGGTGGTACCTATGGCCCCTGTAGGTATCCCTAGTAAGTAAGGTTCTAAAGCTGTTGATTTCCTCTGAGACCTATGAACCCACCCACGGCCTGTAAGTGGGGTCATAGGTGGGTGCCGACATAATTTTCCTACATTATTTTGGATATGATTCTTAGGTTTTCTAATGTAACATATAAATACCTCATTGATGTTTTGGTAATAGTTTACGTACTCTTACATACTTATTACATTGTTTTGATTATGAAATACAGTTTTGATCTTGGAACTCTTGTTCGTTAGTTTTTAGGGTTTGATATAAAGTTGAAATTTTGATTTTCATTATTTGATATAAAGTTGAGATTTTGATTTTCATTCTTATTTCATTGTGAGATCATTCATACGCTTTCGACTATGAATTCTATGGGTGTTCTTGTAAACATGAGCAAGTAATCCTCTTAACTAGAGCTGTGCGAACCATGATGGAATAACGATGTAGAGAAAGTGCAAAGTCATTCTTGATTGGTGGTTATGCATGCATTTTGGGTTTCTTCTTATTGATTGCTTTCTTGATGACTATAGATGTTAAGAACCTGCACGTACTCGAAACTAACTCTAGAGAGAGGTTGACACTATGAAAAAAGATCACAACAGTAATTTAAAGTTACCAACCTTCATATAATTAACTTGAGACTAAGAGGAGATAGTTAATCTGAGATCCAGAATAAAGGTTAGTAATGCGACACTCTTAGACCAAGAGGTGATGAGTGAAATTCACCAAATAGTGTTGAGAGGAATAGAAATAGGCTTCGTGCCCAGTTCAACATTAATAGCAAAGTCAATATCATGATCCGGAGGCATACTAGGATGATCTGTAGAAAATACATCTATTAACTTGTGAAAAGCACAAATCCATATAAGGTAGTGGAGCAATGCTAGTATCACAAATATGAGTTAATTAATACAAATACCCTCTCTTTATCATGCATCGAACACATAAAAAATATATAACACCTTTTGGACCCAAATTAAGTGTACCCTTTCAAGCTATCCTCAACACACCTGGCGCAACTAAGGTCACAGTCTTGGTATGCCAGTCCAAAATAGCATGATAAGGATCTAACCAATCCATACCTAAGATAACATCAAAATTAACCATATCTATGTCAATTAGGTCTACTTAGGTCTCACGGCTTGCAAAGGTAACCACACAGGAATAACACACTCAATTTACCACTAAAGAATCTCCCACAAGGGTAGAAACATAAAGAGAATAGTAAGAGGGTCACCACCCAACATCAAAACCAGAAGAAAAATATGTAGAAACATCGAAGAAATTTGACCCAGGGTCAAATAACACAAATGTGATATGTAGTAAACTAGGAAGATACCTGTAATATTAACATCAGAGGCCTCTACCTCGAGTCTAGCAAGTATAGCATAGCACTGACCATATTCACTCTCGATTGAGTAACCCTGTAACGTCCTCCATGAGCACCTCTAGCAACACACTTACCACTCTGTGAACAACCTCTCACTACGAATATAAGAGTAGGTCTAAAAATACAATGAGGGAAATCCTTGGCCACATGGATAAACTCATTGCATAAAAAACATCCTCTACAGCTTAACTGAATCTCATGATGTACGGCTTACCAAAAATGACCTCCTTGGCTTAAAATCTAGCTACTCTAAGTCATTGAACTTAAAGGCTTACTACCTAATCCCCACGAAGCTCCCTAAACTAGCCTACCATGATAACTATGGGAACCTCTTCTAGAGAAATATCGACCTCGATAGATAGGTCCACTAAACTTACTTTGATGATGCATATTCTTGGTGCCTCTCTAAGAAGCCTAAATAATTCAATCATCTTGGCATGCTTAATAATACTCTTGAAAGAAGGTCCTGAAACTATCATTTAAGTTGTACCCAATTGATAAGTACTATGTAACTCATTCACAAACTTCTAAATCCTCTCAGACTCGGTGGATATGGTAGCAACTGAATACCTAGATAAAGCATAAAAATAAGCCTCATACTCAACAATAGTATTAGAGCATTGCTCCAAATGATCAAACTGATCACACATTTGGTTTATAAGACTATACGGTATAAATCTCTCCAAGAAGACCTAAAAAAGTTAGGCCTAAGTCATAGTTAGCAAACCCAAAGGTCTATAATTAGTAAATAACCTCCACCAATCCCTAGCCACATCCATCAACTTATAGGTAGTATAAGAAACTCTATGAGACTTAAGGGATCAAATATTATGTAACTTCTCCTGGTAATAAACTAAAAACCCATAGGAATCCTCGCCAATAACACCACTGAACTTGGGTGGATCCAAGAGAATAAACCTCTGAAACTTATTTTTATCATCAAAAGACATGACTGTACTTGAAGAAAATAGAGAAATAGTAAATCTGGCATATTGAGAATCCATACATAGGGGTACCATAGAATAAACAAGGAACACCATGATCAAATACTAGTAAGGAAGGTGGAGTACCACTTGAAGTTTCAGGAAAACCATAAGCAGATAGAGGTACAAATGGTAGAACTGTACTTGGAGTCAAAGGAATACTATAAACAGATATCGACACTAATAGAGGTACCGTACTCAAAACTAGAGTGACACTACATGAACTTGACGGAACACCCACAAAAAGAGTCAATAACTAAAACAATAGACCCTCTTGAACTAGTGTAAAAATTGATACCATAGGACCAGAGCTGGAACCGTATCCGTTACACGCTCAACTTTAGGACTGGGAAATATCCCCCTTGCACTACCTCTGATAGAGGAAGTTTCTCTTGTCACGGACCATACGAGGGACTAATTGTGATGGGTATCTCAAGTCTTACAAGGATCATAAACCAGCCCTACACCTAGTCAAATAGAACAACATATCCCCTAATATTGGATGAATTACGAACTTATGAAAAGATAGCATAAGATAAGCTCAAAGAATTTTTAAGACATGCCTATAACTGACAATCGGTAACCAACCAAAACAACCAACCAACATAACTCAAGTCCAAAGTAATATCCATAAATCCTCTAACAAATATTGAAAACTAATTTATGTCGGGTCATGCCCCTGACTTTGACAATGATGATTACAATGATAATGTTAATGATATCTTCAATTCTAGTTTATGAAAGAAAACTAATGAAATGACCAAGACTTTAAAAGAATAGAAGCTCACCACTTTACCACAAACGATCGATGAACCGAGCTAATTCACCTAACACTATGTAGAAAAAGTTGATGTATCTCTATGACTGCATAACATGGAGATACAGTGGCCGGAGATGGTTAGTTGGTTAAGAACTAGCATGTCACTCAGGGGTCGAGGATAAAATAGTGTTGTAAACCACATTTTCAAATTATTTAAGCCAATGCATATAATCATATATATACATATAACATGTCATACTGGGAAATGGAACAAGGATTAGCAAGAAGTAAAATATTATCCTAGACTATATAACTCAACTGTCATAAACAGGCACCCACGAGCTATATGGGTTCAGCTGCCCCTGCTGAAAGGGCCCAGTGTGTGTTAGCCACACGAGCTAGAGGTATCAAGGTAGACCAGGAAATACCCCGGCCCCACGTCAATCTAAGATAAAATTATCTCAATAGTGTGAGCTGTGCACACAGTTCATCGGGACCAAACTTTATGTCGACAAACATGAGTTTCTAGTACTAGCTATCCAAGACCCACACATTCATGACTTCACTACATTACCGCCATTATGCTTAATTTAAAGTAAGTCTCGCATAAACCATTTATTAACCAATGAATTAACCATTAAGGCACACTATGGGTGTCGTCATACCCTTATGCTTGAGAGCTTATCTCTATGACATAGCAATCATATTAACTTGGGGGAATGTCCTGACCCACTTTGTTCATTAAATCAAATCATAGCCAATAAGGCGTTCAAAGTCCACATTCATTGTTTAATCATTAATCTAATAAAATATAATAGGTGAGTGAGTCAGACCAACTGTTAATTTCATAATCCAAAGCCATTTACACAAGTGGGTCGAGGGGACACAATTATTCAAAACCAATTCCAATTTCAAAATACATATTCTGGGGAAAACTTTGACCCCTTAGTTTATACACTATTCCCATGCACCCATAAGTTCAAAACCATTAATATCGCATAAATAAAGCATAATAAATCATGGAAAATTAATTTAGGAATTATGCATGCCAATATCCCTAACCATATCAAAACCCACATTCAACACCATCCAATTAAAATATTTAAATACATGCGTTTCATTAAGTAATATTTGGGGAAGAGTAACATGCCGGAAATATCAAGAGTTATGGAGAGAATTTTCCCTTGAGATCTCTAATTGATGAATTTCTTAGAAACCCTAAGTATCTTGCTTGAGAGAATTTAAAGAGTTTGAGAGTGTTTTTTTATTGTGTTAGGAATGAGAAATAACCCTTAAAGTTCTTTATGGTCGTGGCGTTCAAGCAAGGAAAAAGGGGAATTGACCAGAATGCCCTTAATAAAAAAACTAAAAAATCACCGCTAGTTGTTATAGGTGCCCTTACTACTCGTAGGGTCACCCTACGACTCTTATCATCCATTCGTAGGCTGGATAATGTCTAGGATCTCTAATACTGAATTGGCTATGATTTATACCACACGACTCATACTTAGTCATTATGACTCGGTTGTCCCAGTCGTTGTCAAAGCAGAAACAATTTGGGCATCACACTGGTTTGGTTATAGAAGCCACCATACAACTCATCATGAGACTCTACGACTTGTAGGGTCTAAGTCATAGTTAGGACAGAAACTCCAGGCAAACATACTGGCTATGATACAATTGGGTCCATAAGACTCATCAAGACTACCTATGACTCGTAAAGGGGGTCGTATTCTCGTTAGTGAGGATAAAATTATAGAAATTTTCAAGGACTAAAAATGATATGAGAGAAGATACAAAAAGTGTAAACACACAAAAACAAGGGGAAAACAATGCAACATAAAATAAAAACAAGGGAATAACGTGACAAACACACAAAAAAAGGAAAAATGAAAACAAGAGATAAAAGAGGATAAAAGATAGGGAGATAGACACAAATGATAAGAAAAAGGACAAATGAAAGATTTATCAAATCTAACGACATTTCTTAATATTACCAAGAGCACCTAACTCTTACGTGAACCTTAACAGAACCGGATTCCCAAGAAATCTATATTTTGACTTGAAGTATCAACACAAGCTAGTCCAAGGTTGCCATTCACTCATAAGAGCATTCATTCGTAAATCACCAAAATTTGTCATTGAAATGTTTAAGGCATTTATGTATAGTGTTTTCCTTTGCATAAAATTGCCTATTACAAAAATAGCCCAAAAGTGGCTATTTTGGAAATAACTCACATGGGCTCTTCAAAGCATACTCCAAGCTCCAAGCAATTATTCACATATGGAATTGTGACCTTAGGATCTTAAACAGGGTCCACCAAGTACATCCTTTAGCTATTTGCTTGACCATGGCTTGGACCTCTTTGTATTAGCCTCAAAAGATGTAATCAAAAGCTTTAAGGCTCTTTTGGCTTGTATCGTCCTCCCCTGCTTGAAAAGGATTTGTCCTCGAATTCAAAACTTGAAAATAAACAAAGAAAGGAAAAACAAACACAAACTCTTCATGGCATGAAGGTTAGAATTAGCATAATAAATCATAGCATCATTCCAAGGTTTCACACACTTAAGATATAACCAAGTATTGAAATGGTCAATCAAGGGTGTATAACCCCAAAAAGTAAGAACTACTTGGTCATTCAAAAGCTTTGAACAAAGGGGTATGTTAGAGAAACTATGGTAATCAATCAAACACTTATGATGGCTCAAATGGATTCTAAGTCTCAATAAGCTCATAACCCCGCTATAGCACTTATCTTTGTTAGAAACCTTTCCCATACACAACTTTGGTCTCTCAAGTAGATTAGAAATCTCCAGGAAAGACTTTCTATCATATGGATGAGTTCCAACACCCTCACCCATGGTTAGTTTGTCTTCTTTCCCAATCGCCAAGTGGTGTGGAGAAGAACCACCATATTACCATTGATCACCGGGATCAAATGGGTAGAGTGTCCATGATACGGGTTTAGGAAACACTACTTTCCCCTAAGATTACTACCAATACAATCATTTATACCCTCTATACTAGCATAATCATCAACAAAGACAATTAGAGGGTCACTCTGATTCAATCAACCGACATTTTCAAAATCACCATTCACTTGAGGTCCTTAAAACACTTCAAAAACATTCCCAAGTGATGGGATAGGTTCACACACAAGTTGGTACTCATGAATTCAACAAGAAAATATACTATATCTCATCACAATGGCTTCAACCCTAGGTGGACATAAATCGATCATGCTAGAAGAGTCAATTTTGTCATCATTAGGATCAACTAGTGTATCCACACTCATAAGTTGTACATTATCATCATGAAGTAAAGAGACATTAGGATCACCTAAAGGTAAACTATCATTCACACTTAGTTGGATACTAGCCTCATTCACTAGAGTGCAAGAGTTAGCTTTGTTACCTTAAATTTCATTTGGAGTATGTCCACTCAAGGGAGCTTAAAGATTTAGTGGATTGGGAAGGGCGGCGGTAGGGTATCTTAGACAATCTATCATGTTGTCCATCTTCCTTGAAAGGGAACTTTCCATATTACCCATCCTACTATCCATAACATTAAGATTCTCCATGATGAAAGATAACATACTATTTGTTGTGATATTATCCAAGGTGTGAAATGTTTCACCATATTGACCCATTGTACCTATTAAGAAATTCTAAAAAAAAACAAAAACAACAAACAAGCTAAAGTTAGTAAAATAACCTCACAAGCTCTTAAAGTTCACACCTTTGAATGTCACTCAATTGGCATCACAAGTGTTGATATCTCATTTGTACTCCAATGAGATTACTTGGTACAAATTGTGGCTTGAGGTTAGAATGGATTCTTTGTTGAAGGACTCAAATAACAAAATCACGTACGGACTAGAATCAAGAAGTTACGATGAATTAAAAATGAGAAAAGCACACAAATAATGAAGACAACGAAGAAAATAGATTCAAAACTAATTCTCAACTAAGTAGGTGATTAATAGTTCTTAATTAGTATTCAAATCAAGAAAATAAACCTAAGAATCAAAGGAAAGAAACTAAGAATCTAAATTTGAGCTTAAGGTAATTTGACGAGTTGAGTGGATGTGGTTTCCACAAAGTGACGATTTAAGATTGGTTGACGATTTGGAGATTACTTGTCATTTGCATTCCAACTTGTATTTCAATTCTTCTTCTTGTTAGAGGTGTTGTAGGCTGTTTTTGGATGAAAACAATACAATTAATTGGACCCTTCAATTGATCTTCAAGCTTAAGAAGGTTTGGATTTTCTTGTGGTCCCCTCATTTGTACTTTCCTTAGTCTCCTCTTTGAGAATATTTCCTTTTGATGATTTTTGATTCTTTCTTTATTTGGAAGACTTGGGATGTTCTTTGGAACAAACAAGTATCAAACCTTTTCTCACCTACCTTTTGAATCAAACACTCACTTTTTGAATGTTCTTCTTTTAACAATATATGAAGATTATGAAGAACACCAAGAACATTCAAAATTGACCCTTAAGCAAATGACCTCAAAATTCGAACCCCAAGCTCACATCAACAATCCAAACACAATACCAATCTTTTCAAGCCAAAATTCTCAACAACAACAAATCACCAATTTGAGAACTCACCTTAAAATTTCTTCAAACTCAATGTCCAACATTGGTAGGCCACTCAAATCAACTTTGATTTAGGTTCAATTTTTTATCTCGACTCAAGTAGTGTTAGGGAACAAGTATCTAACACTAGAAATAGTAAAAGACAGAAAAATCCAAAACTCAAAGTTTGGGTCTAGGGGTAAAACTGGAATAAGTTTTTTTTGTTGTAATTTGATTTTCAACACAAATAGACCCAAGATTAACTTCGTGGGAATGAAATCAAGTTTAGCTCTGATACCAAATGATATGAGAGAATATAAAAAAAGTGAAAACACATAAAAAAGGGGGGGAAATGATGGAACATGAGATGAAATAAAGGGAATAATAAGACAAACACACAAGCAAAAGGAAACACAAAAACAAGAGATAAAAGAGGATAAATGATAGGTAGATAGACACAAATAGTAAGAAAAAGGACAATTAAAAGATGTATCAAATCTAACGACCCTCCTTAATATTACCAAGAGCACCTAAATCTTATGTGAACCTTAAGGGAATCAGATTCCCAAGCAACCCATGTTTTGACTCAAAGTATCAACACAAGCTAGTCCAAGCTTGTAATTCACGCATAAGAGCATTCATTCATAAATCATCAAAAGTTTTTAATGAAATGACAAAGGCATCTATTTATAGTGTTTGACTTTGGATAAAATAGCCTATTACAAAAATAGCCCAAAAGTGGCTATTTTGGAAATAACCTGCATAGGCTCTTCAAAGTATACTCCAAGCTCTAAAAAATTATCCACACGTGGAATTATGACCTTAGGAACTCAAACGGGGTCCACTAAGTGCATCCATTATCTCTTTTCTTGACCATGGGTTGGACCTTTTTGTATTGTCCTTGAAAGATCTAATCAAAAGCTTTAAGGCCCCTTTGTATTGTATAAAAACATTTAAGGTGTTACATTCTCCCCCTTAGGATTATTCATCCTAGAATGATGAGACAAGTTATCCCTTAGTATGATTTATCACAAAAATGCACCCATTCTTACCTTTAATAAAGACAGAAAACAATGATACCAAGGAATTCACAATTTCCTTTAACAAAGTTAGAAAACAAAAGATGCTAAGGAATGCACATACCTGTTGGACGATTTTTTGAAGCGGGAAACAAAAATGTGTATTTAGACTTCATGTCATCTTCGGCTTCCCAAGTAGCTCTTTCACACTTTTGGTTCCTCTATAGAACATTTACCAGAGCCATATCCTTCGCATACAATAGATGGACTTTTCAGTCCAAGATCTCTACCAGGACTTTCTCATACGACAAGGAACCCAAAACACCAACACTCTCCAAAAGGAATACCAAAGAAGGATCACCCACACATTTCTTCAACATCAAAACATGAAAGACTAGGTGAATGGAACTCAAACTCAAAGGAAACTCTAACTCATCGGCCACCTAGCTTACTCACGTCAAAATACTGTATAGACCAACTTAACTCATTAGCCACCTAGCCTATTTATAGAAGGACAAAAGCTGCCGATTTTAACATAGGTCCGTGCTAGGCCCCTTATGGCGGTTCCTCGGGTCCTTAGAACGTCCTTATCATGTTTCCACATTGAAATTGGTCATTTGGAATGCCCCCAATGGTGTGGCATGGTGTAACACCCCAAAAATCTATCCGAAAACATCACACGGTGCTTAGGATCATAAGTGATCCCAAGCTAAACCATGAACTGGCATACTATTAAGAAGCTAATTAAATACATATGAAATAAATGAGTTTACTGAGCAAAAATATCATAGTAATGGAATCGATGAAAATATAATACTGATACAATTTTACATTTTGATAACGTCTTAAAAAAAGGACTGAAATTACAACACTGACTCTGACTGATATCTGTGAAGCCTATATTATACTGACTATAGATAGCTGGGGTGCCAATTCAACTAACACTAATCAATACATATGAGTAAGAAAGTAAAGTATATAAATAACATCTAACTAAAGTCCCCAAAGTAGGAGGACTCATTATTTGCTGGCTGGAATCTGCAACTGTTTGAATATGGTATGCGTGCTACAACTCGTACCTATATTATGAGACAATGTAGCACATAGACATATATATAGATCTGTACTTTGAGGATGTACTGAGTATATGGGAGTTAAATTCATAATTAAAACATCATCTCATCATCATAATTTATAAAATAATGTATGCTAAATGTAAATGACTCACATAAGTTGGAATATCTGAAATACTAAAATCTGAAATCATGAATAGCAAATCACAATTTATAAATCTAGTGAGTCATAACATTTAATTCTAAAGTTGTGCTAATATTTTGTCTTTAAATCATACTGTTTAAGTGTAGAGAGAGATCACTTCTAAATCTAAAATTTGAAAGATGAAATCTGTAACTCTTATCTTTCTGTAAAGCATAATATGAATAAAATTGTGAGTCTTTACACTTAGTTTTCTAAAAGCTTTTATGTAAATCTTTTCTGTTTGGCTTTACTATTAAGGAGATCCTTCAAAGCTTTTCTTTACTAGTAGGGAAAAATACTTTAAAATTATTTCGAAAATCTTTACTGATAGAGAGGTTCTTTTACCAACATAAACCATGCGAGCTACATGGATTCCAACATCTCATCCTCCTAAGGAAGAAACCTCACGTTGGAGAAAGGCATCATACTCTTGCCAGGGAGTATAACCTTATCTTAAGTGATCACTATCTTAGTCATCCACGTAGAAGTGAGAATAATCTTAATCCTACGGTGGCACATAGTTCTAGGGCATGAAACCTTGGTAACATACCCATCTCAGTGCTAAATACTACTCCCATTCTTATGCTAAAGATCTTAGGAAATACATTTCAAAAATAGCACAAGGGTCTACAAGAAAATCAATTATGCTCTTTCTTTTCTTTAAATCTCAAGTCATATGGAAAATGTGGATTCTTTATGTTAGCTTAGGACCAAAAGGTCAAATCTTTATAAAAAATCTAAGAATAATCTTATCATAGGGTACACGTAGCATAAACAACCTTGAAATAGCAATCTTTAACTAGGGCTTGATGACCCATGCATCAAACTCACATTAAAATATCATAATGTTCATGCTTGATAATGTAAACATTGATAAGTTAATTCAAAATCTGGAAATTACTGAAATATGCATGAAAATATGAACATAATCATGTAATTAAACTTCTAAATCACTGAAAATCTCATAAGCTTGTGAATAACAATAATAGGTGTAAACCCTAACTTGAATTTCATGAAAAATCATATAAAAATTCAGTAAAATTCGAATTAAAATAAGTTTTTGGGCATAAGGACGAAAGGATTGTCCTTGTTCATAACCCCATATACCTTAATTGATGATCTTAGATGAGAAAGTTTGAATCTTGGATTCCTATGATGCTTTTGAAGATGAGTTGTTGGAGTTCTTGAATTGGAAATTCTTAATTTAGAACTATCTTGGAGAATTGATGAGGATAATTGGATTTCTTAGAGAGTAAGTTTGAGCTTTAGGGTTTTCTTTTGAAAGAGAATTGATGAATAAGTTTGACTTGAATTCCTATTTGTGTTTTTAAAGGTTGTTTCTTGAAGAAGATGAATCAAATTGATGTTATTATGAATGTTCTTTAATGTTTTTCTTGAACTTCTTGGAATAGAAAGCTTAATTGTTGACTGTTTTCTTGAATAGAAGGTGATAGAATGGATGAATCTTGAAGAAAATTAATTAGGGTTTGTTCTTGGGAGTAAAGTAGGATAATGGGGGCAAAATAATGCCCCAATGATGGCTATACATTGCTATATTATGACCTGGGTTGAGGGGGGAAAAAGACTCCATTGCCCCTCATTTATTTAAATAAAAAATTCGTAACCCGTATCCCCATTTTGCTCTTTACCGCAATGCGGTACCATCACAACAGCTTACTGCCTCACACAAAAATGGCTATAACTTTTTGCTCGGGTACTGGATTAAGGCAAAATTGGTACCGTTGGAAAGCTAATTCATCTATTTACAATTTAATGGGTCTTGATATGGAATATTATACATACATCAAATGTTATACACTTTCAAAGTTGACCCTTGTAGAATCGGACACCAAGCTTTGAATGAATCTAATGTTCATAGCTCTACTTAGCTTTAAGTGACTTCTATGAATATCATTCACCTAATAAGAACTTCACATATTATTAAAGTTATGACATAAGCATTCTAATTATGGATCAAGAGTACGACAATTAAACCTTCACCACGATGTAGTGAAATTGCATTAAGATACGGGAAAAGGACGAGTGCGAATTTTCACTCTAGCGCGATGCGGTGCTATCGCGTTGTGCCACTAAAATTGAAAATTGGGAATTTGGACCTCTCCGCGATGCGCCAATATCGTGGAGGACCACTGGAATGTCACAATTGTCATTTTGGCATCCACCGTGATGCGGTGAGTGCCCAGGTGGGACACTGCATTACTAAAAAAGCTCTAACTTCTTCATCGACTGTCGAATTTGGACAAATTTGGTAATGATGGAAAGATTATTCAATTTCCCATAAATGGAAGGCCTAAATCTGGAAAATTTTGTATGAAATAAATGTTATTCATTTTTTAAGCCCACTCTTAAAATTCTAGGAATGAATTTTAATCTAAGGAAAAGCACGGGGTATCACACATGGAACCTAACATGTTACCTAAGCTCCGTGGCACACCAATGACTCCAAAACGTCCGTGTTGGTCAAATCTTATCCCGTGCTTTTGTCCATCCTTTCCAAGCCTTGTTGTGATGTTTTAACTTGATTTACAGCTTATTCATCATCCATATATACTAATTATAAACTCATAAATCATCCTATAGTATCAGACACCATGTATTAGTTCTCCACATGACATACAATTCAAGACAATGAACTAGAATCTTAAGCTAAGAATACTAGTTATGTCCTTTTGATCTTTAACTTTGTTTTGACTCGTGGCTTGTTTGAATTGAACCTTAAACAATATAAACAAGTTGGTCCACATATAATTACACATTCATACCCTTATTAACTCACTACGGATACTATAATCCATCGAGATCAACTAGAACAATACATAGCTCAATCTAGTAACACTAATTTTCTAATCTAAACTCTAAGTAACCAAATTGATTCCAAACTTGTTTGAAACACTCCCTAAACATTGTAATAAATTAGCTTACCACTTAGCTGATCATTTATACAAAAAATTACTTATTAAACACACAAGAAGTCCTCAAAACAAGCCTAAACAAGTACAGATAGCAACACTGAGGTGCATAAATTAACCTACAATCTCAGTCTGAGCAGTGTGGATAAAATTTCAGAATTTTTCAACGATAAAAAATCTGGGGTGTTAAACTCCTTATGCCCGTGCTCTACATCTGGTCTGTCCACAACCGATGCATCTCCATCTAACTTGAGCTCTATCCTTGGGTGATAGCCCAAAATCCTTAGCCTGATGAGATCTAGTCCTTACCATCTGTGCAAAGAAAAGTGAAACAAAACTTAGAGCATTGGGTAAAAACAACCCGTACTACTGAAATCAAAATAGAGGAATTCCATCCTAAAGATATCTTATACAGTTTTGTAGATAGATGTGGACGTCAATATACTATTCCATGATATTCTATTAGACAACATGCTTTTCAACTTATGAGATGGGTTGACCTGGTTGCTCTGATACCAATTTGTTATGACCCAAAAACTAGGTCATGATAGCTATCATGATCCAGCCTTGATTAGTAAGCCGATCACTCAAGACAACAGAAATGTGAACAAATAAGGAAATAAAATCCAAAACTTAACAACATAAAGATAATGCAAGACTTCTAGAATAAAGTCAGGCCCAACACAGAATATAACAAAGCAAAAATCTGAAGAACTAATATAGAATCCCAAAATCTGGAGTCATAAGTTTAAGAACATCTAATACAACTCAAAAGTACTAAAATATGAATATATATCTCTTAAAATAAGCAAGAACATCTAAAACAACTAAGAGAACGTCTAAAGTAAGCTCTTAAGCCCTAGAGCACATCAATACCTTGATCATCAGTCAGATATGCTCAAAATTAACTGAAGTGAGTTATACTCATTCTAAGGTCTGCACCAAAAAGGCACAATAAAGGTGAGTATGGTCCATTTGTACTCAGTAAGTATCATAGGTCAACTAAGCAAACCAAAAAATTAGATAAGTAAAATATACTGCGAGCACATCACCTGCAAGTAAAAAATTCCCAAATTATAGTTCACACCATCTCCACAAACAATGCTAGTATATAAATACACAAAAAATAGAAACAACATAGATATACATATGAATATACACTAAAAATAAGCACAAGTAAAGGATACTAAGGAAAATAAGCAAGATGCATATCCAAATGTGATGCAATGCAATGTGGATGGAATGAATAATGAAAGTCATCGCATGACTTTCTTTATACACCCACCGAGCTCACAGCTACTAAGTAGGACCCATAGAGGGTTTTCAACCCATATACTTTATATCATATCTCAATTTCAACACATATCATATCTTCGACTTGTGCATAGAGAGTTTTCATAAAAGTATCTTATTTTCTTTATAAAAAAATAGTATTTCTTAGTGGTACTAGTATCTCATGAATATATATGTATGAAATAAGGATGTAATGCCCACAATTAACTCAAATGATGATATTTAATCCACCCAACACACACACACACACACATATATATATACAAAATCTTGAAAAAGAAAGGGGTAAAATAAAAATTTTATTTTAAAATAATATTACCAAGGTAGTAGGAGTTTATAGGAGAAAATCCATGCAAAAATGGTTTTAAAGTGGATTCCAAATCAAGGAAAACCCCTTTTTTAACCTTACCTATAAATCCCTAATTTTTTTTATTTTAAAATCATGATTTAAAGGAGTTTTCAATGATATAATCAATGAGAAATATTGGTAATAAGATTTTAGAGCTTACCAATGCCCAAATGGCGGATAAAGCCTCAAGAATTGCCCAAACCTAAAGCTTAAAGGTTTAAAATAGAGGAAAAACATGAAAAAAGACTTATTTACTATTTAGTGCACAGTGCATCGTGATCACAATCCACACCTCTCAATCATGAGGGTCAATATTGACTAAGGATTAAGTTAGTCACTGCGACTGCAAGTAAAGAACCTCGCAACTATGATGGATAAAACCGACCATATCCACCCGAATTCTTATTGTGATCGCGGTACCACCACCATGTGGTCATGATTCAGTGAATTATCAAGGCCCGAGATCACGACACGTGTTTATGTAATCGTAATAAAGGTCCTGATGCACCATAAAATATTGAACCAGTAGTAGAAGCCAAGTTAAAAATGTCACAGAATGTATCCTTGGAATTCATTCGAACCCGACAGAAGTAAAGAATGTATTCTACTAGGCTAATTTCGATGTTCCAAACTCAATGGAGGCCTCAAATTTTTGAAAAAGGTTATTTCACAAAATTAACCCTCAGGACCACTTTTTACTATCTCCCTAACCAAGGGCTGAAATGAGATATAAAAACCTCAAATCTAAACAAATCCCGCTACCAACCCAAATTTTACATTTTAAACCTGTTGGCGCAGTCCGTTTGCCATCCAACACTCAAAACAACAAATGTTGAACTAAGTCAACTATACGGCTTGTTAAGTTTCAAAAAACCACAAGCTCGCATAAATAATCTTTGATCATATTGGGAACTGTGTCAACTATCACCAAACCTCATAATTAATATGTAGCAACTACTAGTAAGAGAAAAATGGTAAAAACAAATACAAATAGAAAGTTCGCAAATTCAAATCCTCACGCACATAAGCTCCCACATGGTCAACACCAAATTAACAATAATTTAAATAAAAATATGCCGCAAAATAATCTAAACCTAGCTTTTTCCATTTAATAAGTCTTATCTTTTCTAATAATGACATTGTTAGACTAAAATCCTAAAGCAAAAGCTTATGCTAGTTAATTATATGCCATAATAAGACTATTAAAGTTCGATAATCACATCAACTATTACAAGTTCATTATACTCTATGTATCTTCTAAACCTCAAACATTCCATCAAAGTTAACTAAGCACAATTCAGACTATAAAATAGGTATCCACTATAAATTATTCAAAGTCAATAAGCCAACTATCTACAGTCTTTTCTACGAATATCCTCAAGTATAAAGACTAACTAAGATAAGCAATTATATAACTACAATCTGATAAAAAACTCTGATACCCACAAAGATTCTCGCCATTTCACCTAAACGGGATCCCCAAACCCTACGTGATTCACTAAACACAAGCAAACAAGCATGAAACATATCAAACACTTTAGAGAAAGTTAAGGAACATCTCAACTTGCCTTTAAAGAAGATGGGAAAGACAAAACTCCACCCAAAACATCGATCGGAAGCTCTACTACCTTAAATTATCACTAAACGTGTCTAATATAATCAAATATGATATCTACAAGTAAAAAGAAGCCTATCAATAACCCCATCAATATATTTTGGTTCTGAGTAAAATCACTCCCAAAATCTTTTCCAAAAATATAAGGGTAGATTAAGATTTTATTTATAAATCAAGTTCTCTATGATAATAGGAGTCTAAATCTAATAATCCAACAAAAAATGAGTAGATTTTGGACTTGAAATTGAAGAAAAACCTAATTTAAAGTTTATCAACCCCAAAATCATGTTTAAAATTAAGGATTTGAAGGTAGATTTGTAAGGAAATTATTGAGAAAGAATGATATCAACATTTTAGAAATATACCAATAAAAGAAATCCCATAAGATCTTTTGAAATTGGCCTAAACTGAGCTCACAAAGTCCAAAAATGGAGGAAATATGTTTTAGGCTGAAAAAAGAACTAAATCTATCCAGGGACCATTATGCCTTCCCAAACGTAGGACCATTGTGCAAATACGAGGCTACCCAACCTAAGATTTTACAATGTGGGACTCTCATTGTAAATTCAAAGAGGAAACCAACCAGCCCTAATGATAGTGCATCACGATTGTGGTGCCCATCATCGTGATCATGGAGAAGGAATAATTCATCTTTTCCAAACATAAAGTAGGGACTTTAAATGCAAAAGAAGGAAAATATCCACCTCACAAATACAAGAGAGGTCACAAACGCAAAAAGGGATGTGACCATGCACCAAAAATAACTGAAACCAATAGTATCACAAGTCATAAATTCTCTGAATGGACCCTCAATATTTGTTTGGTACCTAATAGAAACAAACCAATAATGTTATTTAGCTTAATTTAAAGATTTGAAATCAATGGAACCATCCAATTTTTTTAAAAGAGATCATTTATTATGAATTAGCCCCTAGGAACCCCCTAGGCCAAATTTTAACTAGTTTTTTATTAAGAGGTAAAAATAAAAAATAAAGGCTTGGGGCCCAAACTTACTTTGCTAACAATCAAAAATCAACTTTCCAGATCTAATGGATCTATCCAAATCACCATTCAATTCACTGGTCACAAAATAATGATAAAAATCAACAAAACACCTTAAAGGATAATTAAAACCATAAATTCATCTACAACACTCCCGAACGTATCAGGGGCCATGCAAACCATTCGTATAAGTCATAAATAATAAAAAGCAATAATAGCTAAGGACAAAATGGTCAAAACAGAAGATTTCTAAATATCAATTTGAGGGTCATTACATTATCCACTACTAAGATTCGCATTTTAAAATGCCAAAAAATACAAAGGATAGAAAGTAACATCAAGGACCTCAAACAAGCACTTCAACCGGAGTTACAACTATAGAACTATTGGTCTTACTATAGACCCAAACGTCTTTCACACAATGAGTCACAAGGTCACAACACTAGCACCTTCGGCCAAATTCTTAATGAAGCCAAATTTCTATATTTTTTTAACTTCCTCTATACCTAAAAACTGAGTCGATCACATTAGAAGTTCTAAAGATACCCAATTAACATAAATTTTTCTAAGGCACCATAATCCAATGGATACAACCACAAAACCAAATATCATCCTCAAACCCAAAAGAAAAAAAAGAACCTATGAAGCCATAGAGCCACTCAACAAAAAACAAAATCAACCTACTCAAGGTTGATACCATATCTGTCGGATCAGACAACACTATGTTTCCCAAACTAAAATATTTGAGCTAAAAATCAATATTAAATCCACATAAAACCACAAAAAGCCATATAGCATACTTAGGGAACTATACCATAGTCATATCCTTCTTCTCATACCATTGAGGCAAGCGAGAATCATAAAAAAAACTCTATATACCATAGACATGAACACTCTAAATGGCACTCAAATTCTTTGATATGTCTCATTCACAAAAGACCAAGTGATATCAATTAACCCAAAGTCCTTAATAATTTAGAGGAATAAAGAGCCTATTTAATCATACACACAATAGCAACCCACCATAAGGGACCATCAGCCTATAGAAAAAATGCAATAAACATTATGTCACACTAAGGAATGCCAAAAATCACAAATCAAATCTCGAGAAAATCACTATTGGACTTTACCTAAGTCACTAATGAACCATATTGTTAGGACTTTAAATTTCTTAATAGAACCCATAGCTAAAATCTAGATATATAAAAATTCCTTATTTACAAATTCCTTATATTTCTCCCAACTTATTTTCCATTTGATATTCTTCAACATAATAATCATGGAATAATAACACATATTTCGATAAGACCTTTGACTTGCATAGCAGTTAATGCTTCAAGATAGGTACCTATTCTTTCAAAATATTTGTAAATAAAAACTAAGAATCCTTATAAGCTGAACTCCTTCAAGTTTAATAAAAGAGTGTTTCAAAACTAATAAGTATTTCACTTAGGAAATAACAAATATGAAATGACCCTCAAGGTCATTTTCTATATTTTGGCTTATTTTTATTATTTAGATCTTTCCTATAGCTACCCCAAGTCATTTATAACTTTCTAGAACTGACAATGTAGTTACCAGATAATTTGTTTGGTTTTTAGAGCCAATTCCCTATTTTGAAGTCTTCTCTAGTTCAAATTACCTACTGGGAAAAAAAATTGTTAGATGACCTTGTATATCAATTTTGACAATTCCAGTAGTTTTAGAATATCAATTTTAGGTTAGGTGGACCCTTGGTTTGATTTTTGTGGCTTCCATACTTACTTTGAACTATTGGTCGGAAGTTAAGAAAATGGCACATAGGTGTATGATCCACTTTTTATCAAACAATCTTAGATGGAGATTTCGACTGCGCCATCAGTTTGGAATGTTAAATTTTATATGGTAGCATAATTCATTTTGCAGAAACATGATTCTGATGAATCATGAAGGGTTGATAGAGACTCAAAATATTCCAAGTCTCCAGCCGATGCAAGAAAATCTGGTGCAACCACTAAAGCAACCTTTTGGAAACTTTAGAGGAGGTTTCTTTAGTAGATCTTTGGAAACTTTAGTGGCCCTGACCTCCTCAAAAAGTTCCACTTTAGCACTAATTAGCTACTAAAGAACTAGTCACTTAGCGCCAACTAATTGCTTTAGCGGCCTGCCATGTCAGTGGGGAACAACTTTAAAGGCCAACTGAGTGCTTTAGCACAATTGCTAAAGAAACTAAGCGCCTTCTTTAGAGGCATCCACCTACCTAGGAAGGATATAAATACCCTACTTAGCATGATTTTCACCATTCTTCTCCTATTACTTAGAATATTGAACCTAAAAAAGTGGGAACTCTTGGGAGAATCCATTATGGATGGTTTTGGAGCTTGGGTAAAGTTTAATTATGAGTTTCTCCTTTGATTTTATCAGAAGGTTCCATTATTTTCATAATTTAATTCTCCATTCTTATCTAAAATCCTTAAAAAATTGGTGGCTTGATTTTAGCACCATTATGCTTGAAATTCACCAATTTCTTAGGAAAAAGGTTTCTTAAGAATAGAAGGATATTATTTTAGGTTCGAAAGTGTAATTTTACAAGCGATCACATGAGATTTTTATGTAATTTTGGATCTGAGGCACAATAGTGCACTATTGATAGTATTGTTCTCATTTTTATAAGTAGATTGTGATTTTGCTAGTATGGCACTTTGTGGAAACTTCTCACAAAGGAAAATCAGTGATTTAGTAGATTATTCATGCTTTTCTTTGGCATCCAAGTAGGCTATGTTTAACTTCTGCATAGATTGAGCTATCTCATAGTATGATTATGATATTATGATAGATATAGGGTGGGATTTAGGTGGTGGAATTATGAATGAGAATATTTAGATTAGTTGCCACATAGGCTATCTTGAAATTACAAATTAGGAGTAATTAGCTTAGTTACTCATGTCTTGGGTAAATTAGATTCGTGGCTCATGTTTAGAATAGAAATGACTTGTTACTAAATCTAGGTTAAATTATCCTAGTTATTCATGCTTAGGGTGGTGTTGGCCTTAGTTGTTTAAATTAAGGGAAATTGCCTTAGTTGCTATTATTTTAGGTGGGATTTACTTAGTTGTTCATATTTGGGAAGAATTACTATCTTAGTGCTATTTGTAGCTTATTTAGCATCTAGAATAAACTTAGACACCTTAGCCTAGTCCGAGGTATAAGTTGCCTAAAATGGATCTCGAGAATTAGAAAGGGCCCCTCAAGATCACCTTGGGCCAAGACTTGTGTTATCTTTGTAGACTTATTTATGCATGATATAACCTTATTAATGTTTGGTTTTAGACTTGAGAAGATTGAATATATTTAATAAGTTTGTTAATTGGATTTTAAAGATTGATGTTAATTCCAATTGTTGCTAATGATATGGCTTATATATATGTGTGTGTGTGTGATTATTGATATACATTGTAGATATGATTAGTGGTATGACCTATAGATATGATTAATGATTGGCTTATAGATATAAACATTGATATGACTTATGAATATGATGATTGACATGGCCTATGGGCATGGTTATTAACATGTCTTAATAGATGTGGTATCGGTATGGTTTATGGGTGTGAGTAACGATATGAATTATGATTCTAATTCTTGGTCCGGTGTATAGACATGCAAAAAAGGGATTATCTATAGTTATACTTCATTAATATAGTCTATTGAGATGGTTCATTGATATGGTTTACAAATAGGAGTCGTAGTTTGAGTCCAAAAGTTGATGATGATCTTGATAATATGAGTTCCAATTCAATCCTAATAAATATTGATAATGATGATGAAACTATTAAGTTTAGATTCAAGTCTAGCATTGTTAATTATGTTTGTGATGATACGGTTTGGATGAATTCATGGTTATGGTATGATAATTTTATAATTTACAGCTATTCGATTGCTTATTTTCTGGGATTGTGCCCTCCAGGCTTATGGGGGACTGTGTTGGATTATTCACTTTTTTGCACTTATTGGCTTATGGGGGCCAGTCTTGTAGTTATAGTTGTGTGATATTTATGTTACTATTTCATATGCATTTATTTATTTATGTACAAAAATGTAAGAGCTTATTTCTAGGTTTTGCCCTTTTGCCTTGATGTAACGTATTTTGACTTGTGTATTATTGTATTTATATCATGTTTTAGCTCCACTGCCTGATGATGCCATTTGAATAACCATGGTTTGATGCTCATACTACACTTCTGTACAGAATCGAGTACTAGTTGTCGCCGCTAATTTGATGCTCGTGAAGGGTTGATTTTTGAGATTAGGTGAGTTCTTGGAGTTGGAGTTACCCTTTTTCCTTTTCTTTATCTATGTCTAGTCTTTCATCTTTGAGACGGACCGTATTTCACTATATAGTACTCATAGTGTCATGCCCTAAATTCCGTTGGGGCGGACAAGCACCCGTTTTGGGAGAACCAACTCGTAACCATGTACTTTTCATGCATGTAACTATCGCATTCAAAGGTTATGCTAGTATGGATATGATGAATTGATAAAACAAACAACGTAAGTAAGTCCAAACCTACATATAAAAGACTTGGCCATTGGGGCCACAATAATTTAAGAACACAATACTACCATACTTAACTTCACATTAGTCTGCAAAACCTCTAAAAGACACATGGACTTAGTTTAAGGTTGGGACAAATCCCCGCCTTGATCATAACTACTATACAATACCAAAATGTATATAACAGACTCGAAAAGCTCCAAATCAACTTGGAACTCACCAATAGCAGCTGGATATCCTGTGCTCCTACTCGGGCAGTCTACTAGCTGAAGTACCTATACCTGCGGCATGAAACATAGTGTCCCCCCCGAAAGGTGTCAATATAAAGAGTGTACTGAGTATGTACGGCATGAAGTGACTATAAATACGACAAGAGCTCAACAAAATCAGTTATTAATATATAACTATAAATATAAGGATAGAATACCAACTTTGCTTGTGCTTATGGGATCATGTAAATTACATCATTTACTTTGCTTTAGTCTTCTTTACTTTATAAGATTATAAGGCATAATACAAATGACCAGTTGATCAGTGGTACAACAGGATGACCCATTCTAGGAATTTTAAACCCTGGGATACGTTCTTCATAAGTACACAAATCGGGATCGACCCATGCTAGGCTTTCTTTTCGCCCCTGGGATACCACCCGTAATGTTGGGATCGACACATGCTAGGTGTTTCTTCCACCCCTGGGATACCACCCAAAATATATATAGAATCACTTCAGATCATTCTTTTCATCTTTAAAGTTGTTGTTTCGGTGGTCATGTATTAGATTTGAAACTTTGGACCAGTAGCAAAAGGTACGCAAATATGCACTAGATGCAGTAGCAATGAGGTAGAATACAACAATAATAGAAATATAACACATAGGAGCCTAACTAACACTATGGGTCATGTTGACTAAGAGAACAAATCATAAGGCTTATTTTTGAAAGAACCCATATCATACTAGTATTTAGAAAGGAAAATAGACAGATCTAGTAACAACTTTGTAGCCATAAAATCCCTCACTACAATTATATTCTCCCATGTCATAGTCATAATAATCTACGGCTATTGAAAACATGTTCCCCTTACAACACTTTGTACCTACAAAATGAACAAACAATATTAGTGGTAAAAGCTCCTCACCAACACCCGTATGCACTCACCATTGTGATCCTCACAATTGGAGTGACAAATATTGAAAGTTGATTATACTTTGGTAGTCAATAAGGTGTCAATCACTACTTAGTGGCTAGAATAGATTCTTGTTTGATTGATCCAAGACACAAAATAGAAAATTCTACTTATGAACTTGAAACATAAAGTTATACAACAACAACAACAACAAACCCAGTGTATTCCCACCTGGTGGGGTCTGGGGGGGTAGGATGTACGCAGTCCATACCTCTACCTCTGAAGAAGTAGAAAGGCTGTTTCCGATAGACCCTCGGCTCGAGACACGCGGTACCACACAAACACATAGTAAAGCACAGCACAAGGTTACAAGGTTACAAGATTACATAACATAAATACGGCACGAAACATAAAGTTATAACGAATTAAAAATGAGAAAAACACAAAAATAACAAAGACAAGACAAAAACAGAATCAAAACTACTTCAAAATGAGGCAGCCTAGAACCCCACAAATGATCACCTTTCAGAAGTGAACACTCCTTGCTGGATCAACATTGTAAGGCATATGAGTACCCTTCGTATTTGGAGATGCATGCCCTCTTCTTCTCATGGGACAACCTCCACTATAGCTAGTATAATCATTCACACCATTTCGACCTTGATAAGAAAGACTACAAGGTGATGAATATGAATTTTCACACTCTCCATGTGCACTCTCACCATAGCTCTCATAAGCTTTGCAAATGAAAAGGTTATACCTTACACCAATTCTAGTTTTGGCTTGGGAAGTGTAAGAACCCCCATACGTCCCAACTTTATAATAAGAGCCATCACAAGGCTCTTCATTATCTCCATGTTCACCATAAGCACTGGGAACTTCGTTCACCTCATTTTCCCCTCAAATCCGTAACTCTTTAATCGTCATGTGCCTTGATCGTGACTATTTTCAAAGCCCCCATAATCTCCAACAACTTCGTAGCCATAAAATCTGTCACTACAATCATAGTCTCTCTTGTCGTAGCCACAATAATCTATGGCTATCGAAGACATGTTCCCCTTATAACACCTTGTACCTACAAAATGAACAAATAATATTAGTGGTAAATGCTCCTCACCAACACCCGTATGCACTCACCGTTGTGATCCTCATAATTGGAGTGACAAATATTGAAAGTTGCTTATACTCTGGTAGTCAATAAGGTGTCAATCACTACTTTGAGGCTGGAATAGATTCTTGTTTGATTGACTCAAGACACAAAACAGAAAATTCTACTTACAAACTTGAAAACATAAAGTTACGACGAATTAAAAATGAGAAAAGCACACAAATAACAAAGACAAGACAAAAATAGATTCAAAACTAATTCACATTCTAGTAGGCAATTACTAGTTGATAATTAGTACTAGAATCAAGAAATGAAACTAACAAAATAAAGAAAACAAATTTAGAATCTAAACTTGAGCTTCAAGGTTTTTTGATCTTTAATGATGTGGCACTTTGGTGATGTGAAAATTTGGTGACATGGCAGTTTGCAATTTGGATTGGTCAAATTTTAATTTGGAAGAGTGGAAAAATCTATTTTGGTAGGGACAAACAAGACTTTGGAGCCCTTTTCAAAATTTCAAGAGACTTGACTTTTTCCTTGCACATTTTTCACAAGACAGCTTTTTAAAAGGCTTTGTCTCCTTTCCTTTTTTGTAAGCCTTGGAATATGCCCTTTCTCCTTTTTTGGCAACAAGACTTTTGAAAGTCTTTTGCTCTCTTTCTCCTTTTGTGTTGTCTTGGAAATGTTTTCAAGACAAACAAAGATTCACTCTCTTTCCACTTAACTTTTTAGATCAAACCACTATTTTGGAATGTTCTTGTTCAACAACTTATGAAGATCATGATGAACATGAAGAACATTCAACAATGGTACCTAACCCAAATGAGCCCAAAATTTAATGAATTTTGTTTCTCCAAATTCATGTTGCACTCCCAAACACAACCACACATTTTCAAGACACAATATCAACAACAACCCTTCCAATTTCGAGATTCACCCTTCTAGTTTCTTCAACTCAAAAATGATGAACAACTCAAAACTACCCGGATTAAGCTCAAATCCTAGATCTAGACTCAATTAGTGTTATGGACAAGAACCTAAAACTAGAAAAAAACAAAACACACTAAAATATCCTAAATTTAATTTCAAAATTTTGGACAAAACACAAAAATGGGATAGAATTTTTTTTGTCGGATTTTCTGTTTTCAACACGCTTTTTTTATTTTCAAGATAACAAGACCAAGATTGATCTTGTAGGAATGAAATCAATCCTTTCTCTATACCAAATAATACGAGACTGACAACAAATACACAAAAATCAGCCAACAATACAAGACAATCCAAAACACAAGATGAAACCAACTATGGCAGCAATACCACAAAACTGAGAATAAAAAACAAGAAACAAAACACACAATGCAATAAAGAAATGGGGTAGATAAGATGACATAAGAAGCTACAAAGAAACAGGAGCCAAACCGTGTATCAAATAATAATAATATCATTAAACTCGCAAAATCAAATACCTATATTCTTACGGTGACCGCTATGAGAATCAACTCCGCCTTAAACCAACGTTTCTAATCAAATATCAATAATGGCTTTTCCAAACCCTACACTAATGGCTATTCCAAGCCCTACACTACATTCCCAAAGAGAGAAGAAAACTTTTAGTGTCTTTCAAATATCCATCATAAAACTAAAGAGAAAATAACCTAATAGAAGACTATTTATAGGCTAGCTTATTACATAACAAAATGGACAAAATACCCTTAATGAGAGGGGCAGACTTTGTGTGTAAATTAAGGACTGCCTTGGAGTGTTTTGGGGTGTTTAAAGCTCTTTAAAACATTCAACACTTGTGCTCTGGAATAGTAATCAGGGAAAGCCTCCGAGCAACCCTCCACACTCAGAATTTCTCTCTTGAATGTACAAAATGTGTCCTCCATGCATTCTATTATGTCCTTGAGGGGACCAAAGCTTGAGTCTTTAAGTGTTGGCCTCCAATGATGTCATTAAAATCTATGATGGTCTTTTGGCTCGTATCACCCTAGAGCATCCACCTTCTACCACTTCGTTACACATCCCGCCATTAATGCCCGGATTAAAACCATGTCCAAATAATCCAATCACCAGTTATTAACCAAGGTCAATTATTAGTGATATAGTCATACCAACCATACTTTGCATGATTTATCCGTAGCCAAATCATTTAGGTTAAGGGGACTATCAAGTGACCTTTCCATTTACTATTTAACCTCTTGGGAGACTACCATGTTCTCCACAAGCATAACCAATTAGCCTTTAACCTTTGTAAGAAATTTAAACTATTTATAGTGTCATATATAACCTTAAAAAAAAAGAATTCCATTTAAAGAAGTCAATGCAATGAACATATCTTTATGAGCATTTTATCAAACACCTTAGGGGCATAATATAACCAAAAGCAATTCCAAAGACTATTAAACCATTGCCATGCAATCAAATTTCCCAAAACTATCATTGATGCATATAAAAGTATAATTAACCTTAGGAAACCATAACCAAGCCATTATAAATAAACCCCCCAAGTAATAGTTGAAAACCATAAACCATGCAACATTAAAACCATGAAAACATACATAAAATCCATGAATTTTTAGAAGTAATAAGTAGGGAAGACACACATGCCTTAAACTGAGGAAGATGATAGAAGAAAATCACCAAAGCAATCCCCAAATCAATCCCTAAGTTGAAACCCTAGCTCTCTTGAGCCAAAATCTCTTGAGAGAATTATGATGTGTTATAGAATAGATTCTAAGTGTTAATGAATAGAATAATAAGGTAAATAACCTCCTAAGTGTATTAGAAGTAGTGGATCATAATTAAGGTAAGTAGGAAAATGTCTAGAATACCCCAACTTAAGTCCCTTAAAAACCCATCACAGGGATACGACTGACCCTCTTACGAGTCATACCCTTCCTTAAAATTTGTTCCCACCAATCATACCTAGGCCTTAACCCTTGGATTAGAAACTATATAGCATACGACTCATCCAACCAAGTCATAACATCAACATACGATCCATAACCATGATCCATATCCATGGCAAAATTAATTACCAGGAGAATCAAACACTACTCACCATACGAGTCGCCGATATGACTCATATCAAGCCTTATAACTCGTACCGCTAAGTTGTGACCATTCCAGTAATCAAAACTATCCCACCAACAAGCATTGGTTAGCTTACGATAGGACCATACCATTCGTACCCCAACATATGACTCGTACCTTGGAGTCATATTGGGTCTAGAGAATAGATCTCAAGAAAAATTTCTAAGGCCAAAATCTAGGATATAACATTCTTTACCACTAGGAACATGCATCCCCAAATGACGAATAAGGTAGGGGTAACCACACATAAAGTCAATTGCATTTTCAAACATCCCTTTAACAAAGTTTGAAAACAAAAAGGCAAATATGTTAATCTTTCCTATAACAAACTCAGAAAATAAAGCTGTGTTCAAGAAAATATATATTCCGCATGAATACCGGGAGCAGAAATAAAGAATGGATACTTGGACTAAATGTCCTCTATCACTTTCCATGTAGCTTCTTCTACCTTATGGTTTCGCTATAGAACCTTAACTGAAGCCACATCCTTGGTCTACAACCGATGACTTTCCAATTTAATATATCAACTGGGACCTCATCATAAGATAGAGAATCAGAGATATCCAACCCCTTTAAAAGAATAACCGAAGAAGGATTACCAATACACTTCCTCAACATGGAAATATGAAAGACCGGATGAACCAAACCCAAACTAGATGGTAACTCCAACTCATAAGCTACATTACCAACTCTCTGTGAAATCACATAAGGACCAATAAACTGAGGACTGAGCGCCCCCGTCTTATTGAACCATACTACTCCTTTCATTAGAGACACCTTTAGGAATACCTTGTCCCCAACCTCAAACTCCAAATCTTTATGCCAAACATCCACATAAAACTTTTGGCGACTCTGAGCAAGTTTAAGCCTATCCTGAATAACCTACACCATAGCTTGATAGTCTAAATCAGGACCAAAAATATCTGCCTCGCCAGGCTCAAACCATCATATAGGATATCTATACCTCCTACCATACAAAACCTCAAAAGAAGCCATACTAATACTAGAATAATATGTATTATTGTAAAAAGACTCTACAAAAGAAAGATACTCAACCCAACTGCCACCATAATCAATCACACATGCCCGAGGCATGTCCTCTAATGTCTGAATCATTCTCTTCGCTTGCCCGTCTGACTGTAGATGAAAAGCCATACTTATACTGACCTTATTCCGTAACACTTTTTGGAAAGACCACTAGAAATGAGATGTAAACTACGTACCACAATCAAAAATAATCAAAATAGGCACCCTATGAGACAAATCAAATGGTCGCCTTAGCTTTTGATGACTTCTTTGGAGGCCAACATCTAAAGGCTCAAGACTTAGTCACCCCGAGGGCACAATAATATGCAAGGAAGGCCCATTTTGAGGAAGACATAAAGTAATCCCATGAGTGAAAGGTTGCTTGGATGCTTGCCTTGATGCTAACCCAAGGACCATAAGCCTTGAAGAATGAACCATACTCGGTTTTAATAGCATGGAATAGATGCCATTCATCAAGTCCAAACACATAAGGCGCCATTTATGAATATGGAGGCTCGTGAGAGTATGTGGCATTTATCCAAGGAAATATACTTGATAATATGTGAAGAGAGACCATAAATATACTCCAAAGAGGCCTTGGATACACTCCAAAGGCACCTCAACTTAGGGGTATTATGGTCTTTTAAGACTCCTCTTTTACACTCCAAAGGAGCACCCTTCATTAAGGGTATTTTAGTCTTTGTTTGTAATAAGTATAAATAGATAATTAAGCTTCTTTTCCCTAAGTTTTGATGAATGGATTGAGTGAAACTCAAATTGCATTTTATTTCCTTAGTGTAGGGCTTATAAAATCCATCTTAGTGTAGATATTAGAAAAGATATTAAAACTAGGGTCATCATTGAGTATGGAATCACTCTTGTTGACATTTTGGCAAGAAAGGTTGGGTGCTTGAGGAGTTGATCCCTTTGTGTCCACCTAAGAATGAGGTGTTATCCATTAATGGTGAGGTGTGTTTAAGTGTTTAATACACACTTAGGTGCTAATCACTAGAGTTTGTGTATGTTTCATTACTATCTTTCATTTAATGCAATTTTCTTCTTGTTTCTACTTCATCTCCTCTGTCTTTAGTTTGTGATTTTTGCTTCTTTAGTCTTGAATTTTGATTATAGCTTTGTTTTAGATATCATTTGGTATCAAATCCAAGTATTAGAGTTGTTCCCACAACTCTAAGTCTTTGATCTAAGAAAATCTTCACAAAAAAAGAGTCTAGAGTAAAAAAAAATCCACAAAAAAGGAGTCAAAAATCCAAAAAACTCAAAAAAATTATGTGTTGTCTTGTTGTTGGTAGTAGATTCAAATTTCACAACTTAGAGATACTAATTTTTAGCTTGTTTTGATAGTTTGTAGTGTTAGATTCTTGTTCTCTAGCACTTAAAGGGTCTAGATCTAAGTTTAGAACAAGATTTGGTTGTTTTTGAGCTACATCCACCATTGTTGTGGCTTGTTTGAAGCTTTTTGGAGGTGGTGACGTTTTGGGTTTGTGTTGGTGACATGATTTGTTGCTTTTTTTTTGTTTATTGAGATTGCCTTGGCCTAAGGAACCTAGATCCAAAAGAAAATTTGAAATTAGGGTTCATTTGCTTGTTGGTCAAACTTGATCAACTCTTGAATATTCATCTTGTTCTTCCATCATCTTCATATCTTAGGGAAGAAGAATATTCAAAGAGCTTGTTTGATCCAAAAAGAGGGAATAAAGAGATTGCACTTTTTGTTCGTGAAAGAATATTCCTTGGCATATTCATTGTCATCCAAAAGAAAGAAGAGACAAAGGGAATAATCAAGTACAATTAAAAGTACAAAGGGAGGACAAACTCATTTTGAATTCATTTGAAGCTATAAAAAGGCTTCAAAACATTCATTTTTTCCTCTAAAACCGAAATCCTTCTTCCCTAAAGGAGTATTTGGCTGAAACAAGAGATTTTGAAGTTGAAAAAAAAAATTAAAAAGTGATGGCCAATCACAAGCTACCACATCATCACTTTTGTGAACGACCAAATTAAGTTCTAAATTAGATTTCTAATTTTCTATTTGTTGTTTATTGTTGCTTTTTTGTTGATTCTACCATAATTACCAAACTAGTAATTACGTACTAGGTTGATAAGTAGTCTAGAGTTTTCTTTGTTCCATGTCTACGTTTCTTTTGTGCTTTTATCATTTGTAATTCATTGTAACTTGTTGGTTCAAGTCCATAAGCAATTTTCTTTGAGTCATATCAAATGAAAATCTATTTTGGGCCAAAGTAGAATCATCTCTCACTCACTTGCCAAGTACATGCCAAAGTTTCAACACTTGTGAGGTAAGAATCTGAGAGTGAGAGAGTTGGTGAGGATATTTGAACTAACTTGTTTTTTTGTTTTGTAGGTTTGTTTCTTTCTTTTAGGTACCATGACTACCAAAAATTTTAATGCCACATTTGATCACATCAATCACCATTGTGATAGCTTCATTGAAGATATACGCCAAATGCTTAGTGCACTAAATCTCGATTTTGGGAAAAGAGATGAAGAGGTGAAAGAAGGGAGAAGACTTGACAAACTCCCTTGTGATGCAAGATTCTCAAAGGATAAAGTGATCTTCCATGATTCGAAATAAGACAAAAAAGAATGTGCTCAAGAACATAAAGTTAAAATAGCAAACTCTTACACTTTTGTACATGTGAACGATAATTGTGTGGCTAGTAGCCCATTGAGCGTGAGTGGTAGCTTATCTATTTGTGAGTGTATTATTTCTTTTCCTCTTGATGATGATGTACTATTGTGAGTGTGGATACACTAGTTGATCCTATTGATGACTAAATTAACTCTTCTTGTAAGATCAATTTAAGTCCACCTAGTGTTGAAGACAATGTAATAAATGAAAGTACATCATCTATTGATTCTTTTCCTATTTTTGATGATGTACATGTTGTGAGAGTGATACACTAGTTGATCCTATTGATGACCGAATTCAATCTTCTTGTAAGATTGATTTGTGTCAACCTAGTATTAAAGCCATTGTGTTGAATGAACGTACATCATCTTGTGAAACTTGTGTTGATCAACTCGTGTGTAAAAATTTCCCACAAATTGAAGTTATATGTGTTGTAATTAATAGAACTCAAGTGAGTAAAGAATTTTATAATGTTTGTCAACAAAATGGGAGTAAACCCGGGAGCTATTCCCGGAACAATCTTGTGCTTGAAACCGCTTTTAAACTTGATATTGATCTTTTAGAGAGTGAAGAACTCAAGTGTTCTGAATCTACCCGTGGATTAGATCATGCTCTCTTTAGGAATAATGTCTTATTTGAAGATGATATAAACACTCCTAATGAGCCTATTGGTGAAAAGAATAGAATAGCTTAATTTGGAGGCTATAGCGTATATGCTAACCCATTATGGTATGACAACATTCCTCCTAAAGATGGAAATATCTTCTTGAAAGATGAGAGTACTCTTAAGGGTAAGGAATGTGTAGTCTTGGAAAGGAATAACCAATTGGGTGATGAATGCTTTGATTTGCTTGAATATTTAAGAAACCCAATAAGCGATTTTTCCTTGAAAAATGATTGCGGATGTGATTCTTTGTATGACACCCCAACTTTGTTTGATTATTATGAGGATGAATTGCTTGTTTTTTATAAAGACTTAAGAAATAATCCCTTTGATTTTTGTGGTGGTAGTGCCAACTTGAGGGATCCTCCATAAAAGGAGAAAGTGTCCATTGCTTGGAAATTACTTCTTCTTCTACTATGTGTGACCTTATTGTTTAGAGTACTTATGGCGATGATGTTGAAACTAGTGGTGAGTACATACATAAAGACACCTTAGTAGAAGTTGACTTGAGTGATATCTTTCTCTACTCTCTACTTGCTTTTGATGATATGTATGCTATTGTTGAGAGTATGTTGTATAGTTTGGGTGAAGCCTACAGGAAAGGTGAGTGTTGTCTATACTCGTGTCTATGGCCACTCTTCCCGTTTGACCCCGATTCCAAATATAGAATTGATGATGTTGGTGCATCCAACTTGTTACTTGGTCTACATGACAAGCAAAGTATCACTTTTGGTGAATCCCATAACCAAATCCTTTGTCCATATTTCATTGAAAATTTAATAATTAATTCAAAGATCCTTGGTTATATTGCAAATATGTGCAACCTTAGTATGTTGAGATGATTTGGTTTGCTAACCCTAACCTTAATGCCATGAGGAGTTTGTATTTGTTTATCCTCTCTTCAGTTTTACAAGGTTTGGATTCGAGGTCGAATCATTTTCAAGAAGGGGAGGATAACACAAATCAAATGGTCACCTTAGATTTTGATGACTTTTTTGGAGGCCAACACCTAAAGGCTCAAGACTTGGTCACCCCAAGGGCACAAGAATATGCAAGGAAGGCCTATTTTGAGCAAGACATAAAGCAATCCCGTGCGTGAAAGGTTGCTTGGATGCTTGCCTTGATACTAACCCGAGGACCATAAGACTTGAAGAATGAACCATACTCAGTTTTGAGAGCATGAAAGAGGTTCCATTCATTAAGTCCAAACACACAAGGCGCCATTTATGAAGATGGAGGTTCGTGAGAGTATGTGGCATTCATCCAAGGGAGTGTACTTGCTAATATATTAAGAGGGACCATGAATATACTCCAAGAAAGCCTTGGATACACTCCAAAGGCACCTCAACTTAGGGGTATTATGGTCTTTTAAGACTCCTCTTTTACACTCCAAAGGAGCACCCTTCATTAAGGGTATTTTAGTCTTTGTTTGTAATAAGTATTAATAGACAATTAGGCTTCTATTTTCCTAAGTTTTGATGAATTGATTGAGTGAAACTCAAATTGTATTTTCTTTCCTTAGTGTAGGGCTTGGAAAAGCCATCTTAGTGTAGGTCTTGGAAAAGACATTGAAACTAGGGTCATCATTGAGTGTGGAATCACTCTTGTTGACATTTTGGCAAGAAAGGTTGGGTGCTTGAGGAGTTGATCCCTTTGTGTCCACCTAAGAATGAAGTGTTATCCATCAATGGTGAGGTGTTTTTAAGTGTTTAATATACACTTAGGTGCTAATCACTACAGTTAGTGTATGTTTCATTAATATCTTTCATTTAATGCAATTTTTTCTTGTTTCTACTTCATCTCCTCTTTCTTTAGTTTCTGATTTTTGCTTCTTTAGTCTTGAATTTTGGTTATAGATTTTTTTTAGCTATCACCCTATGCATCTTCACAATCTCTTGAAGATACAACTTCGCATAATCTTCTGCCGAAAAGGTAGTCCTTACAGGCAAAAAGTGAGCAGACTTAGTCATCCTATCCACGATGAACCAAATAGAATCAAATTTGTTTCTACACTGAGGATGACAGGTAATGAAATCCATATTGATCATCTCCCACTTCCATTTAGGAAACTATATTTCTTGATTCAACCCACCAGGCCTCATGTGCTCAACCTTAACCTGTTGCCACACCATGCACAGGCCACGAAGTTAACTACATATCTCTTCATACCATTCCGCTAATAGATCTCCTTAAGATCATGATACATCTTTGTCGAGCCAGGATGGACAACATAGAGCGACTCATGCGCCTCAGCCAAAACCCTTTGTCGCAACCTATAGACATTTAGAACACACAACCTCCCTTGGTACTGTAAAGTACCATCACCACTATTCTTAAACATAGCCACCTTTTGCCCACAAACATCACTCTTGATTTTCATCAAGACCGGATCTAATACTTACTTCTAATTAATCTTTGCACCAAGAGACGATCAAACCACTTCTTGTACCATCACACCACCATCCTTGGAATCCAAGAGACGAACTCTAAGATTGGCTAAGTGGTGTGTATCTTTCACCAATACCCGTTTTTCTTCTTACATAAGCCAAACTTCCCATAGGCAACTTGCTAAGAGCATCAGCAACCACGTTAGCCTTACCCGGGTAATAGTGAAGACTCATCTCATAATCCTTGAGAAGATCAAGTTATCTCCTTTACCTAAAATTAAGTTCCTTCTATGCGGACACGTATTTTCAAAGATGCCATATTTTCAAAGCAAACGGAACCACCAATATCTACAAATCATGGTTAGGAAAATGCTTCTCATGCACCTTCAACTGCCTGGAATGATACAAGCACAAGGAGCATCAAAAACAAAAAGTATGGTCTAAGGGTCGAGGCTTCGGAATCGGCTATAAATTGAAGACTTTTTGGAGTATTTTCAAGCCTTGATCAAGAGAAGGAAGGAGGGGAACTTGTACATTCCATAGGCACCTCCAGTGAAGGGAAAGGAAGACATTTGACACTTCAAAGTAACACTCCATAGGTGCCTCTATCTAAGCCCTCATTAAGGGTAGTTTTGTTATTTGGCATGTAATAGTATAAATAGACCATTTCTTCACTTTTCTTATTAGATTTTGATGACATTGGATATTATTTATAGATTATAGCTTGTATTTCTCTAGTTGTAGCATAGAACCCGAAATTGGGACCTTGAATACATTGAAAATCGGTTTTCACTTGTATTGGGTCATTTGTCAAGAAAGGTGTGCTTGAGGAAGTACGAGTCCTTTGGGTCACCTAATAGGAAGGTTTGAGATTGCATTGTGACGTATGTTTGAAGGTTTTGATACACCTTCTAGTGCTATTCATTACTGGAAGTGAAGGTCTTTCTACCTATCTTTACTTTTTATGCAATTCTTCTTCTTCATCTCCCATCTAAGTGTTGTTTTCTCTTTTTTGGTTGCTGGAATTTGTCATTTTAGTAGCCATCTTCGTGTGAGATAGTACTTTAGGCTATCAGGGAAGCATAGGAAATCACCTTCCCATGTTGCATCAAAACACAACCAAGCCCTACCCGAGATGCATCACAATAAACCACAAATCCATGATTACCTTCCAACAAGATCAAAATTGGAGCCAAAGTCAACCTATCCTTTAACTTCTCAAAACTCCCATCACATGCATCCGACTAAGAAAATTTAACCTTTTTCTTAGTTAACTTAGTCAAAAGAGCAGCTATTGATGAAAAGCTTTCCACAAACTGCCTATAATACCTGGCTAAACCCAAGAAGCTCCAAACATAAGATGGAGTGGTGGGCCTAGGTCACCCATTTACCGCAAAAACCTTTTGAGGATCAACCATTATCCCCTCACTAAAAATAATGTGACCCAAGAAAGTCACGGCATTCAATCAAAACTCACACTTATAGAACTTGGCAAACAACCGTTGTTTCTTTAAGATTTGCAACTCCACACGGAGATGACTAGCATAATCCACCTCACTCTTTGAATACACCAGAATGTAATCAATAAATATAATGACAAAAAGATTCAAGTACTACCTGAACACCCTATTCATCAAATCTATAAATACCGCCGGAGAATTTGTCAACCCAAATGACATCACCAAGAACTCAAAATGCCCATAGCGAGTACAAAAAGCCATCATAGGGATATCCACCTCCCTAATCTCAAGCTGATGGTACCCAGACTAAAGATCTATCTTAGAAAAGAACTTGGCACCTTGCATCTAATCAAACATATCATCTATTCTTGGGAGACAATACTTGTTCTCGACCATTACCTTATTCAGCTGCCTAAAGTCAATAGACATCCGAAAGGAACTATCCTTCTTGCGTACGAACAACACTGGTGCACCACACGGAGAAACACTAGGATGAATAAACCCCTTATTCAGAAGATCCTTAATTTGCTGCTTGAGTTCCCTTAACTAAGCCGAAACCATTCTATAAAGAGAAATAGATATTGTATGAGTGTCCGAAAGCAAATTAATACCAAAATCTATTTACCTATTCGGATGAACACCAGAAAGATCATTTGGAAAGACCTCTGGAAACTCATAACTACAGGAACTAACTGCAAAGAAGGACCTTCTGAGTTGGAATCTTTAACCCGGACCAAGTGATAAAAACACACTTTAGAGATTAACCTTCGAGCTCTAAGATAAGAAATAAATCTCCCCCTAAGAGTAAAGAACAACTCTTCCATTCTATTTCAAGCTCACCAGGGAACCTCAAGATGACCTTACGAGTCCGACAGTCTAAAGATGCATAACAAGAATGCAACCAATCCGTACCCAAAATCACATCAAAATCCACCATCCCCAACTCAAACAGACCTACCAAGGTTTGCCTATAACCAATAGATTCCACACACCCTTCAGTAATGGTTGAGTCTCCAACTAGAGTAGAAACAAAAAAAAGGTCTGAAATGATCTTCGGATCAAAACTAAAAGACACAGCTATATAAGAAGAAGATAAGAAAGAATGGAGCGTGGATCAAGTAGACAATATACATCATAAGAAAAAAGTAATAATGTACTAGTAATGACATCAGGTGATGCCTCGAATTCCAGTCGAGACTCCAAAGCATACAACCTATTCTGACCAATACTAAAACCGGGAGCAGTAATAGAAGCAGGTGCCACACCACCAGGTATAGGAGCATAAGATGAAGCCACCAGAATCTTATTCACCTCTATAGCAACCTTATTGATCAGAAAATCCTTCAAACTATGGCTTACTTGACCACACTTGAAGCACTTATCTTTACCTTTCTCATAGAATCCCCGATGAGAATGACCAAAGAACCAACAAGGAGGACATGAAGAAATAGACTAACCTCCAGTCGCCAAAGATTGGACAACCTGAGCCTAAGAATTATTACCACCTTGGTGACGCCTATCGCTCAACTACTATGGGTAAGGAGAACTGGCAGCAGAGAAGGAACAGAACTCCCCCACTTTTTTCTCTGTCACTTTATATTATCTCTACCGCCTTAAGACTGTGCACCTTCCTGATCAGAAAACCTGCCCCACTTTCCCTACCTATCCCTAAATTTTGCTCGCCTTATTTTTTCATCCTCAACCTACTGCATATAAATTGTCAACCTAGAGATATCTATATCCCTAATGAGCAAAGCAGTCTTGCTCTCTAAAATCAAATCTCTATTCAACCCAGAAGTGAACTTTCTTATTCTTGACCTCATATCAGCCACTAAATTAGAAGCATACCTTGACAACTGATGAAACTTAAAGGTATATTCCCTCACATCCTTTCTTCCTTGCCTGAGGTTCACAAACTCCTTCATCTTAGATTCCCCCAACTCCTCAGGAAAGAAATAAATCACAAAGGCAATAGAAAAGGCCTCTCAAAACCCTTTCTCTTCCATATCACCCTTATCTCTGTCCCACTTCTCATAATATTGATAAGTAACATCTTTAAGTAGATAAGCTGCAAAGCTAACTCCCTTTATATCAGAAGCCTATATAACCCAAATATCTTCTCCAATTTATCCAAGAAGCCCCGTGGGTCTTCCTTCACCTTCACTCCCATAAAAGTAAGAGGTCCTATCTCCATAAACTGACCAATCTTTGTGGCCTCAGCAGACAATACACTAGCCACACCTCACTCAACTTGAGAAGAAACTATTTGAGAAATAACATGAATAGACTGATGAAACTCTGCATTCATCAAGTTGCCCTGAGGGATCGAAGGAGTAGTAGGAGGAACTCCAGCATAATCAGGAATAGGACTATAGATCAAAGATGTACTCAAGATGTAGGAGTTACCCCTTCAGTATTATCCTTAGATGGGATGGAAATTTTTTTTTATGTTACATATCTAAGAGGTATGATCTAAAAGACAAACAACTAAGGATTAGAGAAAATTCTAGGAATAAGAATTTCAAGAAAGTGAAACATTCCTAAATGTTTCCCAGCCTTTCTCTTATGAGTGTGGCACACTTCATAGCCCTAAAAGAGACTCTACTCGACACGGCTTTGTGGAGTTATCAGTTGTCCATGAACCTAAAGATCTGATACTAACTTGTCACAACTCAAACCAAGGCTTAGACATAATGGGCATCTCAAGTCCAACCAGAGACGAAGGACTGCCCCCTTAACCCAACCCAATCACCTTTTACAGCCTTAGATGACCTGAATTTTAAGCATATAACAAGATTACGCAAATGCTCTTGTTAAGACTCTAGAATACAGTCACAATAGTGACTGACCCAAATGAGTCTACCCATACAAAACCAACCATCCATACCATACAAAATCAAATAGAATATCAAAACATAATATAATAATCAAACCCAAAAAGCAATACAATGAAAAAGTCAACAATATCATCTAATGATATTTGCCCCAACACCAATGCCAATGCTAAGGGCAACACCAATATCGATCCCACTTATACCAACCCCCACAAGTACCATAAAGTCTCTATACAAAAGAATACAAATATTCGGTTGGGATATGCCCTCAACTATGGCCAAAACCAATATCCAAAACAGAAGCAAAATGTCTAAGAATGTCCAATCATGAAATAGAGCCTTCTGGAAAGATAGAAGCTTACCACTTCTATCCAAATGTTCTCCTAGAGTCAATAACTATAGAAGAAGAGTTGAACAGCCGATTCTTGCATAGTGTTTGTATACAACTTCCAGTAGACAGGTTATCAAAATAACCACTAGCATGTATCTCAGGATAAAGATAAACTAATGTCATTTAAACAACTAAGTAAAACCATCCATGATGCATACAACCATACATATATATAAGTGTCAGGAAAGAGAATCCACATTTACCATGCATTTAAAACCTTAACCTAGGTTGTGCAACCTTACTGTTTAACCATACCTATGGGCCATATAGGTTCAGATCCCCCTACTGAAAGAGTCCCAGTGCGTGTAGCTACACGACCAGGAAATATCTCATGGGATGACAAGTACATCCCTCCAATATAAATGTGACACTTATGTGTGGTCATAGAAGAACCCTCATATCAGCAAATATGAGTTTCCAGTTTTGGTCTCCCCCCAGAACCTCTACCTTCCATGGCTTAGTTACATATTCCGTCATTAATGCCCAGATTAAAACCATGTCCAAACAATCTAATTACTATTTATTAACTAAGGAAAATTATTAGTGATATTGTCATACCAACTATTCTTTGCAAAATTTATCTTTAGCCAAACCATTTAGGTTAAGGGGACTCTCAAGTGCCCTTTTTATTTACCATATTAACCTCTTCAGAGATTGTATGTTCTCCACAAGCATAACCAATTATACTTTAACCTTTGTAATCCATTTAAACCATTTATAGTTTCATACATAAGTGGAAAAAATCAAGGGTTGCATTTAAGGAAGTCAATGCAATGAACATATCTTTATAAGCATTTTATCAAACACCTTTAGGGCATAATATAACCAAAACCAATTCGAAAGACTATTAAACCATTGCCATGCAATTCAATTGCCCAAAACCATCATTGATGCATGTAAAAGCAAAATTAACCATAGGAAACCATAACCAAGCCATTATAAACAAAACCCCCATGTAATAGTTGAAATCCATAAACCATGCAATATTGAAACCATGCAAACATTCATAAAATCCATACCTTTTTAGAAGTAATAAGTAAGGAAGACACATATTCCTTAAACCAAGGGAGATGATGGAAGAAAATTACCAAAGTAACCCCTAAAGAAATCCCTAAGTTGAAACCCTAGCTATCTTTTCCTAAAAGCTCTTGAGAGAATTTGATACATTTTAGTATAGATTCTAAGTGTTAATAAATAGAATAATAGGGTAAATAACCTTTTAAGTGTATTAGAAGTCATGGGTCATAATTAGGATAAGTAGGGAAATTTCCAGAATACCCCACTTAAGTTCCTCAAAAACCCATCATAAGGATATGACTGACCCTCTTACGAGTTGTACCCTTCCTTAGGATTAGTTCCCACCATTCGTACCCAGGCCTTAACCCTTGGATCATACATTGTCAGCATGTGAATCATCCAACCAAGTCATAATATCAGAACAGGATCCATACTCATAATTCGTATCCCTGGCAGAATGAATTACCAGGAGAATCAAACACTGCCCACCATACGAGTAACTAATACTACTCATATCAATCCTTACTACTTGAACTCATAAGTCATGACTGTTCCAGTGATCAAAGTCATCCCACCAACTAACACTGGTCAACTTATGATAGGACCATACCACTCTTACCCCAGCATAGACTCATACCCTGGAGGCGTACTGGGTCCAAAGAATAGATTTCAAAGAAAATTTCTAAGGTAAAAACCCAAGATGTAACATTACATATGATTTTTCATGCTTTAATTATGATTCTAAACTTATTGGTGCATGGGTATGGTGAATGAATTAGGAAACTATGATTCTCATAAACTTGTGATTTTTGAAGGGGTTATGACCCCAACCCCATATTGTGAAATGGGGTTTTAATTATAGAAATGTGGGAATTTGTAAAAGTGAACTATTCTTGAACTATTGCACTAATATTTTGAATTGAACCATGTGAGTTCATGTTTTCATAAGTTATTATATAATCTAACCAAGGGGCTATGAATTCCCTCAAGTGATGTAATTGTTTGGCATGTTGTTATTACCTTGAAAGTATAGTTGGTATGACAATACCAACAATCTATTCCTTAATGTTAAATATATTTCAATATATGGGAATGTGTGATGAATGTTTTATTCTTTAGTATGGGTTGTGTAGCTGAATCATGAAAGTAGAGGTCTTAGTAAATAATACTGGAAACCATATTTATCGATGCGGTTGTCTAATTGACTAGGGAGGTTTGAGCCCCCTTATTATTATTACATAATTAGGGTAGTTTGAGTCCCCCATACATCATTACATAATCGAGTGCTTAAGTCACCTTATTATGTGATTGGGAGATTCAAGTCCCCTATACATATATATAAGATTATTTTCCTGTTCGTGTGACTACACGTACTAGGGCCTGGATAAGGGGTAAGAGCTGGTCCCATATATCCCATGGGTGCATGCTATGATGGTTGATCTACACAATCAAGGCTAAAGTTTTTAAAGAGTATGTTAAGCCTTATTTCGTATCCCGATGTGTGATACATACATATGTATATGCATTTGATTATGTGTACTAAATTAGAATGTATTTGAATTGATTGATCATGTCAATATTTTAATCCTTATCCTTGAGTTTCTTGCTAGCGCTCCAATCGCTAACCGTATTCAACATGTTTTGGTCATCAGCTCATGAGTTGACATTAAAGTGGTGATCTTCTATACTTTGGAATTCTACATTTCATGTTTTGGTCTCTTATGTCTCAGACTGTTTAGACTTATTTTTGTCTATAGTCGGGGGCATGTCCCGACGCATTATTGATATTTAGTTTTGGTACTTTGTCTAGAAGGATTTGTTTGGATTACTGTAGAATTAGGCGGTGTTGGTTAATTGTTTAGCTGGACATTGTTCTATGGGTATAGACTTGTTTTGATTTTCTTTAAGCTTATTGCGTGCTATCTTGCTATATTTTTGAAATTCATCTAATATTGGAAGATGTTGTGTTTTATTTGGTTAGGTGCAGGGGGTTATCTCAGGTCCATGTGGGACATGAGGTACCCATGATAGCCAGGCCCTAGTTTAGGTCGTGACAAACAACCATCCTCTACATAGGTTAGACGTTGGACTCTATGCTAGCTCACATGGTTTATGTAGGTTATAAGAAACTCCCATAGAAAGGATAAGTTTCAAAAATTAAGTGTAGTGACACACGCATTTTATCAGATTATTCTTTGTTATTTATGTTTTATGATATTTTAGTTTTTAGTTTATTTTCGTATATTGGTGAGTCTATTAACAATTAGCATGCATGTTTTCCGTTATGGCACATATTAGTTTTACTTATTGCATTCACCCCTATATACTTAGTACATTTTAGAAGTGCTAACAACATATATGTCTCTGCGGCTACATTGCTTCATAATATAGGTTCTGGTGTTCATCCTCAACATTACGATTAGCCATGATCACCAAATCCTACATACCGGCAGTTGTTGAGTTCTCATGGTTTAAGGACAAATGCTATGTTTACTTACAAATGTCAATTTACTATTATTTCAGCCTTTATGTTTTTAGTTTGGGTTAGCTGGGGCCTTTTCCAGTGGCTCTTTAGTCTTAGTAGAGGCTTGTCGAGACTAGCCATATGGTGTGTTACTTTCAATTCCTCAAGAGTTTCAATTGTTTTTTTAGCTAGTAGTATCTATTGAGATTGTTCATTCATATGAATCTAGTTTTATGACCCTTTTGTTTCTGCTCTTATTTATGATTATTTTATCATAGTTCAGTGCTGAGCAGATATCATGGGTTAGTTATAGGCTACTAGTAGTCCTAAGAACAGTGTGACATCCATGGGGTAGCCTCGGGTCATTATAGAAACCAATAAAGTCACAAGTCACAAATTCTCCAAAAGAACCATTGGGATTTATTTAAGACTCTATGGAAATGATCCAATAATGCTATTAGGATAAATATGACATTCCACACTCAATGGAACCATTAGATTATGAAAAAGAGATTGTTTACAATGAATTATCCCCTTGGACCCCCTTAGGCTAAATTTTAACTAGTTTTTAATTAAGATGTCAAAATGCAAAATAAAGGCTCAAGGCTAAATGAACTATGCTACTAACCCAAAGTCAACATTTCGTATCTAATGGAACTGTCCAAATCACCATCTGAAGGTCGTGTCACAAAATCTTGATCAAAGTCAAACCAACTTCCTTAAAGGATGATCAAAACCCAAAATTCTTCAAAAACCCTCTCGAATGCATTGGAGACTACACCAACCATTCACGCAAATAATAAATAATATATAACAATTTGAGAATCAATGTGATTCTGAATGGTTGATCGTATCAATTAAATAGTACAAAAACAAACACACTTTTAAACTTAAGATCATAGGATAATTCATGGGATAATAACATTATTCATGTCTACAAACATATAGCGGGGGTAGTAAAATATAAAAAAATAACTTAATATATATTGTCCTATGAAATGAGGTATGGGAAGGTTAACAGAGTATACGCAGACCTTATGTCTACCTCAGAGTTAAAGAGGTTATTTTTGATTTACTATCAGCTCATCGGGAAAATGAAACTCAAGAAGCCCAAAGTAAATTAATGAAAATGTGAAACCAAATACTATATTATTAGGAAGCCATTTTGATTGATATTCAAAAATTAAAGTGTCATTACTTACTAAATTAAATACACCAAATGTATATGTTAATTTAACTGCTGGAAAATAAGTTACAAACAATAGAGTCACTTTCATTTTTATTATATAAATTTTCTACAATTAATTATGACATATTTCCCAAGGTCATTTCACGATGCTTATCTAGTATTTTTTATTTTATGTGATTTATAAGTAATTACACTAAAGTTGGGTTTCTCTTGTTAGAACCCATAACCGAAAATTTTGATCCTGAGTCCACATCTATAATGATCTATACCCTGGCATGAATTTTCTATATTTTGACTATTTTATTCATTCTTTTACTTCTATTTTTGTATTTGTGGGCCGTAAAATTAGTTGACACAACTCTTGAGACATTTGGTTGAGAGTTAAGTGAGTTTTTGATTTCAGAAAGTTTTTAAGTTGGAATGGTTGGCCTTGATTAACATTCAGAGATTTGAGCATCCAAATTATATTAGTCATCAACTCTAAAATGACAAAATTAGGTGGGTTGCATGGTTAGATCGGGTTTTGGGATTTCAGTGTGATTTTAGGTGTTTGGAAGGAAAGATGTATTTTATTCCTAAAGTTGGTGTTGGGCCCCACTTATTGATAGTGACATCGCTAGAAATTATGAATACATGATTGAGTCCCGAATGTCAAAATAAGCCTAGTAGCATTACTGAATTGTGTTCAATGGGTCTCAAACACATTTTTGAGGGTCCATTAGAGAGTTTGAATCTTGAAAGTTTCAACTGTTATTAGCATAGAAATTATATTCCTTCATCCCTATCAGTGATGAGTAATAATGAGCAAATTTTATTTCTTAATCGCTATTGCCACAACTTGGTCATTGATAGCTATAAGCAAATTTTTATTCCTTCATCACTATTGTGATACCTTGGTCGGTCATAAAAATGAGCAAGTAATTTTCACGAATTAAACATTGTGTAAGTTTCTAAATTACTATTTTAACATTTCTCATTAATTATATCATGATTTTTACTTCAAAACTTGATTTTTCAATTGGACAATTTGAGCTTCTCCAGGTAAAGTGAAGACTTGATAATTAATTGATTTTAATGTACATTTCATCTCTATTTTTTATTATATTAAAGATATAGACTTTGAAAATTATGGGTAACATAAAATTTTGATAAAATTCAAGTTTTTCCCATGTGGACTTGGGGTTTATTTTTATATTGGGTTTTTGGACGTAGATATTGAAAATAACAATATGGGTATCATCGCTCTCTTTTTCTCATGTTGATTTAATATTTGAATAGATTAGGATCGTTTAAAGGTGATTCTAAAGGTCAAGGCATTTATGTGATTCCGTCGAGATTCAATTCAACTTGCGATCTTATGTTAAGGCAAGTTTAGTCTTTCCTAGAATCTTTTTTAATGTGTTATGTGTTTATATTGTACCTAGATGTAGTAGAAGTAATGGGGGTCCCATATAGATGAGATGACCAATATCTGTATGTGTATCTATATTTCATGATAAGTTAAAAATAATCAATCAACTTGGATAGTTTAGCTTCTGTATTTGCTAGCATGGATTTGTGATATATGAATGATAATGAATTGAAAGTGACCCCTCGAGCATGCTATTTGACTATTTTGCTCCTATTCTAAGGACTTGAGTTAGTATATGTACTGATTGATAAAATAAACCAAGATTTTTGGATATTTAAGGTACAAAAGGAGAATCTGTGAGATAGAGGAATAATTGATGGTATGGATTTGATTGACTGGATTGATTCTTATAGGCTAATCTTGTGTTAGGCTGAAATGAAGTTAGATATTAATTGTTTCTTTGATAATGACCTCTATGAATATGTCAAAATCATGGTAATAATTTTATTAATTGTAGTTGAGGACATGATTCACCTGTTAGGCAATGTTCATAACTTTTTTGTATCTAAAAAGATCTATGATTTGAGGACATTATTGTATTGAGTCATTGAGATAACTATTTTTCCTGTGTCTGAAGTATCTTATTTTTTCCTTATGATTTTTCATGTGCATACTATTATGTTAATAATATTAGATGGACTTTGGGCAGGATCCAGATCGAGGTACTCTAATGGCCTTCGGGTAAGATCAAAAGGTTAAGACACAAGATTTGTTGTATCACTCTATGATGACCTATGAGTTATAATGACTCTCTAAGTCATTTCTTGTGTTTTTACCTTTTTTCTGCATTAAATCTTTTTTATAGCTGCTCCAAGTCATTTGTGACTTGGTAGGACTGATAGTTCGATTATCAAATAGTTTATGTTATTTTCAGAGAAATTTTCTTATTTTACAGCTTTCATTGTTAAGAAAATGGTCTATGGCATACACTTTAGGTAAACGGCCTTACATTCAAGTTCTTGTGGCCTCCTTATCTCTAGAATATCAATTTTAGGCTAGGGGAACCCTTAGTTTGAGTATCGAGGCTTTCAAACTTATTTTGGGTTATTGGGTAGATTTTGGCTAAAATAGATGCTTGGGTGTGGGACCCACTTTTTATTGATATGAACTCGGATAGATATTTTAATGGTTTTGTTGAATATTGAATGCCAAATTTTATGTAGTAGCATATTTAGTTTGTGTTAATGGTATTATAAATAAATCTCGAGGGCTTAGTGGGAAATTTGGCAATGTAATAAAGTTGTTAGTGATGTTGTACGACAAAATTAACCTTCACATTCGTGTGGCTTTGGATGCATTCATGAGTGTATAGCTGATCCACCTTCTTTTTTGCGATTGTGGTGGACTGACTGTGTTCATGAAGGTCTATTCGAGCCAGCTCCTACATTCATGACATGGGTCTTATTCTTGCGAAGAAAGACCCCTATAATGTTAGTTCCATCCTTTTTAGCTTATTTTTTAAGTTTAAAACACCATAGTAGACATTTGTAAGGTCAAAAATTATGGGAGTTTGAGTATAAGGAGATGGGATTAAATTGGAAGCTTGATTATGATCATTTTCTTTCCATTATTCTCATCATTTTTTTGTTATTTCATCATTTAATTCATTGATTATATCTTTTTTTCCTATTTTATTTGGGGTTGTTTAGAGACTAAATTGGGCTCAAAATTATGCCCAATTTTAGGGAAATGATGCTTTAACTGAGAGGGATGCAGTGATTATTTAAATTTTGTAATTCTGCAAGTGTGCCTCACATAGGATTTCTAGTATGATTTATGACCTGAAGCATAAATATGCATTATGGATATCAATATTCTTATTTGTCGTATAGCTTATTTTGATATTGGTAAAGCAATCAAAAGCTTCTCAAAACGTAAAAGCTCTAGAATAAAGGATTATATGAGCTATTGATGATGTCAAAGTAGGCTACTCTTGCTTTTCTCCTAGACTATGCTTCATTATTATCTTAGTTTAGTATTGTGCTAGCTATAGGTGGGTATTTATCGACCAGTGGTTATTTTATAATTTATTAATTAAATTAGTCAATTAGGGGCCCTTTTCGGTAGAATTCGACACTATATTCCTTTATATTAGTTTATGATTTTCCATTAGGAATAGTCTTAGTGTACTGAGTCCCTTAGGATGGGATTGAAAAGCCCTAAACTAAGTTTTATAGGTGCTTTCCTTAGGCTGAGTTTTTAGTGCTGGTAGTAGGGCCCATCGACCTTTCTTTTAGTTAGCTTCTTGCCTTACATTAAGTTTTTAGGATAAGTAGTGAGCCCCACCGGCCTTTGTTTTAGGTAAAATGCCTAAAATAGATCCTTATTAACTTTTGACCTTTATTCTCTATGATAGGTTAGATCTTAAGTTTTAGGATGACTTAGTCCTTCCCATGAGCACTATTTGGCTTTGTTACCTTGGGCAGAGTTATATTTGGCTATAAATCATATTCATTGGCTTATTATGTAAGACCTTTATCACTATTAGAAACCTAACCGCCTGACATTATAGTTTTTTAATGGTTGGACTTTATTGGAGTTATACTCTTGGATCATTATTACTTTTATATTATTTATGAATTTTTTTTAGTCCAACATCAAGCAACTTTATTATTATATATCAGTCTTGGTTCACATCCGATAATTTACTATTATATTATTATTTTCTAGTTTTGGTTTGAGTTTGACATTTGTGATCTATATGGATATTGATTTGGTATTTGAAAACTAGTAAAGACCAATAAGACTTGGCATAATGGTAGAAAAGGCATTTTAGTTATGTTTATTATGCATTGGCTAATTTTATATTTGCTATTGTTGTTATTCCATCTTTATTTTAGTGTTTCTCCTTGTTTGCATCCACCGTACTTATGGGGGCTTAGTTAGGTTATTTTCTTCTTATTTGTGCCTTATGGGCTTATGAGGGCCTAGTTAGGTTATAGCTAGACTTCATTTTCCACTTTTGAGTTACCTAGCTCATTTGCATTATATCTGTTTTGTATAGTCTATTATTTTTAAGTAATCCCTTTAGTTTAGACTTTAGTGTACACTTTTGTACTTTATACATGCTTTTACTATAATTTTGCTTAGTCGGTCAATGATACCTACTGAGTAAAAGAATTTTGGTACTCAAACTATACTTCTGCATCGTTTCCCTAATCCAGATTTGAGTATAAGTCACCATCGCTGATGTTATCCTTGGGTGTTGCTGCTATTCAAAACTAAGGTGAGCTTTTAAAATTTAAAGTCAATCCTCTTCCTCCTATTGTTTTTGATAGTATTATCAGCATATTCTGAGACTAGGATGTATATTTTACGTATTCTAGTACTCTTTTTTGGTATAGTAGCTCTTCTATCAACATTACCAGGCTGTTGGAAAACTCATTTTGTATATTTTTTCCTTATCCCTCTATTGTACAATATGTTTATTCTTATATATCACTACTTTTCATTGCTTAACTTTTCCATGGCATATCTATTTCCCTTAATATTTGATCTTTCATTTGTTAGATCATTACTTATTGTTCTGGGCTATGGCTTGGCTTATCCACTGCTAATTTGAAAAATTAGGTCATGACAGTTTGGTATCAGAGCCTAGGTTCATTGGTATTATTGATACAAGAGCAAGTGTTTATTAGAGTCTTGTGGATTGGTACGATGATGTACATATCCTATCTTTGGGAGGCTACTGGACATTCTTATGAAAATCTCACCTATTTGGTTTATTTTTCTATGTTATGTATATATTGGTTTCTAGATTCTCATTTATTTTATTCTTTCACCAATGGCTAGGATGCAAGCCATGTTAGGCGGGGATTAGGATCTTGATCATGTAGCCAAGGCATTTGTAAGAGTCCAAGGTTGACCCATACTTTTATTTTAGGCTAAAGCTGCCCCCAGTTCAAGACAAAATATTGTAATTGCTAAAAATCTAAAGGTATCACTAGCGGTTCAGCCACCATAATAGCTGGTGGGCTAGAAGAAAGTCCAAGCCCCTCTCGAGTTACATCTTTATCAGTGCTCCAAGATTTTTTGGTATAACTATTAGGTTTAGTAGGTAGTCCACTGATAAATTTAGCTCATATAGTAACCCATGGTGGTATTAGTTTAGGAATGCAGCAACAATGATGTCTCTAAGAGTAGAGGTCGCATTAGTACCAATAGTTCCTAAGTCGATAGTAGCCTAATCAGTTATGAGTGTGGGGAGTAGAAGATTTTGGGTTGATTTCTGAAGTTAACCTCACATAGATTCGGAGGGGCCCCAAGCAAGGATGCATTCAAGTTGTTGACTAGTTGTGGGGAGAGGATGCATAATTTAGGCTTGGTAGAGGCGCGTGGTGTAGACCTTACCACTCTTAAATTTTATCGCCCAGCCACATAGTGGTGGAAAGGTTATATTGATTCCATCCAAATCGATCTCATTTTTTGACGTGGTCTTAGTTCTCTAAGGCTTTAATGGAGAAGTACATGCCTCAAAACTTTTGCAAGTGTTTTAAGGATCACTTTACAAGACTAGAGTAAGTTTCTATGTAAGATGTAGAGTCAGATGTGAGGTTCCATAAGCTAGCTAGGTATGCCACTATGATTCTATTGATGGAGTTTGAACGAATATGGTGTTTTGTAAAGCGCTAAGACTTCAACTTCACATGGCTTCTCAGAGTTTGGCTGCAGTGAGAAGATCTTTTGCTCATATAATTAACTATGACCAATCTATTAAGGAGATGCATCATGGGGTCCAAGGGTCCAATAATAAGTAGCCATGTTAGTAGGGAAGTTATAATGAAATCCATAATTGGTTATAGTTCAGAGTTAGAGGTTTTCTAAGTAGGTACCCCCAACGTAAGTCTTATTAGCATTAGGTTAATCTAGTAGGCCTGTTTAGGTAGCACTTTAATTTTTAGATAGGGGTTAACTTAGTTATAGTAGTCACTCATCGAGGGGTGCATAATTAGGGTCTTCAACTTGAGGTCTCCATTCTAAATCAGCTGAACTTTCTTAATAGAGTAGAGTGCCCAAGGGATGTTATGATCGTGGTATTGTAGGACATTCAACCAAAGTGTGTCCCTAAAATGGGATGTTGATCCTTTAGTGTAGAATGCCCAATCGATTAAATAAGTATCATCTCTAGCTAAGAGGGGGGTGCACAAAGTTGTAGGGGTGGTCTCCAGGGTTCGAGAGGAGGTCCTTAGCAAAGTAGGGTAGGTGGTTGGCCAGGAACCCAATTTGAAATTGGATAGGGTCCCTTATATTCTATACCTTGTAGGTCAAAGGCTGAGACTTCAGATATTTTATCATAGGTATGATTTTTGCATTCCATCAATCAGCTTCTACTTTATTTGATCTAGGTTCCATATATTTATATGTTTTTCTAATTATGCACCCTAATTATGGTTGTCTTGGGATCCATTATCTATGTCTTTAAGTCTATCTACTCCCTTAGGGGATTCTTTAGTAGTTGATCTGGTATATAGATTGTATATTTTTACATTTTGGGAGAATTCCAACTAGGCTAAACTTATTATGGTTGACATAGTGCATTTCAACGCGATTCTAGGCATGGACAAGTTATCCCCCTATAATGCAGTCTTGATTATTTTTCAAGATCATTACTTTAGCTATATCTAACATACCCCTAGTTATGTGACAAGGTTTTTCATATGCACATTGATGGAGATTAATTTTTATTTTAAGGCTAGGAGACTAGTATCGAAGGGTTGTGCGTCACTACTTTCTTATGTTTATAATATTAGTACAAAGAGCCATTTTCTTGACTCTATTCTTATAGTTTTTGACTTTTCTATGGACCTACTTGTCTTTTCACATGAGCATGTTATCGAGTTTACTATTGAGTTTGAGCTGGGAACTCGGCGTATTTCAATAACACCTTACCATATAGATCCTACTAAGCTAAAAGAGCTGAATACCTAACTCTAGCATCTTTGGGGCAAGGGTTTTATTAGGCCAAGTGTATCTATTTCAGGTGCTTCTATTATGTTCCTAAAGAAGAAGGACATTTCTATTTGTATACCTATCGATTGAAAGTAATTGAATAAGGTTCAGTAAAGAATAAGTATCCTATGACTCATGACAATAATTTGTTTTTCTAGCTTCAAGGTTCAATATGGTTTTCTGAGATTGATTTGAGATCTAGCTACCATCAGTTAAGGATTAAGGTGGAGGACATCCCTAAGATAGCCTTCAGTACTCGCTATGACCATTATGATCTCCTATGATGTCTTCTAGGTTAACCAATACCCCAGAAAAATTTATGGATTTATTGAACCATTTTTTCAAGACTTATTTGGACACCATGAGATAGTTTTATTGATGATATCCTTGTCTATTAAAAGAGTCAAGAGGTGCAAGAGTAGTATTTAAAGACTGTGCTCCACTCTTTGAGAGTATAGTGTATATGTAAAATTCTTAAACTGCAAGTTTTGGATTGAATCTATATCTTTCTTAGGGCATATAGTGTCCAAGGATAGTATTTTAGTAAACACACTAAAGAATAAGGCTATTTGTGATTTAGCTAGGCTAACATCTCCAAATTAGGCTTAAAGTTTTATCGGATTGATAAGCTACTTCAGGTGGTTCATCGAGATATTTGCTACTATTCCAGCGCCTATGACTATATTGACGGTAGAAGGCTCAATTCAAGTATTCCAACAGTTACGAGGTGAGCTTTCTCAGGCTTAAAGACTTTCTCACTTTAGCTTATATTCTAACTCTTCTAATTGAGGTTGAGGGGTTTGCTATTTATTATAATGGTTCTAGTATTGGTTTAGGGTGTGTTCTAATACAGCGGGCCTGAGTTATTGCATCTGCTTTGAGACATCTAATGATGCATAAGTGCAACAACCCCATTCATGACTTAAAGTTGGCAGTGATAGTTTTTGAACATAAGATTTAGAGGCATTATTTTTATGGTGTTCTCTGCAAGATTTTCTCTGATCACTATAGCCTTCAAACATTATATCTTAGAGCGATCTTAATTCGAGACAATATATATAGATTGAGTTGCTGAAGGACTATGACCTTTTGTTCTATACCATTAGATCAAGGCGATTATGGTAGCAGATGCCTTAAGCCAAAAGGAAGTAAATATGGGTAGCTTGACATCCATTTTAGCTTTTGAACTGTCATTGGGGTCTGCCATTTATTTCTTGTCCGACATGATAGTGCAACTGGATATTTTACCACCCAAGAGGATTATCACTAGTGTTGAGGCTAGGTTTACCTTATTGGAGTAGATTTAGGGCAGGCAATTTGAGGATAGCAAATTATATAACATTTGAGATTGAATGTTTAGAGGTGAGTCCAGGAGGGCTCTCTTTGATTTAGAGGGAATTCTAAGATTAGACAGTTGCATTTGTGTTTAGAGGGTAGGAGACTTGATTTAGTTGATACTTTGGGAGGCTCACAACCCCTAATATTGTATTTACCCTGGCTAACCAAGATGTAATCTAAGAAAACATTACTTGTGGAGAGATATAAGGATATATATAGAAGAATTTGTGGCTTGTTGCGTATGTTTTTAGTAGGTGAAGGCCAAGCATGTGACACTTGGTTGATTGCTTAAGAGTCTACCCATTCCTAAATGGTAATAAGATCATATTAATATAGATTTCGTGGGTTATTTTCCTTGAACTTATCGTGGTTTTAATAGCATTTGGCTTATCGCAGATTGATTGACTAAATCTGCCCACTTAATCCCTACACAGACTTTCTTTGGTGTCAAGAGGTTGGCTCGTTACTATTTTTGAGAAGTGGTTTATCTTCATAGAGTTCCCCTATTTTTTATTGTAGATAGAGGCTCCCAATTAATTTTTTGATTTTAGAGGGCCTTTCAAGAGGAATTGGGTACCCAAGTTTCTCTCAACACTCATTTTATGAGGATATGTTTTACGTGTGTGTTATGGACTTTGGAGGTCAATGAAAGTATCTTGGGGAGTTTAACTATAATAACAACAACCATTTGAGAATTCAGATGGCATTATTCTAGGCATTATATGGTAGGCGTCGTCAATCTTTGATGGTTTGGTTTGAGACTTCGAGGTTAAGCCAAGTGTTACTGATTTTCTTTATGAGTCATTGGATAGGGTTAATGTGATTCAAGATAGGCTACAAGAAACTTGGAGTAAGTAGAAGAGCTATGCCACCCATAGACTTCATTCCTTGAAATTTAGAGTTGTTAATTAGGTCTTTCTTTGTGTACCACCTATAAAAGGTGTGATGTGGTTTTGGAAGAAGCACAAGCACAACCCTAGGTATATCTGACCATTGGCTTACTTCAAATAGTTGGGGAAGTAGCTTATGAGTTGGTTTAGTCTCTAACCTTTTCAACCATCTATCTATGATGTGTTGTTATATTCTTGATGAATCTTACGTGTATTGGTGGGACTCGATTTAGTTGGATAAGAGGTTGACCTTTATTAAGAAGCCAATATCTATCCAAGCTAGAGATGTCAAATAGATACATTGTCAAATAGATACATTCTATATATATTTCTATGGTTAAGGTTTGGTGGAGACATAATCCAATCAGGAATGCTACCAGGGAGACCAAAAGTAAGATGTAGACCTAATATTCCTTCCTATTTGAGCATTCAGGTACTTCGTAATCCTTTACTTTTGTGGATGAAAGTACTTTTAGTAGTGGACGTGGTAATGAATCCAAGTCATTTCTTATATTTTTTTCTTTTTCTAAATTTGGAGCTTTCTTATAGTTGGCTTTATGACTTGTGTGACTTACAATTCAGTTACCTGGTAGTTCATTCGATTTTTAGAGCCATTTCTCTATTTTTGAGCTTTTGTTGTTCAAAAAATAATCTCATGCCTAAACTCTAGACAAACAACCTCGGATGGCAATTCCTATAGTCTATTTAGCTCTGAAATATCAATTTTAGGCTAAGGGGACCCTTCGTCTGGGTCCCAAAGCTTTAAGACTCATATAGTTTATTGGGTCGATTTTGTATAAAATGGATCCTTGGGTGTGGGACCAACTTTTGTTCTTATCAAAATGACCTTAGATGGAAAATTTTTATAGTACTATTGAGTCTGCAATAATGAATTTTGTAGGTTAGCATAGCAGCCAAAATTTTAATTTCAAAATTTCTTAACTACATTGTTCCATACTAATTCGAGACCCAATTCATTGAAATCCCTGTAACTCGTAATGAGGTGCATTATTAATAATGACAAAATAAGTCATTACAAATTGGCTAATTGAAGATTTTTAATAAATCAAGAATACAAGGCTCGTTGTGTCTATATCTAGGCACATAAGACTCATGTATCAATATCTAACAACCATAATAGTCTAAAAAGAAACTATAAAGTAGCCTTAAAGTAAGTAGACAAGTTGTATGAGGTTGCTATCAATAGAATAAGTGTTCGACGAGGGATAAATATACCTACTCAAATAGCAAACACAACAACTACAACTACAAGTAGCTAGAAATAATATACTAGCTCTATTGTACTTAGGCTCAAAGGAAACATGTTGAGAAGAAAGTATAGCCTTAACATACTTTTTTCATGAGTACAAGAGGTCTATCAACTTCTTCCCATACCTTCATAAAACTACAACACGGAAAGAACTCCATCAATTAAAGGAATACAACGTACAACGATAAGCCCATAAAATTTATTGATTTTTGTCATAGAGTAATATTCGGGGTCTAACATATATATAAATTGATAAATATTGATTCTTACCTTGCTATACAGACCTAAAGTACTGTCATAAACTCAAAATAACCTTGCTTCCACAACACCCATAGAGATACGTCATGAAATCAATAGGGCAAAATATATAAACATAATGGGCTCACAAAGATGGACAACTTCTATTATACTTCTGAGCTGAGAGCATCAACATCCATGGAGAATTTCTAGGCTTTAGGTAATATTTTTTATGGTATATAGTTGAATTTTCTTAGTTTAAAATGAAAGAGAAGCAGATTTTATAAATATCCACTGACCTAGGGGTTAGAGCCCAACCTACACGCCTACTTATGGAGTCTCATAAACACACACCTCTCTATTGTGAAATTGTATAGATGAACAATTTTGTGTATTAGAAACTAAACTCGTGGACTTCCACTTATCAGGTTGTATTATTTCTAAATCTTTATAAATTAGGAGTAAATATTAGAGATATTTGACCCAAATTTTAGAGAATTTATTAATGCAATTTACAATAACTTTATCTGATTTTTATTTTGAAACTTGCTTGACTTTAAAATTTAAGATATGATCATTATGTGAATAGAATACCTAATAACACATCTTTCCTAGCATATTAAACACTCTTGATGGAACCCTAAAAATATGGAGTAATTTAAAAGCTCGAACAGGCAGGGTGTTACACATATATGAACCAATCAAACGGCAAATATCAATAATAAATCTTTTTCAATAGTACATAGTCATACTTGACTACTGTTTCTTTATTATACAATGGATGTTAGTACAACAAAATAAAACTTAAAAGGTATCTGGTAGATATTTTAAAGCTAATAAACAAAAATAAATGCAATGATACTACAATGATTGGAGTCTGAAGATACAAAGGGTGTACTGACAAGTCCGAGAGCCTAGACTCACAAGTTGAAACTAAAGATATTCATATTTAGCAACCAGGAAGGATTATCGCTAGAGTAAGCTTATAATTTGATTAAATTGATTTATAAATATTTTTTTGATTTACTTATGCATTTGGAGTATGTTTGGAAAATCACGTTGGGAAATTAGATTTGGTGTAAATACACAATTTGGACTGTTTGGCTGACTACTTAATTATTTGGTTACCATGTAATTGGGTGTAATTGGTAGGGTGTAATCATACTCTCCAATTCTTAGGGGAGCTGTGAGTTGCTAGTTATTACATTGTAATTACAAGGTTACTTTTATATTTCATTTTTAATTCTTATTTTAATTTCTTTTCATTTTAGTTTACTTTTATTTTTATTAGTTTTGTTAATCTAATATTTTTAAAAATTATATTTTTATTTTACATTATTTTTATTTATTTTCCCAACCCTTACTTCTTGTAATTTCATGCAACTACTTGTACTATTTACTTTTATTTATTTTATCCATTTAGTATTATTATTTTAAAACTAAAGTAAAATTAATTGTTAAATAAGGTTGTAGACTTACATTGTCCTTTTCTTTTGGATTATATTTATTTATGTTTACAGTGTAATATAATTCTGTTAGAGCTATGTTGTTTAAAGTTACAGAAGTAGTATATATTTGAATTTATTTGATTAATTTATTAATTATGATAAAATTAGATTTATATATCCACCAAAATATTATAAATATTGCTTAGATGAATAACGAACAAAAATTGTAAAAATATAAAGAATTAAAACAAATAATATCTAAAAAACATAAAGAATTAAAAATAAGGATAGAAAGACTACAGTATAACATAATTGTTGGAGTTAGTAAAAACGCAATAAATTCACAAAAAGAAGAAATATCAAATTTAGAATCAGCAATAGATAGTCTAGAATATATATATCAACATAACCTATATATGTTTAAATAAAATGAACAAAGAAGAATTTATAATAGATGAAAAAACATATGAAAATCACGAAGGATCAAAAATAAAAATAGTATTCTCTAATTTAGGAAAAAGATATAAGAAAATAGGTGAACACTTATATTTAATGTTAGAAAAAGAAGAATTAAAATTAGAAGATAAGTTGGCAGCCATGGTAAAAATAGAAAGAGAAAACGAAGAGATATATGGAAAAAAGGAAATAGATAAAATAAAACAACAAACCACAGAAGAAATACGAAAAATAGAAGAAACTAAAAACAGTAGGATTGCTGAATTAGAAAAAGAACTACAAATGCTAAAAAATTTGTATGAAAAAAAACAGAAAGAAAAAGAAGAAAAAAATAAAGAACAAAAATTATTAATTGAGATAAATCAATTTAAAGAAAAATTAGAAATAAAAAATAAAGAATTAGAAACCAGTGAATTAGAAATAAATACAATAGATGCTGAAGAAACAGATAATTATGATTCGGAAGATAGTGAATCATGTATAGAAATTCTAGAAAACATAGGAAAACTAGAAATTAATGAAGAACAAGAAGTAATTAATGAAGAAAATCTAGAACTAATAAATACAGATGTAAATACTCTAGATAAAAATATAGTACCTAGTACATCAGAAATAAGAAAACCAACATATAATTACAAAAGTAAGATTAAAAGATATAATCCAAAGGATGAATATAATAAATGGACACCAAAATAAATAATTAATTAATTAAAACTTTTTAGATTTAGACTGTGTAATAGACACAAATAAAATAATACAACTATGGGTAGGATATATGTCAAAACAATTATTAGATAATAAAATAGATACAACAAACAAACCAGAATATATAGAAAAAACATTAATAGAAACAGTAAAATTATAGTTTTTAAACCGTGCCGAAGAAAGTAAAAAAGTATTAAGATCTGATAATAAAATAGAAGGAACATCAACAACTACTAAAATACTACCAACAGAAATATTGAAAAAATATGAAAGAGCTATAAGAGATGAATTTAGATATGTAACAACAGAAGAAGAAGAAGAAGAAGAAGAGCAAACAAAAGAAAAAGATATAAATAGAAATTTAATGTTAAAACTAGCAATATGAAATATGTGCTACGTAGATGAATATACGTGCGCATTTAAAGAATATTATTATAAAGGAACATAAAATACAGAAGAAAGTAAAGAAATAAGAAGATTATATTTTAGTAAATTACCCAAACCATTTAGTTCAAAAATAATAAAGAGTTGGGATGAAGCAAAAATAGTAGATACCCTAGGAGCAAGAATAAAATTTTTACAACAATGGTATAGAAATCTATGTGAAAAATATAGAGAAGAAATAAAAATGAAAAAAACATTAATAAGAAATTTAGCATGTTGCAAAGATAAAATAACACCTCAATTTGGATGTGAAGAAAGATATTATAAGAAAAGAAAAAGACATAAGAAATACAAGAAATCAGAATATAAGCATAAGAAACCAAGAAAAAGATATTATGTAAAAAATTATGAACACAAAAGACCATATAGGAAAAAGAAATCTATAAAAGAATGTACTTGTTATAATTGTGGGAAACTAGGACATTTAGCTAGAGATTGTAAAATGCCTAAAAATCCAAAAAAGAAACAAATATCAGAAATAAAAATAAAAAATACAGAATATATGCAGATAGATTATATAGATTATGAATTAGAAAGTGAAGATAGTATATATGAAATTTCGGAGAATGAAACAGATAATGAAATAGATAGTGAATTAGATGAATTAAATGACTGAAGAAGATATAAAGATGAACCAAATAACTGAAGAAGATATAAAAACAATAACAAAGGAAGAATATTTAAATAAAGAAGGAACAGATCAAAAAATAATATTTGATAATAATATATTTGACGAAATAAAAGGAAAAGAGTTAGACTTAAGTGCAGAAAAAAATATTTAAAATACCAACAATAAAAAATATATTTAGTAGAAAAAGGGAAGAATACTACGTAGTAAGTCAAAAAGAACATGTAATAGACTGTAGATATGCAAAAGGAAGAGCATAGTGTTGTCTATCAAGATCTACTTTGATATTTATTAGGATTTGAAGCATTCATCTTTTACTCAGATTAGGAGTAAATTTCCTCTATAAATAAAGGGTTTTGTTCTCTGTATTTAGAATCTTATGATCTCTCATCAGAGAAGAAATAAGAATCGCTCTCTCTACTCTTCTTCTCTATTCTTTATTAGTTTATAACACGTTATCAACACGAAGTCTCTACTTTATTTTAATTAGTCAGACGGTAAGCTTGAATCTTGGTATGGGTAAGATATCTACGCATGATAAAACACTTTAATAAACTGAAAACTTTCATGGCTAATAAATAATGAATTTGTATAAGGAATATATAATCTTTCTATGTGCGTACAACCACTATCCACTATTGCTTATTTTAAAGTTAACTTTTAAGGGATTAAAAAAAAGAAAAATATACATTGTATGTATGTAATTTGCTGGCAATGTTCTGTGTTGATTACTTTTTCTGTAGCTAGCCTCGTTTTTTTTCTTTACATAAATTGTTATGACAGTATAGCCACGACATGTGTATTGCTACTTATATGTCCTATTGTTTTGAGTACGGAAAAATTGGAAAGTCCTACATATCGTTGAGTGTTAATGTTATTGTATTAATTTTGTAGAACTTATCCTCAACAATCTTGTAAATTGGATATCTCATTGTGCATAGTAGATGTGTTAGTAAACTTTATCTGTATTTCAATATCTAATTTTCACGTTGAGTTGCAATATATAAAACCATGATGTTGATTGAATAATAATGCAAGTGAGAACATGTTAATATGTCATTGTTGGCTTGTTCGATATATCTTGTAGATTAAATATTAATTTATTTTGATTTTACTCACTTATAATCATATTCTATCGACGCATACAAACAAATTTTGGTAATGTTGGATCAAGATAAAAGTTAATTTACCTGCCAAATTCAATGAGGCAATGCCTGATAAGAACGAATTGGATTCGTTTATTCCACCAAATTAAGAATTAGGTTCTATTAAACTTTGATGTCATTGGTTAAATGATAATATACTGGGCTCAAGTCTCATCGATTTATTGCCTAGGACGCCTTTATATGGATAAAACATTGAGTTTGAATCTTAATGCCTATACTGGTGATATTATGATGGCTAAGGCAAAATAATGGGTGTTTGGTGAAAAGTCATGAAATTCGACCCATTGAATATGCTCCATTCCATGAAGTAAATGCGATAACAATATATGATAAGTCTGAAATATGACAACTTACTTCATTCTTGAGGTGTATATAGTAGCAGTGCATAATATGTCTGAAAGAAGACAAGTGATTGAATGCACGAATATACGCATGGAGGGACAATATGACAATGATCATCAAAAGTGATCATATTTTCATACCCTTATATGATTATAAGATATGCTAGAGAAAAATTCTCTACATCATATATATGCCTCGATTTGCTTTTGAAGTAGAAAAATCTTGAAAGAAGTTATAAGCTATCATAATTTGATAGGCTTAAGGCACGATTATATTCCATTCCTGGGGAATGAGAAACTTATTAATGCAAATGACACTTGATTGTGATTGTATCGCAACTCACCTCCGAAAGAGGTTGAATAATTTTAAAATCTACTTCTAAAGTAGTAAATCTGAAATTTATTCATGTAATAGTAAATCTGAAATTTACTAAAGAAAAAGTACATGTCATGATAAACTTGGAGTTTATTAGAATAAAAGTTCATAAATCGATATGACCAATTATGACATCTCGAAGATGTGCATGTATTGAAGAACTAGAAGATTCTTCAAGAATTGTTTATGTTGTTTGTTCTCATGACAAGTTGGTTGGGCCAACTAATATTGGGATTAGATCCCTTCAAATCTGAAAATTATAAAAGGTGAATAAGGGCCCGTTCATCTATCATGTATGTGATATATTAAAATGATGCATGAATAAAATGATCGTATGTACATTATTGTCAACCTGCAGTTTGATATTCATAAAGTTACTTGCTCAATAAAATTGAGTTAAGCATGACTTTCAGATTGTGTAATCGAGATAATTCATCTTGATGATGATGGTTTAACATTGAATGCCTTCGATAAATATCTAAACCATTGCTAATGAGAACAAAACTTCATGTATTGGTCTGAAATATGATATATTGCAATAGCATTTGTATGCATTAGACCAATCAATTATGATTATTTATTCCCTCTCAATTGGTTCAAGGTCGGGAACCAATTATTCTATCTAATAATTTTGATGTGCGGTATACGATTAATGAATATACCATAATGCACAAAGATGGATTCCTCAAAGAAGTAGAGGATGTATATTAGTTTTCCTAACATAAGGGGGAGATTATAAGTGCTATGAAATATGTTAGGAATTATCACCATATCCTTATCCAAAAGATAATTCAAGTCAAATGCTGAAAATATCTCATATTAAGCGCAAGTGCTCTTATTTTGTGTTCCTAAAGGACAAAGTCTATGCATGCATAAAGCGTGGTAAACTGATCAGTTCCAAATGAAATAATCCTAGAAAAATAAGGAGAAAATAATTATAATAAGAAGGCAATGAGCTCTTGAAGAGCCTACGACATACCATTTCATGAAACCTTATAAGAGGTTCATGTACCTGAAAATAATGAAGTGATGAGATCTCAAAATGTTATGTCGCATTGTGAACCGATACAAAATGATATATCATCAATATCTTTGACACAATATTAGTGCAATATTGTGAAAGATTAAGAGGATCTGAATTCTACGTTTATTTAAGCATGTTGACGTAGAAACATTTATCAAGTGATATGAAAGGGTGCATCTTGGTAAGTGAAAACTTATTTGATTTGCAGTCCAGACACTTGAAGATGTCACACATAAAATGTTGAATATTGTCACTTGACAAAATTTGTATGAAAACTTCTTTAAGGATTCAAAATATAAAAGCTTCTAGGAAACTTATTGATAATCCTTATATTGTATAAGCTTATAGCTTGAAAATTATTGAAACTCTTGGAGAGTTTTCAAAAGCAATAAGATTATTTGCTTAAATAAGAAATATATCAATTTAGATTGGTTATGAAGTACCATATCTTAGTACAATTGATGCACTTATGTATCTTGTAAAAAACTACAAGACCCAATATAGCCTTTCACTCAATTTGTTAGCAAGAAATATTTCTACTCCTACTAGGAGACATCAAAATAGGATAAGATACATGAGTTTATTTTATTCTAAAGATTGCAGTCCCAATCTTACTGGTCATGCTGATGTTGGGTACTCATCTAACCCAGATAAATCTCGGTCTCAAACATACAATGTGTTCACATATGGGGATACTGTCATATCTTGGAGATATACAAAGCAGTCTATCTTAGCCACTCCATCAAATCATGTTGAGATAATAGCTATTCATGAAGCAAGCCAAGAATGTGTATGGTGAGGGCCATGATACATCTCATTCGAGAAAAATGTGGTGTAAAATGTGACAAGCAACCCATAATTTTATACAGAGATAATTCAGCATACATAGCATATCTTAAGGGACGATTCATAAATAGAGATAGAACGAAGCACATTTTGCCAAAGCTTTTCTACATACATGAGCTACAAAAGAACGAAGCACATTTTGCCAAAGCTTTTCTACATACATGAGCTACAATCTTACGATCTCTCATCAGAGAAAAAATAACAATCACTCTCTCTATTCTCTCTACTCTTTTTCTCTATTCTTTATTGTTTTATAACATAAACGATATAAAAAGTAAAGACCCAATAAAATATGTACACCTTGGAGGAACAGAGATATTAATAAAAACATGTTTTAGAGAATGAATAGATAAACCAATAGAATTATATTTAGCAGATGATAGAATTATAAAACCTATAGAAAAAAGTATAATAACAACCATAAAAGGAAATTTAATATACCAAAAATTTAAATTTATAATAAGTGCAAATTATTTAGTAGCAATAACAGATAAAAATATAGATAAATCATCAGTGTTAAATTGGAAAATATCAGGAATAGAACTAATCCCAGGAAGTAAAATATTTACAGCAAGATGTAAAAATCTATATGTATTAACAACAAAACATAAAATAACAGGAAAACATAAAATTAATAAAATACAAATAGAAAGTCCTTTTGAACAATTCGTAAAAACAATTGATAATAGTGATTATAGTTACAAAAATATAGACATAGAAGAAGATTTAGAAATAATAAATGATAGAATAAGTACATCAAAAAGAATAGCTCATGAAAAACCAGAATCATCAAGCTCATAAAAAAGAACAAGTTATGAAACAACTTCAACAATTAATTTAAACCAATATTACATAACAGGAACAATAAATGAAAAGAATATTTAATACTCTTAAACACAGGACAAGAAGAAAATTATATAGGAAAATATCTAGTAAAAAGTGAAGAAATAAAATTTAATAGTAATATATGCCCAGATCTACCAAAGAGTCTAATAAACATTAAGGATACAGCAGAAATAATAATAATAATAATAATAATAATAATAATAATAATAATAATAATAGGAGTTAGAAAAATAAAAATAGAATTTGAAATAAAAGAAGAAATGCAAAAAGAAGATATAATATTAGAAATAAAATGATTAGAACAAGTAAAACTACACAATATAGAACATACACAAAAATCTATAACATATAATAAAGAGAAATTATTCATAAAAAGAACTTTGAAATGACATGAAAATATATGTACTTGTAAAAATAATAGAAGAAGGATATTATAATAGGTATTATACACCTATGATAGATACAGGAGCAGAAGCAAACTTATGTAGATACAACTGTTTACCAAACGGTAAATGGGATAAGCTAAAAGTACCAATAGTTGTCAAAGAATTTAATAATGAAGGAAGCTTAATTACATATAAATCTAAGAATGTAAAAATACAGATATGGATAAAATAATAACGATAGAAGAAATATATAATTATGAACTAACATCAAAAGATATGCTTTTAGGAATGTCAGTTTTAGATAAATTATACCCACATATAATAACTAAAACAGATTGGTTGTTTACAATACCATGTAAACAAAAAGTAAGAGCAGAAAGGAGTTATAATATAAAAAATACAGAAGACACAGTAGAACTAGTTATATTTTCGATAAATAAAAAAAAACTATATTTTCAATAGATAAGACAGAAATAATAATTCAAAAATTAAGACAACTATACAGTGAAGATCTATTAAAAGGATGGAAAAATATAAAACTACTATAAAAATTGAATTAATAGATAAAAATAGCATAATAACTCAAAAACCATTAACATATAATTTTGACGATTTAAAAGAATTTAAAATTCATATAGATGAATTATTAGAAAAACAATATATACAAAAAAGTAATAGTAAACACAATAGTCCAACATTTATAGTAAATAAACATAGTGAACAAAAGAGAGGAAAAAGTAGAATGGTTATTGATTATAGAAATTTAAATGCAAAAACTATGACATACAATTATCCAATACCAAATAAGATATTAAAAATAAGACAAATACAAGGATATAACTACTTTTATAAATTTGACTGTAAATTAGGATTTTACCACTTAAAGTTCGATGAAAATTCTAAGCAATTAACCGCATTTACGGTACCACAAGGATTTTATGAATGGAACGTATTACCATTTGGATATAAAAATACATCAGGTAGATACTAATACTTTATGGATAGTTATTTTAAACAATTACCTAATTGTATAGTATACATAGATGATATACAACTGTATACAAAAACTAAAGAGGAACATTTAAAATTATTAGAATAATTTACAGATATAATAGAAAAATCGGGAATAAGTTTAAGTGAAAAGAAAGCCGAAATAATGAAAAATCAAATATAGTTTTTAGGAATACAAAGAGATATAAGTGGAGTAAAAATGCAACAACATATTGTACAAAAAATCATAAATTCAAAAGAAGAATTAGATACAAAAAAAAGAATTACAATCATTTTTAGGATTAGTAAACCAACTAAGAGAATATAAACCAAAATTAGCAGAAAACCTAAAGCCTTTATAGAAAAAATTAAAAAAAGGATGTAAAATATAATTACAATGAGGAAGATAAAAAACAAGTTCAGAAAATAAAAATACTTTGTAAAGAATTACCAAAATTACAATTCCCAGATGAAAATAAAAAATTTACATATATAGTGGAAGCAGACGCAAGTGAATATAGTTATGAAGGAGTACTTAAATATAGGTATGAAGAAGAAAAATTAAAACACCATTGTAGATACTACTTAGGTACATTTAATGAAACATAAATAAAATGGGAAATAAATAGAAAAGAATTATGTTTATTAGCACTTGAACCATATATTGTATATAACAAATTTATTGTGAGAACAGATAATACCCAGGTTTGATGGTGGTTAACAAAAAAAATACAAAACTCAGTAACGATGAAGGAAATTTGGATATTAGTATTGAATATATTAAATTTTACATTTATGATTGAAGTAATCAAGACTGACAAGAATGTTATTGCAGATTACATATCAAGACAAAGCTACTCAAACTGATTTACCAATGGAAGAAGCTCATGTCAAAGATACCCAAACAGACATAATATTACAAGTGTTTGAGCAAATGAAGTTATTACAAGAACGAGTTATCATATTAACTACTGAAGTTACAGATGTAAAAGTGTAGGTTGAGCACTATAAAAAATAAGAAAAAGCTATTAGCAAAGATACTGTGCAGGAAGAGCACATTAAAAAACTAGACCTAAAAGGTGACAATGAGAAACACCTAAAAACTCAAATTACTAACGAAATTACAGTTACAGCTACAGGCGTAGGTGATGTATCCAAGGGAAAGAATAGTCACTCAAAATAAACCTGAACTACCAAAGAAAAAGAATTATAACCTCAACTAGATATTCTCAAAACCATATAAACCAAATATAAAAAAATCAGAGTCATCTATACCTCCCCAGATACACACATATTCTGAATCACTCAATCAATAAAAGCAGACTTATAACCATATCACTCGTACGTATATTGATAATATTTATACTTTTCAAAAATTGTTAAATACAAAACCTATCTAGAGTAAAGATTTAGCAAAATAACACCAAGGATATATTACACAAAAATGTCAGAACTATAACAAACTAATTGCTTTGCCTGGCACCAGTGCAGACTTAATTACTTCATGTTACTATTATGGATTATTATCTACAGTTTACACAACTATTGGAGAAGAGTTAATAGGAATTCCAGATATTTACAAAGGATTTATGGATTATAAGAGGATTACGAAGGGACAGTTATTCTATGTCCGTTTCTACTCAGCACCAGCAGAAATAATGTTTGATAAAATAAAATAGACAATTACTGTTGTCAAGATAGGAATGACATGAGATTATATTATCCCTGAAGAAATATGCGAACAAGAAGCGATAACGAAAAATCAGATACTGGGCTTCTACCAAAACAAGAGAGTTATTGGACTTAGCAGTATATTGACTGAGTTAGCAAATAATTATATAAATCAAAACCCAGTTTGGATTTGCTATAACAGAAATCAATTATTGGTTTACTCTACTTGTAAAAATATTAGAGAAAATGACAGAGAAGAGTTAAAAAAATGGATCATGGCGATCCTAAAACCAGAAGAGTTACCAGTCACAAGATCAATTACGAAAGGAGTTATTTCAGAAGAAGCTATGGATCAATTCTATAAAAAGTTTGGCCAAAGATACGATGACCGCATATGCAGCAGATGTATTGGCAGATACAACTTTATTCCAGATGTGATCCTACAATAGCAAGAAGATGAAAAAGTAGCAGATACGACAAGAAGATGATAAAAAGAAGACAGTAACAAAGCAATAACAGAAGAAGACAAAGCATTAAAGATAGGAAAATGGCATATGATAAAAAAGCTAAACTTCCTATGTAAATTATTGTAAAGTTTTAATAGCCTTTTTGACTTTTCTTTTCATTTATTAGCTTTTTGACTTTTTGGCCAAAAAACTATTATTAGTTTTTGTTTTTTAGTTAGCTTTAAGTCTTTCTTTTTAGAATGTAAAGAAAAAATCTAGCATTATCAGATTTTCCAGAATAGGTATTTATATTTGTGATTATGAATAGCTAAATTCATAAATTCCTGGCAATCATGACATGATGAAATAAGTTCATGTTAGTTACTTTATAGTAAAATTATTCGAAAAATAACATGTTAAGAAGTTTATTAGCAAAGTGCAAAAAGGAGAAAAATCTCTAAGAAATATGTCATCCTAAAGGTGAAATCGGCGAGGCAAAAAAGTTGTGATAGGGGAGTAGCCGGAGTAGAGGCGCTGTTTAAGGGAAAAGTATCAAGACTACCATGCTAATAGTGACCGAAGAACATGTTATTTAAGGATAATCTAGTATATAGTAATCTAAAATGATCATATTTTGTTAAGTGTATGATTGGAGAGAATATTTTGAAAAAAAGCATCATATGAAAAATAAATACTTATTTATCTGACGAAATGGTAGATGAATTTAAAATACTTGTTTTGTATGTACTTAAGGATATAGAAATTGTAGATATAAGAAAAATCATATTGGAAAAAATATTTGATAAATATTTTATGACTAGAATAAATTACATACCACACCTACCTACCTACTCTTGCAAATACTTACATATCAAACCTACACATCAACCATGATAAATTATGTATATTTAGATTATTGGAAAATGGATATGAAAAATATACAATTAGTAGAAAAACTAATGGAAATCAATCTAGAAAAATATATGAGAACTAAAGATATAAAATATATAGAATTCCTTAATGAAAATATACAAGAATTATTAAGATTAAAAAAACAACTAATAAACACTATGATAAAGCAATTAATTACTAGAATCCAATTCCAAGTTATCCAAGTTATTCATAGAAACCTAAGCATAATATGAATAATATGACAAGTTATATATCAGATGAAACTAAGATACTTGTTTTATATATCATAAAAGACTTAGAATTAGAAGACATAAAGAAAATAATATGGGAAAAAATATTTTATTTTGAAGATGAGCTACTAAGTAGTAATTGGATAGAAGATTAATTAGAAAATATAGATTTCTATGGTAGAAATAATTCAGATAGTTATTATTCAGACGGATATTATACAGATTAAAAATGCTAGAATATATTCAAAGAGTTAGAGGAAAACAAGGTTGGCTATACGAAGAAATTAAGTATAGAAACCAGCTTAGAAAAGGAAGAGAACAGTAAAAAGAAAGATTAATTAGGATAAATAAAACCATAAAACAACTAGAATGAAAGACAGTTTAGAATATGATTTAGACATAAAATTATTTATAGACGAAAAAGATAGGATAATTAACGAAATAGATAACCTAGAATTTAATATTAGATATAGTACAATTAGAATAAATTATTACAAAGAAATTTAAAGTATTACAACTACTTTAGGATAAAATGATTGCTATGAGTATTTAAAATATTGGAGATAAGAAATGGAAGAAATAAGATTAACAGAAATACTTATGAAAGAGAATTTAATTGAATATTTTAGAACAAAAGATTTAATATTTAGAATACCTCCAAAATAATATACAAGAATTACAAAGACTAAGAGAAAAAAACTAAAGAATATTACAGTAAAGCATTTAATCAAATACCATTCAATCATCCCTCAAGATATGAACATTAATAAAATTAAAATAAATAAACTAAAAAACAATGTTTAGAGAAGTTAAGAAATATCCACGCACAAATAAAAATAGATACATCAGAGCTATAATAGAACTATTTAAGTTACCCAAGTTATCCGCACCCCTTACAATTGGTACCAGAGTAATGTTATTTAAAGTTACGAAAGTAGTGTATATTTGGATTTATTTGAATAATTCATTAATTATGATAAAATTAGATTTAGATATCCACCAAAATATTATAAATATTTCTTAGATAAATAACGAACAAAAATTAAAAAAATATAAAGAATTAAAATAAATAATATCTGAAAAACATAAAAAATTAAAAATAAATAAAGAAAGACTACAATATAACATAGTTATCGTAGATAGTAAAAACTCAATAAATTCACAAAAAGAAGAAATATCAAATTTAGAATCCACGCACAGAAATATCAAATTTAGAATATATATATATCAACATAACCTATATACATTTAAATAAAATGAACAAAGAAGAATTTATAATAGATGAAAAAACATATGAAAATCACGGAGGATCAAAAATAAAAATAGTATTATTTAATTTAGGAAGAAGATATAAGAAAATAGGTGAACATTTATATTTAATGTTACAAAAAAAAGAATTAAATTAGAAGATAAGTTGGCAGCCATGGTAAAAATAAAAAGAGAAAACGAAGAGATAGACAAAAAAAAAAGGAGATTGATAAAATAAAACAACAAATCACAGTAGAAATACGAAAAATAGTAGAAATTAAAAATAGCAGGATTGCTGAATTAGAAAAAACTACAATTGCTAAAAGATTTGTATGAAAAAAGACAGAAAGAAAGAGATAAAGAACAAAAATTATTAATTGAGATAAATCAATTTAAAGAAAAATTAGATATAAAAAAAAGAATTAGAAACAAGTGAATTAGAAATAAAAACAATACATGCTGAAGAAACAGATAATTATGATTCGGAAGATGGTGAAATAGTTACAAAAATTCTAGAAAACATAGGAAAACTAGAAATTATTGAAGAACAAGAAGTAATTAATAAAGAAAATCTAAAACTAATAAATACAGAATTAAATACTCCAGATAAAAATATATTACTTAGTACATCAGAAATAAGAAAAACCAACATATAATTATAAAAGCAAGTTTAAAAGATATAATCCAAATGATGAATATAATAAATGGACACCAAAACAAATAATTAATTACAACTTTTTAGATTTAGACTGTGTAATAGACACAAATAAAATAATACAACTATGGGTAGATATATGTCAAAATAATTATTCGATAGTAAAATAGATACAACAAACATACCAGAATATATAGAAAAGACATTACTAGGAACAGTAAAATTATGGTTTTTAAACCTAGCTGAAGCAAGTAAAAAAGTATTAAGATCTGATAATAAAACAAAAGGAACATCAACAACTACTAAAATACTACCAACAAAAATGTTAAAAAAATATGAAATAGCTATAAGAGATGAATTTAACAGTGTAACACTAGAAGAAGAAGAGAAAAATAAAGAAAAAGATATAAATAGAAATTTAATATTAAAACTAGCAATATGTAATATGTGCTACGTAGATGAATATACGTGCGCATTTAAAGAATATTATTATAAAGGAACATATAATATAGAAGAAAGTAAAGAATTAAGAAGATTATATTTTAGTAAATTACCCGAACTATTTAGTTCAAAAATAATAAAGAGTTGGGGATGAAGTAAAAATAGTAGATACCCTATGAGCAAGAATAAAATTTTTACAACAATGGTATAAAAATCTATGTGAAAAATATAGAGAAGAAATAAAAATGGAAAAAATATTAATAAAAAATTTAACATGTTGCAAAGATAAAATAGCACCTCAATTTGGATGTGAAGAAAGATATTATAAGAAAAGAAAAAGACACAAGAAATATAAGAAATAAAAATATAAGTATAAGAAACCAAGAAAAAGATATAATGTAAAAAATTATAAACATAAAAGACCATATAAGAAAAAGAAATCTATAAAAGAATGTATTTGTTATAATTATGAAAAATTAGGACATTTAGCTAGAGATTGTAAAATGCCTAAAAATCCAAGAAAGAAACAAATATCGAAAATAAAAATAGAAAATCCAGAATATATGTAGATAGATTATATAGATTACGAATTAGAAAGTGAAGATAGTATATATGAAATTTCAGAAAATAAAATAAATAATTAAATAGATAGTGAATTAGATGAATCAAATGACTGAAGAAGATATAAAAATGAACCAAATAACTGAAGAAGATATAAAAATAATAACAAAGGAAAAATATTTAAATGAAGAAGGAACAGATAAAAAAATAATATTTGATAATAATATATTTGACGAAATAAAAGGAAAAGAGTTAGATTTAAGTGTAGAAAAAATATTTAAAATACCAACAATAAAAAATATATTTAGTAGAAAAAAGAAGAATACTGCGTAGTAAGCCCAAAAGAGCATGTAATAGACTGTAGATATGCAAAAAGATGAGCTAGTATACCACTATTAACAAAGAGAATGATTAATAAAGAAATAAATGATATAAAAAGTAAAGACCCAATAAAATATGTACACCTTGGAGGAATAGAGATATTAATAAAATCATGTTTTAGAGAAGGAATAGATATACCAATAGAATTATATTTAGCAGACGATAGAATTATAAAACCTATAGAAAAAAATATAATAACTGCCATAAAAGGAAATTTAATATACCAAAAATTTAAATTTCTAATAAGTGCGAATTATTCAATAAAAATAACAGATAAAAATATAGATAAATCATTAGTATTATATTGAAAAATATCAGGAATAGAACTAACCCTAGGAAGAAAAATATTTATAGCAAGATGTAAAAATCTATATGTATTAACAACAAAACTTAAAATAACAGGAAAAAATAAAATTAATAAAATACAAATAGAAAGTCCTTCTGAACAATTTGTAAAAACAATTGATAATAATGATTACAGTTACAAAAATATAGACATAGAAGAATATTTAGAAATAATAAATGATAGAATAAGTACATAAAAAAGAATAGCTCATGAAAAACCAGAATCATCAAGCTCATCAAAAAGAACAAGTTATTAAACAACTTCAACAGTTAATTTAAACCAATATTACATAACAGAACAATCAATGAAAAAAAAATATTTAATACTCTTAAACACAGGACAAGAAGAAAATTATACAGCAAAATATCAAGTAAAAAATGAAGAAATAAAATCTAATAGTAATATATGCTCAGATCTACCAATGAGTCTAATAAACATTAAAGATACGGCAAAAAAAATAATAATAATAGGAGTTAGAAAAATGAAAATAGAATTTGAAATAAAGGAATAAATACAAAAAGCAGATAGAATATTAGGAATAAAATGGTTAGAACAAATAAAACCATACAATATAGAACATACACAATTATCAATAACATAGAATAAAGAGAAATTATTCATAAAAAGAACTTTGACATGACATGAAAATATATGTACTTGTAAATATAATAGTAGAAAGATATTATAATAGGTATTATACACCTATGATAGATACAGGAGCAGAAGCAAACTTATGTAGATACAACTGTTTACCAGAAGGTAAATGGGATAAGCTAAAAGTACCAATAGTAGTCAAAGGATTTAATAATGAAGGAAGCTTAATTATATATAAAGCTAAGAATGTAAAAATACAGATATGGGATAAAATAATAACAATAGAAGAAATCTATAATTATGAACTAACATCAAAAGATATGCTTTTAGGATGCCATTTTTAGATAAATTATACCCACATATAATAACTAAAACAGATTGGTGGTTTACAACACCATGTAAACAAAAAGTAAAAGCAAAAAGAGTTATTAATAAAATAAGAAAGAAAACTGATTGGATAAAAGGAAGTGAAAAAATTACACAAAAGTTAGAAAATACAAAAAATACAGAAGACACAGTAGAACTAGTTGTATTTTCGATAAATAAAAAAGAAATAACTATATTTTCAATAGATAAGGCAGAAATAATAAAGAAAAAATTAAGACAACTATACAGTGAAGATCCATTAAAAGTATGGGGAAAACATAAAACTACTATAAAAATTGAATGAATAGATAAAAGTAGCAAATAACTCAAAAACTATTAACATATAATTTTGACAATATAAAAGAATTTAAAATGCATATAGACAAATTATTAGAAAAACAATACATACAAAAAGTAATAGTAAACACAATAGTCCAGCATTTATAGTAAATAAACATAGTGAACAAAAAAGAGGAAAAAGTAGAATGGCTATTGAATATAGAAATTTAAATACAAAAACTATGACATACAATTATCCAATATCAAATAAGATATTAAAAATAATACAACTACAAGGATATAACTACTTTAGTAAATTTGACTGTAAATCAGGATTTTACCACTTAAAGTTAGATGAAAATTCTAAGGAATTAACCGCATTTACGGTACCACAAGGATTTTATGAATGAAACGTATTACCATTTGAATATAAAAATGCACCAGGTAGATACCAACACTTTATGGGTAGTTATTTTAAACAATTACCTAATTGTATAGTATACACAGATGATATACTACTATATACAAAAACTAAAGAGGAACATTTAAAATTATTAGAATAATTTACAGATATAATAGAAAAATCGGGAATAAGTTTAAGTGAAAAGAAAGCCAAAATAATGAAAAACCAGATAGAGTTTTTGGGAATACATATAGATAAAAGTGGAGTAAAAATGCAACAATATATAGTACAAAAAATAATAAATTCAAAAGAAGAATTAGATACAAAAAAGAAATTAGAATCATTTTTAGGATTAGTAAACCAAGTAAGAGAATATATACCAAAATTAGCAGAAAACCTAAAGCCTTTACAGAAAAAATTAAAAAGGGATGTAGAATATAATTACAATGAAGAAGATAAAAAAACAAGTTCAGAAAATTAAAATACTTTGTAAAGAATTACCAAAATTACAATTCCCTGGTGAAAATAAATTTACATATATTGTAGAAGCAGACACAAGTGAATATAGTTATGGAGGAGTACTTAAATATAGATATGAAGAAGAAAAATTAGAACACCATTATAGATACTACTCAGGTACATTTAATGAAACAGAAATAAAATGAAAAATAAATAGAAAAAAATTATGCTTATTAGCATTTGAACCATATATTGTATATAACAAATTTACTATGAGAACAGATAATACCCAGGTTCGATGGTGGTTAATAAGAAAAAGACAAAACTCAGTTACGACGAAGGAAATTTGAAGATTAGTATTGAATATATTAAATTTTACATTTACGATAGAAGTAATAAAGACTGACAAGAATGTTATTGCAGATTACATATCATGACAAAGTTACTCAAATTGATTTACCAATGGAAGAAGCTGATGTCAAAGATACCCAAACAGACATAATATTGCAAGTGTTTGAACAAGTGAAGTTATTATAAGAACGAGTTATCACATTAACTACTGAAGTTACAGATGTAAAAGTGCAGGTTGAGCACTATAAAAAACAAGACAAATCTATTTGCAAAGATACTGTGCAGGAAGAGCATATTAAAAAACTAGACCTAGAAGGTAATGATGAGAAACAGCTAAAAACTCAAATTACTGGTGAAATTACAGTTACAGCTGCAGGCGCAGGTGATGTATCCAAAGAAAAGAATATAGTGACTCAAAATAAACCTGAACCACCAAAGAAAAAGAATTATAACCTCAACCAGATATTCTCAAATCCATATACACCAAATATACAAAAATCTGAGTCATCTATACCTCCCCAGATACACACATATTCCAAATCACTCAATCAATAAAAGCAGACTTATAACCATATCACTCGTACATATATTGATAATATTTATACTTTACAAAAATTGTTAAATACAAAACCTATCCAGAGTAAAGATTTAGCAAAACGACACCAAGGATATATTAAACAAAAATGTCAGAACTATAACAAACTTATTGCTTTGCCTGGTACCACTGCAAACTTAATTACTTCATGTTACTATTATGGATTATTATCTAAAGTTTGCACAACTACTGGAGAAGAGTTAATAGGAATTCCAGATATTTACAAGGATTTATGGATTATAAGAGGATTACGAAGGGACAATTATTCTATATCTGTTTCTACTCATCACCAACAGAAATAATGTTTGATGAAATAAAATAGACAATTATTGTTATCAAGATAGAAATGACACGAGATTATATTATCCCTGAAGAAATATGCGAACAAAAAGAGATAAAAAAAATCAAATACCGAACTTCTACCGAAACAAGAGAGTTATTGGACCTAGCAGTATATTGACGGAGTTAGCAAATAATTATATAATTCAAAGCCCTGTTTGGATTTACTATAATAGAAAATCAATTATTGGTTTACTCTACTTGTAAAAATATTAGAGAAAATGACAGAGAAGATATAAGAAAATGGGTCATGACGATCCTCAAACCAAAAGAGTTACCAGTCACAAGATCTATTACGAAAGGGGTTATTTCAGAAAAAGCTATGGATCAATTTTGTAAGCAGGTTGGCCAAAGATACGATAACCACATATGCAGTAGATGTAGTGGAAGACACAACTTTATTCTAGATGTGATGTTACAATAGTAAGAAGATAAGAAAGCAGCAGATACGACAAGGAGAAGATGAACAGAAGATAACAACGGGCCAATAATGGAAGAGAAAAAAATTATAAGAGATAGAAAGCGGCATGTGAATTATTGTATAGCCTTTTAAATCTTGTTACGTAAATAAGTTGGATAGTCATTATTATTAGGAATACTTTTTAGCCATTAATAGATTTAACTTTTTAGGCATAGGCTTTTTGACTTTCTTGTACAATAATTATTAGGTAGATATCATAATTTTTTGAAGTCTTTTTGTAAAAAGATAGGGATACGTGTAAAGAATAGGAACAGTGTAAAATATTCCCTTTCCCTTTATAAATAGAGGAACCAAAGGCAGAGGGAGGGTAAGTCTTCATGAGTTGAAGCAAAACCCTCTCTTGTACACAAAACTTTTGAATTATTTAATAAACACAGGTATATTTCCAAGAAAAGCTATGAATCATCAAATAGCTATGGAAAATCTAAAATTATCAAATTTTCCAGAACATGTATTTATATTTGTGATTATGAATAGCTAAATTCATAAATTCCTGACAATCATGATATGATAAAATAAGTTCATGTTATTTACTTTATAGTAGAATTATTCAAAAAATAGCATGTTAAGAAGTTTATTAGCAAACTGAAAAAGGAGAAAAATCCCTCAGAACTATGCCATCCTAAAGGTGAAATCGGTGAGGCAAGAAAGCTGTGATAGGGGAGTAGCCAGAGTAGAGGCGCTGTTTAAGGGAAAAGTATCCAGATTACCATGCTAACAGTGACCGAAGAACATGTTATTTAAGGATAATCTAGTATATAGTAATCTAAAATGATCATATTTTGTTATGTGTATGATTGAAGGGAATATTTTGAAAAAGCATCATATGAAAAATAAATACTTATTTATCTAACGAAATGTTAGATAAATTTAAAATACTTGTTTTGTATGTACTTAAAGATATAGAAATTGTAGATATAAGAAAAATCATATTAAAAAAATATTTGATAAATATTTTATGACTAGAATAAATTACATACCACACCTATCTACCTACTCTTAGAAATAATTACATACTAAACCTACACATCAACCATGATAAATTACGTATATTTAGAATATTGGAAAATGGATATAAAAAATATACAATTAATAGAAAAACTAATGAAAATAAATCTAGAAAAACATATGAGAACTAAAGATATAAAATATATAGAATTCCTTAATGAAAATATACAAGAATTATTAAGCTTAAAACAAACAACTAATAAATACTATGATAAAGCAATTAATTAGTAGAATCCAATTCCAAGTTATCTAAGTTATTCGTAGAAACCTAAGCATAATATGAATAATATGACAAGGTATATATCTGATGAAACTAAGATACTTGTTTTATATATCATAAAAGACTTAGAATTAGAAGACATAAAGAAAATAATATGGGAAAAAATATTTGATTTTGAAGATGAGTTACTAAGTACTAATTGGATAGAAGATGAATTAGAAAATATAGATGTCTATGGTAGAAATTATTATTTGGATAGTTATTATTTAGATGGATATTATACAAATTAAAAATGCTAGAATATATTCAAAGAGTTAGAGAAAAACAAAGTTGGCTATACGAAGAAATTAATAATAGAAACCAGCTTAGAAAAGGAAGAGAACAATTAAAAGAAAGATTAATTTGGATAAATAAAACCATAAAACAACTAGAACTAAAAGATAGTTTAGAATATCATTTAGACATAGAATTATTTATAGACGAAAAAAGACAAGATAATTAACGAAATAGACAACCTAGAATTTAATATCAAATATAGTAAAATTAGAATAAATTATTATAAAGAAATTTGTAGTATCACAACTACTTTAGGATAAAATGATAGGCTATGAGTATTTAAAATATTGGAGACAAGATATGAAAGAAATAAGATTAACAGAAATACTTATGAAAGAGAATTTAATTGAATATTTCAGAACAAAAGATATAGAATATTTAGAATACCTCCAAAATAATATACAAGTATTACAAAGTCTAAGAGAAAAAACTAAAGAATATTACAGTAAAACATTTAATCAAATACCATCCAATCACCCCCCAAGATATAAACATTAATAAAATTAAAATAAATAAACTAAAGATAAAAATGTTTTAAGAAGTTAAGAAATATTCACACACAAATGAAAATAGATCTATCAGAGCTATAATAGATCTATTTAAGTTACCCAAGTTATCCACACCCTCTACAATTGGTATCAGAGCTATGTTATTTAAAGTTACGGAAGTAGTGTATATTTGGATTTATTTGATTTATTTATTAATTATGATAAAATTATATTTAGATATCCACCAAAATACTATAAATATTAATTAGATGAATAACGAACAAAAATTAAAAAATATAAAGAATTAAAACAAATAATATTTGAAAAACGTAAAGAATTAAAAATAAGGTTAAAAAGACTACAGTATAACATAATTATCGGAGTTATAAAAAACTCAATAAATTCAAAAAAAGAAGAAATATCAAATTTAGAATCAACAATAGATAGTCTAGGATATATATATCAACACAACCTATATACGTTTAAACAAAATGAACAAAGAAGAATTTATAATAGATAAAAAAAATATATGAAAATCACGAAGGATCAAAAATAAAAATAGTGTTCTCTAATTTAGGAAGAAGATATAAGAAAATAGGTGAACATTTATATTTAATGTTAGAAAAAGAAGAATTAAAATTAGAAGATAAGTTGGCAGCCATTGAAAGAATAGAAAGAGAAAATAAAGAAATAGATAGAAAAAAAAGAAATAGATAAAATAAAACAACAAATCACAAAAGAAATACGAAAAATAGAAGAAACTAAAACCAGTAGGATTGTTGAATTAGAAAAAGAACTACAAATGCTAAAAGATTTGTATGAAAAAAGATAGAAAGAAAAAGAAGAAAAAGATAAAGAACAAAAATTATTAATTGAGATAAATCAATTTAAAGAAAAATTAGAAATAAAAAATAAAGAATTAGAAACCAGTGAATTAGAAATAAATACAATAGATGCTGAAGAAACAGATAATTATGATTCGAAAAATAGTGAAATATATACAGAAATTCTAGAAAACATAGGAAAACTAGAAATTAATGAAGAACAAGAAGTAATTAATAAAGAAAATCTAGAACTAATAAATACAGAATTAAATACTTTAGATAAAAATATAATACCTAGTACATCAAAAATATGAAAACCAACATACAATTACAAAAGTAAGTTTAAAAGATATAATCCAAAGGATGAATATAATAAATGTACACCAAAACAAATAATTAATTACAACTTTTTAGATTTAGACTGTGTAATAGACACAATTAAAACAATACAACTATGGGTAGGATATATGTCAAAACAATTATTAGATAATAAAATAGATACAACAAACACACCAGAATATATAGAAAAGACATTAATAGGAACAGTAAAATTTTGGTTTTTAAACCTAGTCGAAGCAATTAAAAAAGTATTAAGATCTGATAATAAGACAGAAGGAGCATCAACAACTACTAAAATACTACCAACAGAAATATTAAAAAAATATGAAATAGCTATAAGAGATGAATTTAGCAGTGTAACAATAGAAGAAGAAGAGCAAAATAAAGAAAAAATATAAATAGAAATTTAATGTTAAAACTAGCAATATGTAATATGTGTTTTATAGTTGAGTATACGTGCGCATTTAAAGAATATTATTATAAAAGAACATATAATATAGAATAAATTAAAGAAATAAGAAGATTATATTTTAGTAAATTACCCGAACCATTTAGTCAAAAATAATAAAGAGTTGGGATGAAGCAAAATAGTAGATACCCTATGAGCAAGAATAAATTTTTTACAGCAATGGTATAGAAATCTATGTGAAATATATAGAGAAGTAATAAAAATGGAAAAAACATTAATAAGAAATTTAGCATGTTGCAAAGATAAAATATCACTTCAATTTAGAAGTGAAGAAAGATATTATAAGAAAAGAAACAGACATAAAATTATAAGAAATACAAAAAATCAAAATATAAGTATAAGAAACCAAGAAAAAGATATAATGTAAAAAATTATAAACATAAAAGACCATATAGGAAAAAGAAATCTATAAAGAATGTACTTGTTATAATTGTGAAAAACTAGGACATTTAACTAGAGATTGTAAATTAACAAAAACCCCAAAAAAGAAATAAATATCAGATATAAAAATAGAAAATACTGAATATATGCAGATAGATTATATAGATTACGAATTAGAGAGTGAAGATAGTATATATGAAATTTCGGAGAATGAAACAGATAATGAAATAGATAGTGAATTAGATAAATCAAATGACTGAAGAAGATATAAAAATGAACCAAATAACTGAACAAGATATACAAATAATAACAAAGGAAAAATATTTAAATGAAGAAGGAACAAATCAATAAAATAATATTTGATAATAATATATTTGACGAAATAAAATAAAAAGAGTTAGACGTAAGTGTAGAGAAAATATTTAAAATACCAATAATAAAAAATATATTTAGTAGAAAAAAGGAAGAATACTACGTAGTAAGTCAAAAAGAACATGTAATAGACTGTAGATATGGAAAAGAAAGAGCTAGTATACCACTAGTAACAAAGAGAATGATTAATAAAGAAATAAACGATATAAAAAGAAAAGACCCAATAAAAAATGTACACCTTGGAGGAACAGAGATATTAATAAAAGCATGTTTTAGAGAAGAAATAGATACACCAATAGAATTATATTTAGCAGATGATAGAATCATAAAACCTATAGAAAAAAGTATAATAACTGTCATAAAAGGAAATTTAATATACCAAAAATTTAAATTTATAATAAGTGTGAATTATTTAGTAGCAATAACAGATAAAAATATAGATAAATCATTAGTATTATATTAGAAAATATCAGGAATAGAACTAACCCCAGGAAGTAAAATATTTACAGCAAAATGTAAAAATCTATATGTATTAACAACAAAATATAAAATAGCTAGAAAAAATAAAATTAATAAAATACAAATAGAAAGTACTTTTGAACAATTTGTAAAAACAATTGATAATAATGATTATAGTTACAAAAATATAGACATAGAAGAAGATTTAGAAATAATAAATGATAGAATAAGTACATCAAAAAGAATAGCTCATGAAAAGCAGAATCATCAAGCTCATAAAAAAGAACAAGTTATGAAACAACTTCAACAGTTAATTTAAACCAATATTACATAACAAGAAAAATAAATGAAAAAGAATATTTAATACTCTTAAACACAGTACAAGAAGAAAATTATATAGCAAAATATCTAGTAAAAAGTGATGAAATAAAATCTAATAGTAATATATGCCCAGATCTACCAAGGAGTCTAATAAACATTAAGGATACAGCAGAAAAAGAAATAATAATAGGAGTTAGAAAAATAAAAATAGAATTTGAAATAAAGGAAGAAATGCAAAAAGCATATATAATATTAGGAATAAAATGGTTAGAACAAGTAAAATCATACAATATAAAAGATACACAATTATCTATAACATATAATAAAGAAAAATTATTCATAAAAAGAACTTTGACATGACATGAAAATATATGTACTTGTAAAAATAATAATAGAAGGATATTATAATAGGTATT
>NC_061117.1:128531020-128607147 GCF_002878395.1 Capsicum annuum
TAGAACAAGTAAAATCATACAATATAAAATATACACAATTATCTATAACATATAATAAAGAAAAATTATTCATAAAAAGAACTTTGACATGATATGAAAATATATGTACTTGTAAAAATAATAATAGAAGGATATTATAATAGGTATTATACACCTATGATAGATACAGGAGAAGAAGCAAACTTATGTAGATACAACTGTTTACCAGAAGGTAAATGGGATAAGCTAAAAGTACCAATAGTAGTCAAAGGATTTAATAATGAAGGAAGCTTAATTACATATAAAACTAAGAATGTAAAAATACATATGAGATAAAATAATAACGATAGAAGAAATCTATAATTATGAACTAACTTCAAAAGATATGCTTTTAGGAATGCCATTTTTAGATAAATTATACCCACATGTAATAACTAAAATAGATTGGTGGTTTACAACACCATGTAAACAAAAAATAAGAGAAAAAAGAGTTATTAATAAAATAAGAAAGAAAATAATTGGATAAAAGAAAGTGAAAAAATTACACAAAAGTTAGAAAATATAAAAAATACAGAAGACTCAGTAGAACTAGTTGTATTTTTGATAAATAAAAAAGAAATAACTATATTTTCAATAGATAAGGTAGAAATAATAAAGAAAAAGTTAAGACAACTATATAGTGAAGATCCATTAAAAGTATGGGAAAAACATAAAACTACTATAAAAATTGAATGAATAGATAAAAGTAGCAAATAACTCAAAAACCATTAAAATATAATTTTGACGATTTAAAAGAATTTAAAATGCATATAGATGAATTATTTGAAAAACAATATATACAAAAAAGTAATTGTAAACACAATAGTCCTGCATTTATAGTAAATAAACATAGTGAACAAAAAAGAGGAAAAAGTAGAATGATTATTGATTATAGAAATTTAAATGCAAAAACTATGACATACAATTATCCAATACCAAATAAGATATTAAAAATAAGATAAATACAAGGATATAACTACTTTAGTAAATTTGACTGTAAATCAGGATTTTACCACTTAAAGTTAGATGAAAATTCTAAGGAATTAACCGCATGTACAGTACCACAAGGATTTTATGAATGAAACATATTACCATTTGGATATAAAAATGCACCAGGCAGATACCAACACTTTATGGATAATTACTTTAAACAATTAACTAATTGTATAGTATACACAGATGATATACTACTATATACAAAAACTAAAGAGGAACATTTAAAAGTATTAGAACAATTTACAAATATAATAAAAAAATTGGGAATAAGTTTAATTGAAAAGAAAGCCGAAATAATGAAAAACCAAATAGAGATTTTAGGAATACAAATAGATAAAAGTTGAATAAAAATGCAACATCATATAGTACAAAAAATAATAAATTCAAAAGAAGAATTAGATACAAAAAAGAAATTACAATCATTTTTAGGATTAGTAAACCAAGTAAGAGAATATATACCAAAATTAGCAGAAAACCTAAAGCCTTTACAGAAAAAATTAAAAAAGGATGTAGAATATAATTACAATGAAGAAGATAAAAAACAAGTTTAGAAAAGTAAAATACTTTGTATAGAATTACCACAATTCCCTGATGAAAATAAAAAATTAACATATATAGTAGAAGTAGACACAAGTGAATATAGTTATGGAGGAGTACTTAAATATAGATATGAAGAAGAAAAATTAGAACACCATTGTAGATACTACTCAGGTACATGTAATGAAACAGAAATAAAATAAAAAATAAATAGAAAAGAATTATGTTAATTATATGAATGTTTATTAGCATTTGAACCATCAAATTTATTGTGAGAATAGATAATACCCAGGTTCGATGGTGGTTAACAAGAAAAATACAAAACTTCGTTACTACGAAGGAAATTCGGAGATTAGCATTGAATATATTAAATTTTACATTTACAATTGAAGTAACAAGACTGAAAAGAATGTTATTGCAGATTACATATCAAGACAAAGCTACTCAAACTGATTTACCAATGGAAGAAGCTGATGTCAAAGATACCCAAACAGACTTAATATTACAAGTGTCTGAACAAATGAAGTTATTACAAGAACGAGTTATCACATTAACTATTGAAGTTACAGATGTAAAAGTGTAGGTTGAGCACTATAAAAAACAAGAAAAAGCTATTAGCAAATATACTGTGCAGGAAGAGCACATTAAAAAACTAGACCTAGAAGGTGACGATGAGAAACACCTAAAAACACAAATTACTAACGAAATTACAGTTACAGCTGCAGGTGCAGGAGGTGTATCCAAAGGCAAGAATATAGTCACTCAAAATAAACTTGAACCACCAAAGAAAAAGAATTATACCTCAACCAGATATTCTCAAAACCATATACACCAAATATACAAAAACCAGAGTCATCTATACCTCCCCAGATACACACATATTCTAAATCACTCAATCAACAAAAGCAGACTTATAACAATATCACTTGTACATATATTGATAATATTTATACTTTACAAAAATTGTTAAATACAAAACCTATCAAGAGTAAAGATTTAGCAAAACAACACCAAGGATATATTACACAAAAATATCAGAACTAAAACAAACTTATTGCTTTTCCTAACACCAATGCAAACTTAATTACTTGATGTTACTATTATGAATTATTATCTACAGTTTACACAACTACTGGAGAAGATTTAGCAGGAATTTCAGATATTTACAAAGGGTTTATGGATTATAAGAAGATTACGAAGGGACAGTTATTATATGTCCATTTTTACTCAGCACTAGCAAAAATAATGTTTGATGAAATAAAACAGACAATTACTGTTGTCAAGATAGGAATGACATGAGATTATACTATCCCTGAAGAAATATGCGAACAAGAAGAGATAACAAAAAATCAGATACCGGACTTCTACCAAAACAAGAGAGTTATTGGACTTAGCAGTATACTGACTGAGTTAGCAAATAATTATATAAATCAAAACCTAGTTTGGATTTACTATAACAAAAATCAATTATTGGTTTACTCTACTTGTAAACATATTAGAGAAAATGACAGAGAAGAGATAAGAAAATGGGTCATAACAATCCTAAAACCAGAAGAGTTACCAGTCACAAGATGTATTACGAAAAAAGTTATTTCAGAAGAAGATATGGATCAATTCTGTAAACAAGTTGGCCAAAGATACGATGAACACATATGCAGCAGATGTAGTGGCAGACACAACTTTATTCCAGATGTGATGCTATAATAGCAAGAAGATGAAAAAATAGCAGATATGACAAGAAGAAGATAAAAAGAAGATAGTAACGGAGCAATAATAGAAGAACACAAAGCACTAAAGATAGGAAAATGACATATGAAGAAAAAGCTAAACTTCCTACGTAAATTATTGTAAAGTTTAAATAGCCTTTTTGACTTTTCTTTTCATTTATTAGGCTTTTTGACTTTTTCGCCAAAATATATTATTAGTTTTAGTTTTTTTAGTTAGCTTTAAGTCTTTCTTTTTAGAATGTAAAGACTTCTTTGTAAATTAGATAGAATACGTGTAAAGTAGGAATAGTATAGAAATAGTATATGCGTTTTCATTTTTTAGGTTATAAATATAGAGTGCATTTGCTCAGATAAGGGCAAGTCTTCATGAGTGGAAGCAAAACCCTCTCTTGTACACAAAACTTTTGAATTATTTAATTAAAACAGGTATATTTCCAAGTAAAAGCTATGAATTATCAAACAACTATGGAAAATCTAGAATTATCAGATTTACCAGAACAGGTATTTATATTTATGATTATGAATAGCTTAATTCATAACTTCCTGACAATCATGATATGATAAAATAAGTTCATGTTAGTTACTTTATAGTAGAATTATTTGAAAAATAACATGTTAAGAAGTTTATTAACAAAGTGGAAAAGGAGAAAAATCCCGAAGAATTATGCCATCCTATAGGTGAAACCGATGAGGCAAGAAAGTTGTGATAGGGGAGTAGCCAGAGTAGAGGCGCTGTTTAAGGGAAAAGTATCAAGATTACCATGCTAATAGTGACCGAAGAACATGTTATTTAAGGATAATCTAGTATATAGTAATCTAAAATGATCATATTTTGTTATGTGTATGATTGAAGGGAATATTTTGAAAAAGTATCATATGAAAAATGAATACTTATTTATCTGACGAAATGATAGATAAATTTAAAATACTTGTTTTATATATACTTAAGGATATAGAAATTGTAGATATAAGAAAAATCATATTGGAAAAAATATTTGACAAATATTTTATGACTAGAATAAATTACATACCACACCTACCTACCTACTCTTAGAAATAATTACATACCAAACGCACACATCAACCATGATAAATTACGTATATTTAGAATATTGGAAAATGGATATGAAAAATATACAATTAGTAGAAAAACTAATGGAAACCAATCTAGAAAAATATATGAGAACTAAGGAAATAAAATATATAGAATTCCTTAATGAAAATATACAAGAATTATTAAGATTAAAACAAACAACTAATAAATACTATGATAAAGCAATTAATTACTAGAATCCAATTCCAAGTTATCCAAGTTATTCGTAGAAACCTAAGCATAATATGAATAATATGACAAGTTATATATCTTATGAAACTAAGATATTTGTTTTATATATCATAAAAGACCTAGGATTAGAAGACATAAAGAAAGTAATATGGGAAAAAATATTTGATTTTGAAGATGAGTTACTAAGTACTAATTGGATAGAAGATGAATTAAAAAATATAGATTTCTATGGTAGAAATTATTATTCATATAGTTATTATTCAGATGGATATTATATAGATTAAAAATGCTAGAATATATTCAAAGAGTTAGAGAAAAACAAAGTTGACTATACGAAGAAATTAATTATAGAAATCAGCTTAGAAAAGGAAGAGAACAGTAAAAAGAAAGATTAATTTGGATAAATAAAACCATAAAACAACTAGAATTAAAAGACAGTTTAGAATATCATTTAGAGATAGAATTATTTATAGACGAAAAAGATAGGATAATTAACGAAATAGCTAACCTAGAATTTAATATTAGATATAGTACAATTAGAATAAATTATTACAAAGAAATTTGTAGTATCACAACTACTTTAGGATAAAATGATAGACTATGAGTATTTAAAATATTGGAGACAAGATATGGAAGAAATAAAATTAACAGAAATACTTTTGAAAGAGAATTTAATTAAATATTTTAGAACAAAAGATATAGAATATTTAGAATACCTCCAAAATAATATACAAAAATTACAAAGACTAAGAGAAAAACTAAAGAATATTACAGTAAAGCATTTAGTCAAATATCATCCAATCACCCACAAGATATGAATATTAATAAAATTAAAATAAATAAATTAAAAATAAAAATATTTAGAAAAGTTAAGAAATATCCACGCACAAATAAAAATAGATCCATCAGAGCTATAATAGATCTATTTAAGTTACCCAAATTATACGCACCCCCTACAATTGGTCATGCCATGAGTTTACACCCTAGATGAGACACAGTGCTTAGAACCAGAAGTAATTCAAAGCTAATCCTTGACATAGCATATCTGAGAATATAAATAATATAAAGAGGAAGCTAAAACTTGAAGCATACTTACAAAATTTGAAAACACAAATGAAAGTTTTGATGAACAAAATACTGAGCCCAAAAGGCAAATAGAATCATTCTCTAATGTCTATTAAGCCTCTAAGTCTAAATAAAATAGAATGATAGGATAAGACTCCCAACCACGCATAAGACAATATATAAAATAAGGAAGGAAAAGAACACCTAAGTGAATTCCCCAAATAAGTAGTATTCACCACTACTAGAATATAGGCTGCTAATGACTAACCATAAGTCGTCGAATGACCACCGTATCTATATTAAATGAAAAATATAGGTGGAGGAGGTATGCAATCAGTATAGAGAAGGTACTGAGTATGCAACAATAAATCTATAAAACCAAAATCATATATATAATAAATAGAGAAGATGAGGAAATATTGAACTTTCATAAACTCAATTATAAAATGAAATTAAGTGTAATTTAAAGCCATAAGCAAGAGATTCTTAGAACTAAATATCTAAAATCATATAATGACCATATCAAGTCAATTTTCAAAGTAGAGTAAAGTCTTTTCGGTGGAAATACCTTACAACCACACATCACATAAGCTAATATTTCAAATTCCTAACCCAGTTGAGAGGGCTTCCCCAAACCTTGCCAACTAAGGAACCTATCGATCTATGTATGGATATACTAAGTGAGCACTTTAGGCTAAAATAATGTGACATTATGGGAAAATATAATCCTATGGTGGCATATAGTTCTAGGACAAGTGTTATCTAGAACACATATCTAGTTAGTGCAAAATAATCCTCTCAAATATACTATCGATATAGCTTATAACAGATATATTAAGCTTATCAGAAGCTTGTCATAGGTCTTGCTCAAAATATGCTTCTAAAACATATCTTCTTGTGTGACTATGCTCAAATTTGTTAGCCAAAATTCAAATCTTTTTTTCTAAAACCATATGCTGAAATCTTTTTCTAAAACATATCATTCAAATCATATTTATAGCTTAAATCATGGAAAAAATTACTTAAACATGCATAACTTGTAGATTCTTAAAGTAGCTATCATAATAACATAAGAGATTCTAACTTATATTTTCAAATATAAAATTCATAAACAATTAGTAGAAATCATGTAAAGAATACGAAATTCAACAAGGAGACATTTTTCTAAGCCTATAAGTAAAATACACTATCCTTTAAACCATAATCATAAAAGAGACTTAAAGTGAGTCACGAAATTTTTATAATAAAAGGAAAAATTTTGAGTTGGGTTCATAAATCTTAACCAAAATCTTGAATTCATGAACTTCATTAAGTTTTAGGCATGAGTATGAAATGAAAACCCCTATTATAATCCTACATACCTGAGATTTAAGAATTCATTGCGAAAAACCTTTAGGTTAAAACATTGGAGCTTGAGCTTTAGAAACCCTTTTGTGGAGTTCTTGAAGATAATGTGGAATTAAACATAAATATCTTGATTTCTTAAAACCCTAACTTTATTTATAGATTAAAAATTGAACTTAATTGTAGGATAAATTGGATGTTCTATTACATACCTTCGAGGTGACGTTTTGGGAAGAATCTTTGAAGAAAAACCCTATATCTTAATTATTCTTAAAATTTAGGAGTTGGAATTTTAGAGAAAGAGAAAAGAGTACTCTATCGATGAAATTAGGTGAATAATTAGCTAGGAAAGGTTTAAAATTTGAGGGGGGAGGTTTCATAAAACGAAAAGACCAAAACATTTTTTTTAACAAATTAAAACTAAGGAAATTTATTAGGGATGGAATGAGGTGCCACGCTATCCATAAAAGCATATTTGACTGGCTAAAGTTTTAGGTTTACCATGCTACGCCATCCATAGAATAAGATTTAGTTAGATGATGTTTTGGCTCTGGTGCACCATGCCACTCAATGCACAAAGCCGACCGTTTGGTTAGAAACTTGTCTTAAGTTTTAGAACTTATCTCACTTTATTTCTAAGGTGTTCTTAGTATAAATAAATTTATTTCATAGCTTTATAAACTTGTGGGATGACATCAATGATTTGAAACATGGGAGTGTTATAATATCTCCCTTTTTGGATAATTTATCATCAAATGATGGACATGATATTGGAAAAAATGAATAAGCTAATTTAAACAAGTTTTATTGAACATATGGAATTTACTCATCCCTACAAACTAAACTATACTAACAAGAAGGGTTTGTAAACTAATGACTAAGAGACATCGAAGTATACACTATGAGTGTAGACATCATAGACATATGATAAGATATGAGTTTATGAAATCAAACGGGTGAAAATAAAGCACTACGTAGTAATTAGCTTTCATTTGGATTGGGGTTACAATATATAAAATAGGGATGCACTAGACATAGGTATAAAAGCATTCTACCTTAAACAATACAACTAAAAGACTTTAATCTTTGAAACACTTCTCTAACATGTTTCCTCTCCTGAATTCTATCCTCTAACGCTTCTAACATATAAACCTCACAAGGGTACAAGTGATCAATAGACTCTAAGTCTAATTGCATGTTGCTACCATATTCAAGACTAACTAGAAGTCAAACGGAGTTACTCGTAAAGAGTCAATACTAGTCTACACTATGATATTCTATATTCTAAATGATATATAAATGAAGTATAGAATCAAAAACTAAACTAAGATACTAAAATGAAAGATAAATGGATGGATAGAAAGCAAGTAATAGATAGACACAATGAATGATGAACAAAAAACTAAGGGTGTATCAAATGCCTAACTAACTATTCAATGTCAAATAAAGCAACAATCTCCTACATAGACCACAAGAGAATTGGATCCCCGAGCAACCCATATTTCTAAATGATAAATCAACTCAAGCCATTCCATGCTTGCCATAAGCTAATACAAGATTGCCTCACACTTTCACAAGTGTTTACATTGATAATTCAAAAATAACTACTTACTAAATGAAAGAGAAGTCCTATTTATAGTCTAGGCTAAGTTACTACATCATATGGCCCAAAAATGGCCCATTTAGGAAAGACAAAACATAAAGGCCTATTAAGCTCATTCTTGATTATTTATAGTGCACAGGAGCACATCCCAAGGGTATAGTGGGATTTTTTGACCCGCCCAAGTAGATCTAAAGTGGTTTGGGCACACCTCTAAAGTGGATGGGGCATATGTCCTCTTTCAGGGGATTTCTAACCCCATTTTGCCTCCCCTTAGCCCCTCGAACGTCCCTTGAGCCTTCTTGATCACCATAATCATCCAATGGACACCTTTTGATAGACATGAAGAAGTCATCAAGTGTATATTTACCCATAAGTATCCCCTCTAACAATCTAAAGTCCATTTGGTTTGTATCACTATATCTCCTCTAAGATGTCATCCCTAGAATACTACTCTTTACATATCAATTGATTTTTAGTGAAAAAATTACTAGTGCACAATTCATTCATCCACATGTATACAAAAGTGTTACTCAAGCCTACCCCTATTACCACTTCATGGACTTCTAGGAAACCAAACCATCTAAGAACTTTGTTATCTTCTCTAGTATCTTTACTAATTACAATCTCCTAAACTATTACAAAGAGAAATATCAACATTCTTATTTAACTATTAAATATAGTAAATCCTCACTTTGATCTACCTTCTGCACTTATAACCCTGGATAAAACAAACATACCACAATATTTATATAATAAGAAATAACTACTCACTCCTATCTAAGTCATATTCAGCTAATTTCATCAACACTATCTTAACATCAGGAGGGTCACTGAAGGACTAGGGTATGTGCATCTCAAATACAAGGACATTACTAAGCTATGACTTATACTTATTGTGACCTGGAACTTAAAACTAGAACCTATGAGGTAAGATATCATGGGCACAAAAATACATCATTTACTAACTCACAGATTATAAATAGGGAGTTCTTCTAGGAATGGATATGACATAACCATCAATCACTTTCATAGGTAAGCATACATAGGGATTAGATAAAGAGACCATACATATGGATTACTAAAAATATCTGACATACGAAGATACATGAGGAAATATGGCTTTTACTAGTTAACAAGAGAATATCATAAGTTTATAGGACTGAGCATAATATGAAATATCAGTCCATATCTCATGACCCATTGTTATGACCCTAGATTTCCCCCTAGTCGTAACACGATGCTTAGAGTCACAAATGACACCAGTACTTACCAGCTTATGATGATCTAGGAGAAGATTTGGGTTATATTAAACCTACTGAGATAGGATCTATCATTCCTCCTGAGATGTCCCAAGAATTAAAGTTTGACATTATCAGTGGAATAATTTAATTACTTAATTTGAAGGGTGTGTTTGTTAGTTTGCCGACTGATGATGCAAACATAAATATTTGAATTTCATTAAGATTTTGTCTTTATATAATCTACTGGGGGTGAGTTAGGAACATTTTAGACTTAGGTTTTTTCCATTCTCTCTCTTAGGCAAAGCAATGTTATGGTTAGGGTAACTACCTCATGGGTCCATTACCTCTTTGAATAAGTTAATGATAGAATTCATAGTCAGATTTGTCATGCATTATGGAATGCTGCAATTGAAGGATACGATTTACAATTTCAGATAAATATATTCAGAGGCACTGTTTAAAATATGGTTGAAGTTTATGAAGAAGCTGATAAATATGCCCAATCAACAGATTTCATAAAGGAATTTGCTCAAGATATTTTATAGAGCTATGAATGTATAGACCAAACTTGTGTTTGATACTATTACTAGTTGGACTTTTATGCGTATTAGTTGGGAGCTAGATGTAGAAATCTTACACTGGGTTTCCAAAACACATCAAGGGTGGTATACTCTGGAAGCAGAAAAAGTAGTGGATACTTATTCTATAGTGCATCTAGTTAGAAGAGAGCCCTATATAAGACTTTGGATCAAGAGGTATCACAACTGAGGATAGAGATTGGGTTAAATACTAAGATGTTTACAACTATGAGAGTTGAGAAGGTAAATATTATGGGTGGATAAGGAAAATCTTCTAGATATTGCAAATCTAATACTGAGGAGGAATCTAAGTATTCAGATAGATAGATGGAGGTTTCTGAGCTAAGAGCCAAAGGCCAAGGGCCGAGGGTCCAATCAGGACACTTGGAACTCAAAGCAAGGGAATCAAGGTTGAAACTATTATGGGGATACATATAGGGACAAGAAAAAAGAATAGAATGGTAACTTGAGGAGAAAGGATGACTATAAAGAGAAGAGTGATATTTATGTTCCATAAAGGAACCATGATACTGATTCTATAATGAAAGCATTGAGTGCGAACCTTTTTAAGGGTTTAGAGAATCAAGAGAGTTGCCTTACAGAAATCAAGGCAACCATAACAGTACTGATCCGAAAGGTAGAATCTCATGACACTGTGATTGAGTAGATTGAGTAGTAGTTTGAGTAGATTGAGTAGTAGTTTTGTCAGTATCAGCTACATTGAATAAGAACCAATCGAGCACTCTTTCGAGAAATACTATCTAAAATATAAAGAATGGTAGTCTTTGTCTATCTATCACCACAACGAGTGGTGAGGTTACTACTGATCTGCCTATGCCTATAGTTGATGAGGTAAGGGAAGATACTATTGAGAATAATAACGCACCTAAAGCCGAATCTAAGAATTTGGTAACTACTGATAAGATATCACAAACTCAATGGGTGTGGAGAAATGGGCTGAACAAGATAAGGAAAAGAGTAAGGTGCTCGAACCAATCTTGAAGACAATCCTAAGAAATCCCCCACCTTTTCCTCAAAGATTGAAGAAGAAAACTAAAGAAGGTAAATTTCAAAAATTAATTTCAATGTTGAAGAAACTAACTGTAAATATTTTTCTTGTAAAAGCATTGGAGAAGATTGTCACTCCCTAGTTTTTTTCCTCTGAAATCTCTTGACTTTTGTGCTCACTTCCTAGGTAACGACTCACCTAACGAGTCATGAACACTCATTATGAGTCGTAAGGATCAACTAGTAGCAAAACTAATGAGGAATTCCCAAGTTTCAATTGATGTCATGACTGGCACCTCACGAGTGGTGACGTGTGGTAATGAGTCATCGGGAGGGACTTATGACCAAACTAGTGGAGTAGCCAATCTTTCTGTCCTGAGTACAACTAGGACCCTAAAAATCATAAGGTCTGGCCAAGATTCATAGGGTATGACTCATGAGAAACCAGTGAAGACTACCCCGATACAACAAAACCAAGGAAGTATCAAAACACACTCCAAATCAGTCCACTAATCTTAAGGATCCGAGGACCTTTTTGGAGACCACTCTCGGATTCGCTATCGACAAAAAGAATACAAGGCACAATGGTGAATATAACACCAAAACAGCGGCAACAACAACAAGATGATAACAATATGATACAACAATAAGATGAACAACAAGTCACGACTTTACTAAAACACCAAAACAAATGGATTCAAGTCACAACACTAACAAGATTACAAAAAGATAAAATATAGATAGACTACATAAAGATGTAATCTTAAGAACTCAAGATCCCATTCAAATATTGAACCCTTAACACTACACATTTCAATTCACCTATCTCTTACGTGAAAAAATATCGGATTCCACCTCTCTAGCATCTACGTTTCCAAGCAAAATACAATTACTAGTGATTTCACACTAGATATTGCCCTAGTTTTGGTTGGTGGGTTTTCCAAGACCTAACTGTGGAGTTTCAAGTCTTACAAGACTTACAATAATCTCCAAAAGCTAAGTCTAAAATCCCTATAATGTTCTATTTATACTAGGTTACAAATAAAATACAAAAAGACCAAAAGGCCTCTTAGAGACTTAGGTGCCCATCAAGTGTAGTATGTTGGCTGATTTTTAGTGCATTGGACACACCAATTCTCGGACCCAACGTGCACTCTCATAAGTCTATATCCATGATTATTCCTGTATCATCCTCTCCATCTTGAGAGGACTTTGCCAATAAATTCACGACTTCACATCGTTCAATCATCCACTTCAAAAGAAATCACTCAAAACAGCCCGCAAAACTTGAGATGGCACAAAAACAGTCTAAGAAATCATGAGGAACCTGAGAGCACATTAACACAAGTCTCGGCTAACATCTTTATTTTTCACCTCTACATCCTCTCCATCTTGAGCCTTGTCTTTAATCTCATCAGAAAAAAGTCTCTTACCATCATACAAGTATCGTCGTAGACTCCATATCCGTCATGTTCCTTTCTACCATTCTCCTCTACATGGACATGTCAGATTTGCTGAAGTGGAGTTTTGATTGAGAGGATTGATTTGGTAAAGTGGAGCTTCAGTGGTGGAGCTTGGACGGGAGGGATTTATCTTTCAAGTCCTTTTTGTGGGACTTAATCGAATGGAGGAGGGATTGACCTATGTAGGTCTCGGGTTAGAGGACATTTGATGGCTTGGCTTATGTCTATGTCATTTGGTGGTGGTCTTGGAGGATTGATTGTTTGAGGTAAATCTTCAGAAGTAGAATCACGAGAATTCCTTTGACTCTCCACTCCATCCAACCTCTCAAGTATAGTAGACATATCCGAGCCTAATTTTTCAAGACCCACATTGGCCTTAGTTATTTCTCGGGCAATAACATCAAGATGGGCTAAAATAGTGTCCATTATGGAAAAGAAATTACCTACAAAACAGAAAACATGTTAGTTGTACAAAAACATCCTCTCTCTTTCTTTTTATTTCTTGCCTCTCGGATCCCTCACACTCAATCTCATAAGTTTTGTAAGACTGCTTGTACTCCGAGAGGTTTTGAGAGGTGAATCCACGTTTACAAAGACTCCAAAGAGTAAGAAAACACATAAGGACGTATTAAAATGACTCAAAGAATTAAGACACACAAAGGAAAGTTTACACGAAGAACTGTTTCAAAACTAACTTACAATCTTGTTCTAGCTCGTAAGTTAGTAAAGGAATCAACAAACGAGACTAAAGAACAACAAATTGAAACTAGAAGATCAAATTTTGAGCATAAAATTTGTTGGTAAACAATAATTAGTGATGTGGCAGTCTGTGATTGGCTACAGTTCTTAACAATTTTATTTTCCAAATTTGGAAGTCTTGATCAATTTTTAAATTGGAATTAGTGGGAATTTGTTAAGGAGGGAAATATAAGTCATGGAATCCTTTTTCAAATTTCAAAAAAGAAGAATTGACTTTCTTTGTACTTTTCCTTAAAACATGGACCCTTGTTTTATAGATAGTCGTTGAAATGTGATTGACTATTTGGTGAATGATGGTAAGTCTTTCAAGACTAACAAAGATCTCACACCTTTTCCTTCACCTTTTTGGATCTAACTTTCTCTTTAATTTAATAAGGTATGAAGGTTGGGAAGAACATCAAGAACTCTTCAACAATCACCAACAAAAATCAAAAACAACCACCAAGATCCACAACACAACCACATGGCCAACTCCACTACAACAATGTTTCACACGGCCAAGACAATAAAACCACCCACAAATCGCGTAGTCTCTTTGTGTTGTGTTTCGATTTTAGCAAGAGAAGAAGGTTGTGATGAACAACAAGAACACAACCAAACCTTTCAAGATCTAGCCATTCTTTGACACCAAATGATACAAGAAAACTAAGGAAGTATCAAAAAGACTCCAAATCAGTCCACTAATCTTAAGAATCCGAGGACCTTTTTGGAGACCACTCTCGGATTCACTACCGACAAGAAGAATACAAGGCACAATGGTGTATCTAACACCAAAACAAAAACAAAAACAACAAGATGATACCAATATGATACAACAATAAGATGAACAACAAGTCACGGCTTTCCTAAAACACCAAAACAAACGGATTCAAGTCACAACACTAACAAGATTACAAAAAGATAAAAATATAGATAGACTACATGAAGATGTAATCTTAAAAACTCAAGATCCTATTCCACTCTTAAACCCTTAACACTACACACTTCAATTCACCTATCTCTTATGTGACACAAGATCGGATTCCACCTCTCTAGCATCTACGTTTCCAAGAAAAATACAATCATTAATGATTCCACACTAGATCTTGCCCTAGTTTTGGTTGGTGGCTTTTCCAAGCCCAAACTATGGTGTTTCAAGTCTTACAAGACTCACAATAATATCCAAAAGCTAAGTATAAAAGCCCTACAATGTTCTATTTATACTAGGTTACAAATAAAATACAAAATGACCAAAAGGCCCCTTAGAGACTTAGGTGCCCATCATGTGTAGTATGATGGCTGATTTTTAGTGCATTAGGTCCCCTTTTGCAATTCAATTGGACACACCAAGTCTCGGACCCAACGTGCACTCCTATAATCCATATCCAAAATTATTCCCGTATCATCCTCTCCATCTTGAGAGAAATTTGCCCACAAATTCATGGCTTCACGTCGTTCAATCAGCTACTTCAAAAGAAACCACTCAAAACAACCTAAAAAACTTGAGATGGCACAAAAATAGTCTGCAAAATCATGAGGAACCCGAGAGCACATTAACACAAGTCTTGGCCAACATCTTTATTTTTAACCTCGGCTTCCTCTCCATCTTGAGCCTTGTCTTTAATATCATCCAAAAGAAGTCTCCTACCATCATACAAACATCGTCGTAGACTCCATATCCATTATGTTCCTTTCTACCATTCTCCTCTACATGGATATGTCAGATTTGGTGAAGTGGCGTTTTGGTTGAGAGAATTGATTTGGTAAAGTGGAGCTTCACTGGTGTAGCTTGGACAAGAGGGATGTGCCTTTCAAGTCTTTTTTTTTTGGACTTGATCAAATAAAGGAGGGATTGACCTATGTAGGTCTCGGGTTGGAGGACATTTGATGGCTTGGCTTATGTCTATGTCATTTGGTGGTGGTCTTGGAGAATTGATTGTTTGAGGTAAAGCTTCAGAAGTAGAATCACGAGAATTCCTTTGACTCTCCACTCGATCCAACTTCTCAAGTATAATAGACATATCCGAGCCGAATTTTTCAAGACTCGCATTGGCCTTAGTTATTTCTCGGGCAGTAGCATCAATGTAGGCTAAAATGGTGTCCATTATGGCAAAGGAATTACCTACAAAACAGAAAACATGTTAGTTGTACAAATGCATCCTCACTCTCTCTTTTTATTTCTTGCCTCTCGAATCCCTCACACTTAATCTCATAAGTGTTGTAAGATTTCTTGTACTCCGAGAGGTTTTGAGAGGTGAATCCACGTTTAAAATGATTCCAAAGAGTAAGAAAACACTTAAGGACGTATTACAATGACTCAAAGAATTAATACACACAAAGGAAAGTTCACATGAAGAACGATTTCAAAACTAACTTACAATCTAGTTCTAGCTAGTAAGTTAGTAAAGGAATCAACAAACGAGACTAAAGAACAACAAATTGAAACTAGAAGATAGAAATTTGAGCTAAAAATTGTTTGGTGAACAGTAATTGGTGATGTGGCAGTCTGTCATTGGCCTCGGTTCTCAGCAATTTTATTTTCCAAATTTGGAAGTCTTGATAAATTTTACAATTTGGAATTAGTGGGAATTGGTTAAGAAGGGAAATATAAGTCTTGGAATCCATTTTCAAATTTCAAAAAAGAAGAATTGACTTTATTTGTACTTTTCCTTAAAAATGGACCCTTGTTTTATGGAAAGTGGTTGAGATGTGATTGACTAGTTGGTGAATGATGGTAAGTCTTTCAAGACTAATAAAGATATCGCACCTTTTCCTTCACCTTTTTGGATCTAACTTTCACTTTATTTTAATAAGGTTTAAAGGTTGGGAAGAACATCAAGAACACTTCAACAATCACCAAGAAAAATCAACAACAACCACCAAGAACCGCAACACAACCACATGGCCAACTCCACTACAATAATGTTTCACACGGCCAAGAATATAAAACCACCCACAAATCGCTTAGTCTTTTTGTGTTGTGTTTTGATTTTAGCAAGAGAGGAAGGTTGTGATGAACAACAAGAACACAACAAAAACCTTTCAAGATCTACAACAACAACACCAAAGTCCAACTTAATCCACAACAACAAGAACAATACCACACTGCTACAACAATGTTCACAACAACAATCTCAACAATTCAAGCTCAATTTTAGATCAAGACTCAAGAGTGTTAGAGTAGAAGAAAGCTAACACTAAAAACAACAAAGCAAACAAGAGAACACTTAGATCTAGACACCACAATTCGTCCAAGACTACAACAATAAGAACAACAATTTCTTGGCCAAGAACAAAAAATGGACAGATTGCACCTTTTTCTAGAATTTTCAGCTTTTCAACAATTTTTTTCTGATTTTCTAACAAGCAATCCCAAGATTGATCTTGTTGGAACTAGATCAAGCCATGCTCTGATACCAAATAATACAATAAAACCAAGAAAGTATCAAAACACACTCCAAATCAGTCCACTAATTTTAAGGATCCGAGGACCTTTTTGGAGACCACTCTTGGATTCGCTACCGACAAGAAGAATACAAGGCACAATGGTGTATATAACACCAAAACAGCAACAAAAACAACAATATGATAATAATATGACACAAGAATAAGATGAACAACAAGTCATGGCTTCATTAAAACACAAGAACAAACGGATTCAAGTTACAACACTAACAAGATTACAATAAGATAAAAGGATAGATAGATAGACTACATGAAGATGTAATCTTAGGAAATCAAGAGCCTATTCCACTCTTGAACCCTTAACATTACACACTTATATTCACCTATCTCTTACGTAACACAAGATCGGATTCCACCTCTCTAGTATCTACATTTCCAAGCAAAATATAATCACTAATGATTACACACTAGATCTTGCCCTAGTTTTAGTTGGTGGATTTTCCAAGCCCTAACTATGGTGTTTCAAGTCTTACAAGAATTACAACAATATCCAAAAGCTAAGTCTAAAAGCCCTACAATGTTTAATTTATTCTAGGTTACAAATAAAATACAAAAAGACCAAAAGGCCCCTTAGAGACTTAGGTGCCCATCAAGTTTAGTATATTGGCTGATTTGTAGTGAATTAGGCCTCTTTTTGCACTTCAATTGGACACACCAAGTGTCGGACCCAACGTGCACTCCCATAAGTCCATATCCATAATTGTTCCTGTATCATCCTCTCTATCTTGAGAGGAATTTACCCATAAATTCACCACTTTACCTCGTTCAATTGGCCACTTCAAAAGAAGCCACTCAAAAGAGCCCACAAAACTTGAGATGGAACAAAAATAGTCAGAAAAATCATAAGGAACCCAAGAGCATATTAATACAAGTCTCGTCCAACATCTTCATTTTGAACCTCAACTTTCTCTCCATCTTTAGACTTGCCTTCAATCTCATCTGAAAGAATTCTCCTACCATCATACAAGCATCATCGTAGACTCCATATCCATCATGTTCCTTTATACCATTCTCCTCTACCTAGACATATTGGCTTTGGTGAAATGGAGTTTTAGTTGAGAGAATTGATTTGGTAAAGGGGAGCTTCACTGGTGGAGCTTGGACGAGAGGGATTTGGCTTTCGAGTCCTTTTTGTTAGACTTGATTGAATAGAGGAGGGATTGACCTATGTAGGTCTCGGGTTGGAGGACATTTTATGGCTTGGCTTATGTATATGTCATTTCGTTGTGGTCTTGGAGGATTCATTGTTTGAGGTAAAGCTTCAGAAGTAGAACCACGAGAATTCCTTTGACTCTCCACTCGAACCAAACTCTCAAGTATAGTAGACATCTTTGAGCCTAATTTTTCAAGACCCGCATTGGCCTTAGCTATTTCTCGGGTAATAGCCTCAAGGTGGACTAAAATAGTGTCCATTATGGAAAAGGAATTACCTATAAAACAGAAAACACGTTAGTTGTACAAAAGCATTCTCACTTTCTCTTTCTATTTCTTGCCTCTTGGATCTCTCACACTCAATCTCATAAGTGTTGTAAGCTATCTTGTACTTCGCGAGGTTTTGAGAGGTGAATCCACGTTTACAAAGACTCCAAAGAGTAAGAAAACACATAAGGACGTATTACAATGACTCAAAGAATTAAGACACACAAAGGAAAGTTCAAATGAAAAATGTTTTCAAAACTAAATTACAATCTAGTTCTAGCTCGTAAGTTAGTAAAGGAATCAACAAACGAGAATAAAGAACAATAAATTGAAACTAGAAGATCAAAATTTGAGCTTAAATTTTTTGGTGAATAGTAATTGGTGATATGGCAGTCTGTCATTGGCCTCGTTTCTCAACAATTTTATTTTCCAAATTTGGAAGTCTTGATAAATTTTACAATTTAGAATTAGTGGGAATTGGTTAAGAAGGGAAATATAAGTCTTGGAATCCATTTTCAAATTTCAAAAAAGAAGAATTGACTTTCTTTGTACTTTTCCTTAAAACATGTATCCCTATTTTATGGAAAGTGGTTGAGATGTGATTGACTAGTTGGTGAATTATGGTAAGTCTTTTAAGACTAATAAAGATCTCGCACCTTTTCCTTCACCTTTTTGGATATAACTTTCACTTTATTTTAGTAAGGTAAAAAGGTTAGGAAGAATATCAAGAACACTTCAACAACCACCAACAAAAATCAACAACAACCACCAAGAACCACAACACAACCACATGGCCAACTCCGCTACAACAATGTCTCACACGGCCAAGAATATAAAACCACCCACAAATCGCTTAGTCTTTTTGTGTTGTGTTTAGATTTTAGCAAGAGAGGAAGGTTGTGATGAACAACAAGAACACAACAAAAATCTTTCAATATCTACAACAACAACATCAAAGTCCCTTAATCCACAATAACAAGAACAACACCACACGGCCACAATAATATTCACAACAACAATCTCAACAATTCAAGCTCAATTTTAGATCAAGACTCAAGAGTGTTAGAGAAGAAAAAAGCTAACACTAAAAACAACAAAGCAAACAAGAGAACACTTAGATCTTGACACCACAATTCATCCAAGACTGCAACAATAAGAACAATAATTTCTCGGCCAAGAACAAAAAATGGACAGATTGCACCTTTTTCTGGAATTTTCAGCTTTTCAACATTTTTTTTTATTTTCTAACAAGCAATCCTACGATTGATCTTGTAGGAACAAGATTATGTCATTATTTGATACCAAATGATACAAGAAAACCAAGAAAGTATTAAAACACACTCCAAATCAATCCACTAATCTTAAGGATCTGAGGACCTATTTGGAGACCACTCTCGGATTCACTACCGACAAGAAGAATACAAGGCACAAAGGTGTATATAATACCTAAACAGAAACAAAAATAGCAAGATGATAACAATATGACACAAAAATAAGATGAACAACAAGTCACGGCTTCACTAAAAACAATAGGAACGATTACAAGTTACAAACACTAACAAGATTACAACAAGATAAAAGGATAGATAGATAGACTACATGAAGATGTAATCTTAAGAACTCAAGAGCCTATTCCACTCTTGAACCCTTAACACTACACACTTCAATACACCTATCTCTTACGCGACACAAGATCGGATTCCACCTCCCTAGCATCTACATTTCCAAGAAAAATACAATCACTAGTGATTCCACACTAGATCTTGCCCTAGTTGCGGCTAGTGGATTTTCCAAGATCTAACTATGGTGTTTTAAGACTTACAAGACCTATAATATTATCCAAAATCTAAGTCTAAAAGCCCTACAATGTTCTATTTATACTAGGTTACAAATAAAATACAAAAAGACTAAACGGCCCCTTAGAGACTTAGGTGCCCATCAAGTGTAGTATGTTGGCTGATTTTTAGTGCATTAGGTCCCCTTTTGCACTTTAATTACACACAGTAAGTCTCAGACCCAACGTGTACTCCCATAAGTTCATATTCATAATTATTCCCGTATCATACCCTGAGTCACTACCTAGACTGTGAGTCTAGGAAATAACTCATACCTAGTCATCATGAGTCGTAACATGACCCGTAATGATTGGCGACAAATTTACTGCACTTTTAATTGAGGGAACTTTTGTTATTTCTATCTTTCCCCAATTATAAAACATGACATAAAACACCCCAAGGGACCCCATAACCCCTTATTATCCAATAAATTACACTTCTCTCTTCTCTCAAAGTTTCTAGTCAAGAAAAATTAGGGGTTTTCAAGAGATTCATCATCTTGGCCTCACATGGTGATTTTCTCTTCAAAATTCTCAGTATGTCAGATATATCTCTCATTTCTACAAACCTGTGTTTTATTCATGGCATACAATATTGATATTCATGTGGTTTTAAATATTTTTTTAGAACTTAGGTAGGGGGTTTTGGAAGATTGTTGTTTCAATGGTGTTTCCATATTTTTATATGCATTATTTATGCTTTATTGATGCTTTTTGAACTTATGGGGTGTATTGTTATTGTAGCATGGCATGGGGGTCGAGGACTCTCCTAAATTGATGATTTAGGTTTGGAATTAGTTTTTGAAAATTGTGTTGCCCCTAATCTACTTGCACAATTGGCTTTGTAATATGGATGATCACATGATTTGGCTTACTCCCCTAAATTAATGAACTACATAAAAGGTTAAGCAGACAAAATGGCTTTTGAAGGCCTAGTTGGCCATGGTTTTTTGTTTTAAATTGGGAGCTCGAGGGTTCTAGAATTCCCTTGAGCTAATTTGATAACTGAAAGAGGTCATGTCATTCCCCCAACCTGACTTAATAAACTAAAGAGGGTTGTGGCATTACCTCTAAGTTGATAGAATTAAAATGTCATAGAATAAGCTTGCAAGCATGACAGTATGATGATACCTATGGTATATGCCTGAATGGATAATTCCTTGGCTAAATAGTTGGATTGTGTGAACATATTTTTATTGGGCTTAAAAGGGGTTGTCTAGCTCACCATGAAGAAAGAGGTCCAGGTGGGACCAATACTGGAAACCATGTTTGCCGGCATGGGGGTCATGGTGATTGTGTGAATAGTTCACACTTGACATAAATTCATACATATATCCTGAAATGGCATGGGGTTGGGGTATTCCCTAAATTTTCTTGGATATCTCTAGTTCGTGCAGTTAACACATGCTCAGAACTTTCTGGTAGGGGGAGTCGGACCTATATAGCCAGTAGAAATTTATATAATGGACAAAGCTACATAGTCCAGGTTAATGATTTTAAACTTTATGCTAAACCCTATACCCTATCCTAACATTAATATATATATGTGTGTGTGTGTGTGTGTATATAGATACACATAACCTTACTAACCATCCTTGAATGCTCTATCTCCACATAATACAGGGTATGAAGATATTTCTATTTCCTTGCATAGTGGTAGGTGATTTTTGGATTGTTTGTGAGACAGCTTTGAAGTGGTAAAATTTCAAACTCTGGAAGGCCCTCATTTCAGGGTCTTGTCTTTACTTATATCTTAGATCGGGTGCACGTCCCAACTTAATTTGATGTTTGGTTTCTTAGACATTTTTATAGACAAAGTATGGGTGGATTTTATTGTGGATTATTAGATCCTTCTTGTTATTTATTTATTAATCTTGTAATATATTTGAAACTCATCTCTATCTCATTATATGTTTGGAACTCAGCTCTATCTTGTTATATGTTTAGAACTCATTCACTGCTAAGTGTATTGTTCTTTGGTTGGCTAGGTTAATAGTGGTGGTCTCCGACCTTGTCAGACTTGAGATGCCCATCACAACTAGGCCCTAGTTAGCATTATGACAAGTTTGGTTTCAGAACCTAGGTTTAGGGTTATTAGGTGTCCATAAAGCTGTGTCAAGTAAAGTATTTTTTTATAGGTGTGTAGTGTGCCCCACCTATATGGAGGAGGTGCCAAGACATTTAGGAATGTTTCCCTTTCTTGTGATCTATTTTTGGGCCATAGAGTCTACGGTCTTGAAAACTCCTCTAATTTTTGTTTGTTCATATTTTAAATCATACCTCCTTAAAGATCTGATACTCGTGGAAACTTTTATATCATACTTGAGGACAATGTAGAGGAAAATCGCACTATTTAAGGAGTTTAGACCCGATATAGGGTCTCTATTCCTAATACTTTTGCCATTCATGAAGTTCCACTGGTCCCTACCAGTCCTCCTAGGGTTAACAGTTTTTATGTCCAAATGCCTGCCCCAAGGAGACATTTCTAATGTTGAGTTCCATTGATCTATTTATCTACTAACTTAGTTGGTGACTTCTCAGTCTCGTCAGCTTCACAGTGTTGGTTTTATTGCTCTATCTTCTGAGGCCACTATAGTTGCCAATTTAATAGGTTGAGACCTCCGACCTTTACAGACTCTAAGGTTGAGGAGAATCCTTAAGGTTTTGTAGATGAGATGGAGAAGATATTTTGGGTTAATCATGCTACTGATTCTGAAGGTGTGAAATTTGCTGCATATCAATTGAAAGATGTGGCTTATTTATGGTTTTAGGAATAGGAGCATTCAAGTGGTGATGATGTAGAGTCAACATTATTAGATGAGTTTTCTGGTGCCTTCCTTAATTATATCTTTCCTAAAAAGTTGAAGGAATCTAAGGCAAGGGAGTTTGTTAATCTAAGGCAGGGGAGGATGAGTGTGAAGGAGTATGCTTTGAAATTTTATCAGTTTTCTTGATATGCTTTAGAGTTGGTATCTAGCATGAAGGCTAGGATAAGGAAATTTTCTTTGGGCTTGTTGCGAGATTTGGTTTTAGAGTGTAAAGCCGCTCTGCTGAATAATAATATGGATATCTCTAGACTTGTAGTGTACATACAATATGTTGAGGATGTAGAGAAAAAACAAAAAAATGGGAGAGAATCAAAATAAGAAGTTAAGGTATTCAGAACAGGGTAAAGGACATTAGAACAGCGGTAGAGATGGTAGGCAGTGGGGAAAAAGAGGACATATGAAAACTCAGGTACATATTCTATGGCTAGTGCTCCATATCCTAAGTTGTTTAGTAATTGTCATTTTTAGGCTAACAATAGGTTTAGGGTACAAGGTGCCTAGTCTCAGGATAGTGAAGCTAAGTTAGCCCCATCTTATCCTTCTTCTAGATTCTTTAGACAGATGCACTATGGTTATTGTGATAACGGAGGAGGGGGGGGGGGGGGAATTTGTATTTCAAATATTGTAAGCTTGGTCATATTTATAGGAACTATCTATTAGCAAATATTTCTACTAAAACTAATAAGGTTTTGGTTCCTACTTCTTTAGCTCCGGTGTCAAAAGGGGCTACTTCTAGTATCAGTACTGGTCAGAATTATCTTTATTCTTTTGCCAACAATTAAGAATCTAAGGCATCTCCTGATGTCGTTAGTGGTATGATGTCACTTTTCTTTCGTGATGTATATTGTCTACTTAATACAGGTTCTACCCTTTCTTATATGACCCCTTATGTGGTTATTTATTTTGGTTTTGGTCTTGAGAATATTTTTGAGTATTTCTCTGTGTCTACCTTGGTGGGTGATTCTATCATGGCTATAAAAGTCTATAGGGGCTATGTGGTGTCCTTCTTTCATAGGGAGACATTGGTAGATTTGATAAAGTTGGATATGGTGGATTTTGATGTCATATTAGGGATAAATTAGCTTCATTCATGCTATGCTTCCTTGGACAGTAGGACTCATAAGGTCAATTTCTAATTCCTGAATAAACAAGTGATTGAGTAGGAAGAGAGTTTCTAGTACCTAAGGGAAGATTTATTTCCTATCTTAGAGGTCAAAAATTAATTTCCAAGGGGTGTCTTTATATCTAGTTTGGGTTAAATATTCTAGTTTTAAGGATCCTACCTTGCAAACTATCTCGGTGGTTAACAAATTCGTAAAGTGTTTCCCAATGATCTTTTTGGCATTTTTCCCGATGGGAAATAGACTTTGGGATTGATTTTATACCGAATACCCGGTCCTATCTTTATACCTCCATATAAAATGGCTCCTCGTGAGTTGAAATACATTAGAAGCAGTTAAAGGATCTTTTTGATAAGGGTTTTATTCGTCCTAGTGTCTCTCCTTGGGGTGCTCCTATCCTTTTCATGCGTAAGAAAGATGGGTTCCTTCAGGTGTGCATAGATTATCGGTAGCTGAATAAGGTGATGCTGAAGAATAAGAATTCTCTTTGTAGGAATGATAATCTATTTAACCATCTTTAGGTAGATCTATTTTTAAGATTGATCATCGCTCGGGTTATCATCAGTTGAAAATTAGGGAGGATCCCTAAGACTGCTTTTTGTACCTGGTATGGTCACTATGAGTTTTTGGCTATGTCATTTAGATTGACAAATTCTCTGGATATCTTTATGGATCTTATGAATAGGTTATTCAAACATTTTTTTGAATTTTTTGTTATCGTGTTTATGGATTATATATTGGTGTATTCTAAGAGTAAGGAGAATCATGCCAGTCACCTCCGAGTAGTGTTGAAGACTCTTAAGGATCAGAGATTATATGCCACACTTTTGATGTGCGAGTTTTGGTTGAATGCTGTGACCTTTCAAGGTCATGTTGTTTCCATTGAGGGGATCATGATAGATCCATAGAAATTTGAGGTAGTTAAGAAGTATCCTAGACCCACGACTCTAAACGACTTTCTAATATCCTTAGGTTTAGCTACCTATTATTGGAGGTTTATGGAGAGCTTCTTTCTATTTCTTCTCCATTGACTAAGTTGACTCAGAAAAAGGTGAAGTTTTTGTGGTCCGATGCTTGTGAGGGTAGTTTTTAGAAGTTAAAGATAAGTTGGCAGCTGCACCAGTTTTGACCCCGCCCAAGGGTATTGATGGTTTTGTAGTTTACTGTTATGTGTCTCGAGTAGGACTAAGTTGTGTCTTAATGCAGCATGGTAAGGTGGTAGCATATGATTCTAGACATCTTAAGGTTTATGAAAGAAGATATCTGACTCATGATTTAGAGTTAGCGACTGTGGTGTTTGTGCTAAAGATTTGGCATCACTATTTGTATGGAGTTCATGTTGATACCTATTCAAATCATAAGAGCTTCCAATATGTGTTTACTCAAAAGGAGTTGAATCTTTTATAGAGGTGGTTATTTGAATTGCTAAAGGATTATGATATAAGTCTTCACTACCATCCAAATAAAGCTAATGTAATTGTAGATTCTCTTAGCAAGTTATCTATGGGGAGCTTATCGTACATAGATAAGGAGAAAAGAGGGTTGTAAAGGACATTCATTGGTTGGATAATTTAGGAGTTCATCTTTTAAACTCCAAAGATGGAGGGGTGATTGTTTAAAAAGTGATCAAAATAGGAAATTAGCTCTAAAAACCAATCAAACTATTCGATAACAAAGTAGTTAGTTCCAACAAGTCATAAATAACTTGGGGTAGCTATAGAAAAGCTCTAATGGTAAAAACATGTGGAAATATAAAAAATGACCAAAAGGATCATTACACCTTGATCTTGGTATTGTAGAGGTTGAAATGGTCCATTGCTTGGATTGTTGCGTATATTTTTAGGATTTACCCAAAATTTATACTTATACGATCTAGATAGAATCATAGTGTATGCCTAGCATTGAGTATTAACATCATCTAAATCCATATAAGCAAGAGAAGGTGAAGAATGAGATAATCAAATGGTTAGATGCCAATATGGTTTACCCTATTATTGATAGGAAGTTGGTGACTCCATTTTAGTGTGTGTTCATGAAAGGTGTCATCATTGTGGTCCTTAATGAAAAGAATGAATTAGTGCCCATGACACTAGTTACGGGATGGAGATTTGTATGGATTATCAAAAGCTGAAAACTTAGACACAGAAGGATCACTTTCCCATGTCATTCATAGACCAGTTGTTAGATAGTCTTGTAGCAGAGGATGGTAATGTTTTATTGATGGTTATTTAGGGTATAATCAAATTTCTATTACCCCAAATACCAAGAGAGAACCATTTTCATATGTCCATATGGTATGTTCATATTTAAGACGGTGCCTTTTACACTTTCTAATGCTCCCGACATATTTCAACATTATATGATGTCCATCTTTACTGATATGGTGAAGGATAATCGATATAGGAATAATTATGAATATGGACTTAGGAGAGTGCATGTTGGATGGGAGCCTTGGCACGTGCAATTGTAGTGTAAAAGAGGCCCAAAATGCACCCAAATCAGCCCATAAATTACAATAGATGGGTGCCCATTCTTTGAAGGGCCTTTTGGTCATTTTAACTTATATTTTGTTATAGCTATAAAAGAAATATTGTAGGGTTTTTATTTTAGTTTTTGGATGATATTTGTAAGTCTTGTAAGACTTGTAACAAGCTCTCTCTCTAGTGAGAAGAGTGACCACCGAAACTAGGATACAACAATAGAGTGGATTCTCTTTTGTTGTTACTTGCTTGGAAGATTTGATGCTAGAGAAGTGGAATCCAATATTGTGTCACGTAAGCGATAGGTTTATTGTTGTGTGTAGCGTTAAGGGTCCAAGAGTGTCAATTCTTAGGTTCTTAAGATTATACCTTTATGTGGTCTATCTATCTATCCTTTTTACCTTCTTGTAATCTTGTTTAGTGTTTGTGTTGTAGTATTGTGTTCTTGTTGTTGTTGTTAAATCCAAATATTGTGTCTTCTTATTCATCATATTATGTTGTTAATCTAGTTTTTTGTTCACTGATTTGGTGTAATAAATACCTTGTTATCTTCTTGTTATTGAGTTCTTGGGAAGCCGGGACTTGGTCTCCAAAAGTGTTCACGGATTTCTTCCATTTTGTGGACTATTTTTTGGACTGATTTTAGTGTTCCTTTGTTTGTCCTGTATCATTTCGTATCAGAGCCATCTTTGGTTTTGTTCTTACAATACCAATCTTGGACTTTCTTGCTAAGAAAATAAAAAATAATAAAGGAAAGAAAGACGTGTTCTTGAGCTTGAGATCTTGGCCGAGAAGTTGAACTTGTTGTTGTTTTATCTTGGCCAAATGTTGTGTGTCTAGGTCTAGGATTTAATTTTCTTGTGTTTTTGTTTCAAGTGTTAGTATTCTTGTCCATTAACACTTTGAGTCGATTTGAGCTTTAAAAAAATTGATGTTGTTGTTGTGAACAAGACCATGACCGTGTGTTGAGGTTATTGTTTTTAAACGTGTGGACTTGTTTTTATAGTCTTGGTTGGATGTTGTTGGTGTTTTTGTTTCTCTTGATAAAGTTGTTGTTGAGTTCTTGACATTCATCACAACCTTCACCCTTGCTAATGTGTTGTTGATGTGTTCTTGAAGTTTGTTGTGGTGTTCATCTTGTTCTTCATCTCACCTTACAACTTAAGACAACCAAAGTGTAACGTAGATTCAAAAAGGTGAACTGACAATTTGTAAAGTTGTTTGTGAGAAAACTTGAGCCATCACTTTCTTGACTTAACATCTACTTTTCAACCACTTTCCTTGTATCAAGGGACCTTGTTTTGTGGGAATTGTACAAAGTCAAGACTTGCCTTTTGAAGATTAGACTTAAAAGGAGATTTAAGACATATACTTTCCCTTAAAAACCAATTGTTACCATTACATAGTAACTAAAGTTTGTACACATCAACTAGTGACTAATTGTGGGGCCGTGACCAATGGTATGCTGCCATGTCACCCAATTTACTGTTCACACAAAAATTTTAAGCTTAAAATTTGATCTTCTAGTTTCATTGTGTTGTTTCTTTAGTTTCGTTTGTTGATTCCATTACTAACTTACAAGCTAGTTTTAGATTGTAAGTTATTTTTAAAATGGTCCTTCGTGTATACGTTCCTTTATGTGTCTTATCCTTTTAAGTCATTGTAATACTTGGTCCACCTCTCATTGCCTCACGGAGTACAAGCAAGGTTACGGCACTTGTGAGATCAAAGTGAGAAAAAAAATCCAAGAGACAAAACAATAGCGAGGGAGTGTGAGGACCATTCTTGTACAACTAACTTGTTTGTTGTTTTGTAGGTAACTTCTTGGCCATAATGGAAACCATTTTGGCCCTCCTTGATGCTTTCTCCCGAGACCTTTCTAGGGAAAATGTAGGTCTTAAAAAAATTGACTCGGATGTGGTAACTATGCGTGAGAGGTTGGATCGAATGGAGAGTCAAAGGAACTCTCTTACTTTTACTCCCCAATCCTCCAAGACAACCACATAATGCCACAAGCCAAGCTCCAAGTAGCCCTCAAAACCGAGAACAAGATAGAACACTTCCCCCACAAGTTGATCAAGTCCAACAAGGAGGACTTGGAAGCCAATTTTCTCCCATAAGAGATAGGTTTTTTTGTTTTGTGTAGTGTTAAGGGTCCAAGATTGTCAATTCTTGGGTTCTTAATATTATAACTTCATATGGTCTATCTATCTATCCTTTCACCTTCTTTTAATCTTTTTTAGTGTTTGTGCTGTAATCTTGTGTTCTTGTTGTTATTGTTAAATTCGAATCTTGTGTCTTCTTGTTCATCATATTATGTTGTTAATCTAGTTTGTTGTTCGCTGATTTGGTGTAATAAACACCTTGTTATCTTCTTGTTATTGTGTTCTTGGGAAGCCAAGACTTGGTCTCCAAAAGGGTTTACGGATTTCTTTCATTTTGTGGACTATTTTTTGGACTGATTTTGGTGTTCCATTGTTTGTCCCGTATCAATAATTTAGAATTTTTTTATATATGATTTCTCAATTGTGGGTGACTCTCTTGATGACCTTCTAACTGACTTGGCTAATGCACATCAGAGATGTGAGAAGTGCAACTTAGTGTTGAATTGGGAGAAGTGTAACTTTATGGTTAAAGAGGGGATAGCTTTGGGGCACAAGATCTCAAAGAAGGGAATAGAGGTTGAAAAGGCTAAAATTGAGGTGATTGAAAATTTGCCTCCACCGATTTCTATTAAAGGTATTCAGAGTTTCTTGGGTCATGTAGGGTTCAATGGGAATTTCATCAAGGATTTATGTAAAATTGTAAATCCATTATTCAAGTTATTGGAGAAGGAGGTGAAAATTGTGTTTTATGATATTTGTCTCACTACTTTGAGTGACTAATAGAGGTTGATTTTTGCTTCTATCATGGTGTCTCCAGATTAGAATCTCCCATTTAAGGTGATGTATGATGCTGGTGGCCTGGCCCTAGGAGCTGTCCTCGGCCAAAGATGTGAGAAACTATTTCATCCCATATATTATGCTTACAAAGCACTCAACTTCACACAAAAGAATTATATTGTGACTGAACAGGAGTTACTTGCAGTGGTGTTTGATTTTCAGAATTTTTGGTCCAATATTGTTGGGGCCAAGGTCATTGTACATACTGATCATGCAGTTTTGAGGAACCTTATGGTGAAGAAAGATACCAAACCTAGGTTAATTCATTAGGTACAATTATTGCAAGATTTTGGCTTTGAGTTCAAGGACTAGAAGGGTACAGACAATCAGGTTGCAGACCATCTATCCCACCTAGAAGAGGAGGTGATTTTTATATTAGGGGATGACATTGACATTAATGATACTTTTCCAAATCAGCAGGTCTGGCAACATCACAAGACTTAGTTCCCTAGGTTGCTTCTTTGCCAATTATTTGGCAAGTGACATAATCTCAAAAGACTTGTTGTTTCAGCATCAAAACCAATTCATGCATAAGGTATTAAAGCTTTTTTGGTATTAGCCTTTTGGTCATTATACATACTGATCATGATGCTTTTCCAATTATTGAGGCTTGTCATTCGTCTACAATTGGGGGTCACCATGGTGGTACTTGCGTGGCCTACAAAGTTTTATAGTGTGTTTACTATTGGACAATTATTTATCAAGATTCATATTACTATGCTTGTGCCTATGACCAATACTACCACCAAGGAAATATCTCGAAGAAGCATGATCTTCTAATGCCACTTACTTTTTAGCTTGCATTATTTAATGTATGGGAAATTGATTTCATGGTTCCTTTTGTGAGTTCATATGGAATGAAGTACATTTTTATGGTAGTTGACAATATTTCTAAATGGGTGGAAGCAGTTGCACTTAACAATAATGAGGATAACAGTGTCACAACATTTTTGAAGAACATATTCTCTCAATTTGGTACTCCATATTCTATCATTTGTGATGGTGGGTACTATTTTTGCAATAGTACATTTAAGGTCCTACTTCAGAAGTATGGAGTGAAACATAAGGTCGCAACATCTTACCATCCATATACAAGTGGGCAGGTTGAGGTCTCTAATCATGAGATCAAGTCCATTTTAGTGAAGACTGCGAATACCAATTGGATTGATTGGTCAAGGAATCTAGATGATTCAATATATGCCGACCGAACAACTTACAAAACCCTAACAGGTATGATAGCCTAAAGGATATGAAACTCATGAAATGGACTCACAATATGCAAATTCTAGCAACTAACAATGAGAAAACAACACATAGAATGAAGATGAAGAAGAGGAATACTTAAAAATTAAAGATATATAGAAAGACCCTTACTCCTATTAAGTTATTAGCACTAGAAGATGTTTCAAATTCTTTAACACACCTCACAAATAAGAGTTCAAACCTTCCTCTTAGGTGACCCAAAGGAAACACTCTTCCTCAAACCACCTTTCTTGACAAATTATCCAAAACAAGTTAAACCCTAACTTCAAATGTTCTTGGACCTTAGTTTCGGATTGTAAGACCTAAATCTAGAGATTAAGCCTACAATATAAGAGTAATATCAAATGTCATCCAAGTCAAATGCAAAAAAAAAAGCAAAATGGTCTATTTATACTATTAGATGCCAAATGACAAAACTACCCTTAATGAGCTAAGGGAATTGGGCGCCTCTTGAGTGTTTCCTTGGAGTGCAAAATGTCTTCATTAACCTTCACTTGAGGCACCGATTGAGTGCATAAGTTGCCCTCCTTCCTTCTCTTGACCAAGGCTTTAAAATACTCCAAAAAGTTTTCAATTGCTTGCTAATTCCGAAGCCTTGAACCTTAGATAATTCCTTGTACTTTTGATGATCCTTGTGCTTGTATCATCCTATCCATCTTGAAGGAATTTGTCATCAAATTCAGATCTTGAAAAAAAAAAAACCAAAGAGAGAGCAAAACAAACACACAATCCTCTTGGTAGGAGGGTTAGTATTAGTAACACACTCATATCATCAACGCTTGGTTGCTCACACTTGACATATACCCACATATTCTTAGTATTTGACATGAAATGCTTAGCATAAATGAAACCAAAGACATGAATAACATCAATATCAAAGATAAAGGAGCATGACCAGCAACTATAGCCTTCACATCTCAAGAGTATTCCGGGTTCAAATGGGATCCAAGGATAAGGACTTAAACCTAGATGGCCCATTCCTTTCACTAGGTTACCAAGCCCATGATCTTTCAAGGCATTACCCACCACTTGGACAAACACTAGGCCACAATGAATAAGATATTTATAAGGGATTTTATCACATAAGTTCAAAGGACCATGTTCAATATCAAGACCATCATTAATAGCATCAACACTAACTTGAAAGTTTTTAATCACACCCTTCTCATGTTCAAGTAGTGAACTAGTTTTAAGAGTGAGTTGATCATGGTACAAATTAAGGAAGCTATTAAGAGAAGAAGCATGCACCCCTATGTCAAACAAACCTGAACCCAACATACTAGAGGGTATATCACAACATTTCAAGCTCAAAGAAGTGCATGGACTAGCCTTAAGAGTTTTGTTCACAACTAAAGAGCTACAAAGTAAAGAAGAATGCACTTGTAAACCCATCACCACTTCACAAGACACTAAATTACAACATTTTAAGTTCAAGGAAATGTAGGATGTAGTGATATTACCTCGGATTAGACTTGGGAAGTCCACTAGTTTGGAGCTTTCGGCCATTGGTACCTTTGGAACTCCCACATGTTTGGGATGGAGTTTTTTTTAATTATCCCTTGGAAATATATCTTCTTGTACCTGCAATTAAGAAGAGTCAATGCTATTCAAAATGCTGGCACTTGGTTTAGTGAGTAACAAAGGTTCTTTCCGGACAAGATCCATAATCAAGCATTTTTCTTCCATCCTAACTTCACTACCCACGACTTCCCTTTCCTTTTACCTATTTTATTCATATTATTCTTGCACTTCACCATCTATTTTCTCCCCATCTTGAGGCTTGGCCTCATTCTCTTTGGATTTTATTTTCTCCTCTTCTTCTACTTGGATGAAGGGAATTTGGTTTAGTGTGGGTTGGAGAGGGGGTATCATTTTTGGTTGAAGATGGATTTAGGTTGGTGGCTTTGGATTCAGTGAAACGTAGGATATTTAGTTTTGAGGGGTTTGAACTTGTGGAGGGTTTGTTGGACACAGTCAATCTATAGTTTATCAACCCCGATTTTCACTCTAGCTGCAACACCCTTCATTGTCACCATTTCACTCCTCAAAGCATCATGATTTTCTTCCATTTTCCTCCTCAAAGTATCATTATCTTCTTTTATTTTTCGACCTAAGGAATCAATCTGAGCCATCAAGGTTCCAATAGCATCATTTCCCAAAGGTTGGGAAGTAGTACCTTCGGATTCCATGGAAAATATACCTAAAAATTTCAAAAATAGCAAGCAAACAACCTATAAAACGAGCAAACAAGTTAGTTCAAAAACCTCACTTTACTCACACTCAAACTCACCTCACACTTGGCTTCACAAGCATTGGAGAATTGGCAATACTTGGTAAGTTAATTGAGAGGTGAGAAGCTTTGAATCAGAATTGATCTTTATTTGAAACAACTCAAAATATGTGATGCACGAACTTGAACCAACAAAATACTATGACTTGAAAATGAGAAAAGCACACAAAAAACCGGAGACACGAAATAAACGGACTCTAAACTAATTACCAACCTAGTAGGTACTTACTAGTTTGCTAATTAGTGATATAATTAACTTAAAAGAAACTAGAATAAAAAATTAGAAACTAGAAAATCTAACTTTAGAGTTGAATTTTGGTTGAGCACAAGTGATGACATGGCACTACGTGGTTGGTTGTCACTTTTCAAAATTACAAAATTTTTTCCCAACTTGTTTCTGCCAACACCTCCTAGGAAGTAAGAGAATTCGGTTTTGGAGGGAAAAACTTTATGTTTGAAGCCTTTTCAAGCTTCAAAATGGATGAGAAATGAATTGGTCCCCCCTTTGTACTTTCAATTGTACTTTGTTGTCCCCTTGTCCCTTTGTCCCCTCCTCCTTTTGGAAGAATGAAATATTCTTTGAATATGCTTTTGGACAAACAAATTTTTCACTCTTTCTTTCCTTTTTTGGATCAAACAAGAACTTTGAATATCCTTCTTCACTAAGTTATGAAGATCATGGATGAACAAGATGAATATTCAAGCGTTGACCAAGTTTGACCACCTAGCAAATGAACTCCGAATCTGAATTTTTTTGAAGATCTAGGTTCCTTAGCCCAAAACAACTTAAACCAACCAAAAATCAGCCACAAATCAAGTCACCAACACCAACCAAAAATGTCATCTTCTCCAAAAAGATTCAAACAAGCCAGAACAATGATGGATCTAGCTCAAAATCAACCAAACTTCACTTTAAAAGTAGATCTAAACTCCCTAGGTGCTAGGGAATAAGAATCTAGAACTTAAAACCAACAAAAAAACATAAAAACATGTAGATCTAAGATCTAAAATTTTTTCAAAAACACAAAAACGTGAGACACCTATTTTCCTGATTTTCTTGACTCTAGACTTTTTTTTGTGGAGATTTTCTTAGATCCAAGACTAGGGTTGTAGGAACAACCGTAAACAAGGATCTTGATACCAAATTATAGCCTAAAGTCTATGAAACTCACGAAATGGACTAACAAGATGCAAATTCCAGCAACTAACAAAGAGAAAACAACACATAGAATGGAGATGAAGAAGAGGAATACTTGAAATTTAAAGATAGATAGAAAGACTCTTACTCCTATTAAGTGATTAGAACTAGAAGATGTTTCAAAATCTTCAACACACCTCACAAATAAGAGTTCAAACCTTCCTCTTAGGTGACCCAAAGGAAACACACTTCCTCAAACCACCTTTCTTGCCAAATTATCCAAAACAAGTAAAACCCTAACTTCAATGTTCTTAGACCTTAGTTTCAGATTCTAAGACCTAAATCTAGAGGGTAAAACTACAATATAAGAGTAATATCAAATGTCATTTAAGTCTAATGAAAAGAGAAGCAAAATGGTCTATTTATCCTATTACATGCCAAATGACAAAACTACCCTAATGAGCTAAGGGAATTGGGCGCCTCTTGAGTGTTTCCTTGGAGTGAAAAATTTCTTCATTAACCTTCACTTGAGGTGCCTATTGAGTGCATAAGTTCCCCTCCTTACTTTTCTTGACCAAGGCTTTAAAATACTCCAAAAAGTTTTCAATTGCTTGCTAATTCTGAAGCCTTGACCCTTAGATAATTCCTTGTACTTTTGATGGTCCTTGTGCTTATATCAAGGTGCCTCTCTATATCATCTTGTGTATAACAAGGCATGCCACTTACCGGTTAAACTCGAGAACAAGGCCCTATGGGAATTGAAGGAGCTGAATTTTAAGTAGAGCAATGCTGCAAACCCGAGAATAAGTAAGAAGAATTCCTTCTCAATGCTTATGAGAGTTCTAATTTGTAAAATGAGAAGATAAAGTTGTACCATGATAATAATATTGATAAAAAGATGTTCCAGCCTGGTGATATGGTTTTGTTGTATAATTCAACACTTTGCTTGTTTCCTAAGAAGTTGAAACCAAGGTGTTCTGGACCATTCACCGTGTTTAGAGTATCACTGCATGGTGCAATTGAGCTAAAATGAGATTGAGATTCTCCATTCAAGGTGAACGAGCATAGTGTTAAACATTATATGGGAAGTATGGAGGAGTTAAAGGTTTGTGAGGATGTAAGCCTTGGCAAAGTCTGAGTAGCCAAGGCAATTGAGTCGTGCAAGGATATTAAATAAGGTGCTCCATGGGAGGCTACCCATGCGCTTATTGGTAAATACTGAGAATCCAACATAACTATATTGTGCCACAACATTAAATCAAGAACTGCTTGATAGGCAACCCAAGGCATTAGTGTTCACTTTGTTTCTATTTTGTAGGTTAAGAGAATAAAGAAACACATGGAGATTGATAAAAATTTTTGAATTTTAGACTAGTCCAGGTAAGTAAACCTAAGACCCTACTTATGGGGTTGTAGGTTAAACCCATAAAAGGTATGTTGAAGTTGTGGATATCAGAAGAATTTTAGGTATCTAAAGTTATACGTACGAACCTATTTATGGGGGATGTAAGAATTACCTATGGCCCGTAGGTAGGAGTCATAGGTAGCCCCTACCTTGGGTAGTCTAGTATTTTAAAATTTTTTGTTTTGATATTGTGCTTCAATTACTAACAACTACTTTTTCAGGTACTATGGCACCAAAAGCTACTAACAAGTAGAAATGTCAGTCAGTTTATCTGATGAGTCTCCTAAGCTGAGTGGTTCGATTGAGGAGTATACAGTGATCCTGGACAATACACTATTGTTCCCAAACTAGAATCGAGTCCAGTCATAGTGGAAAGATGTATCTGCAACAGTTGCTGAAGAATTAGGCTCTTATACAGCACCACCACAGGCACCACTAGCACCACAAGCCGAGCCACATACTTTACTATAACACTTTATTTAGACTGGGCCTCTGATGAAGTCAACCACTACTTTACCACCACACTCTTCCTAATTTGATAATAGAGAGGATGATTTTGCTATTGGTTTAGATGAGGAGGTTTATACAGGGTTAGGTTCAGGTTCTAGAGAGAAAGAGAAAGCAACCATCTCCAGTCTGAAGAGGGGTCAGTGTTGGCATCCAACTCAGTTTAGAGTGAGTCGACATCATGGTTAGGTGTACCCTAGTCTGATGAGGGTTCTGATGTAGCTCATGTTCCATAGGAGATCTTTTCATCTTGAGTTTAGGGTGGTCAAGCCACTACTTAGGGTACTCAGTCTATAAATTCAAAACTCGTTGCTCAAATTCATAGCTCAGACTCCACACACATCTCTGTAGTTCCCATAGCTCATATTAATCAAAAATAGTATGTGGAGGGCATGCATTAGCCTTATGAAAGAGATATTTTTATCATTGACTGGGCATGACCATAATGCAGTATTGTAGGGGAGGTCAGGATAGAGTTGGCTAGTTTAGCAGGTGCTCCAAACCTACAGGCTTCATTTAATAGATATTGGTTGGGGTGTATGACCTAGCCTTCTAGTTCATACAACCCAACGATTTTTGGGAGTTTTATGCCTCCTATGTATCATCAATATACTTACTTACCCCAGCTAAAAGAAAAAGTTTACTATCCCAGCGGACCCATAATTTAGTCGGGGGGTTAGAGTTGATATTTCTGAGGCGATAGTCCGATTAGTGTTATTTAGGCTAGAGTATGTGGGGTAGACCATGACAATTGAGTTTGATTATCATATGAGGATAGCACAGGGTAGCCGTACTATGAGAAACATTCCATATAAAGTTCTGAGAGTGGACATGGCTAGATAGGTAGCCATAAAAATAGTAGAGTTGGGCACTGATGCCCCATGGGTTGAGGGAAAGGGTTTGATCAAGAAGGCGTTGCTGTACTTTGAGTGAAGTTTTTGAGGAAAATAGTGTAAAATATATTGAGACTAAATTCTACAGACAACATTCTCACCTGTGATAGAGTCGTATTGATTGACGACCTAATTTCTTATTATAATATTTATTTCATGTGATGGATCTATGATAAGATCAACGAGAGATTATTTAGGGAGTTCACCACCTTCCCTTTACCTTGTTTGATAAAAAAGTTTCGCAATGCAGATAAAATGTCTTCTATTCTAGTAGTGGATAAGTGGATTGAGGTATATTGTCATGATTAAGGATGCGGCCAATCCTGTCCTTACACATCGAGCGCATCCATATTCATCTTCTTGTATGACCCATTATGAGGGTCCTTCTATTTCGTCTGATACTATTGAGAGTCCGAGTCTGAGTATTGATATAAATATGGAAAGTTAAAGAGTTGATCCCACTATCACTACAGGTGGTGAGGGGACCATGGGTACATCCGCACTATCCTCAACTTTTACTTCAGTACCAGTCGAGGCCTGCACTTTTCCCCCTCGTCCTATAACTACTAGGTTTATTAGTGTGTCACAAGAGTTTCTACGCCAAATGGTTGAGCGACAATAGGAGGTGACTTAAAGCCTCACCCAAACAGAGACCCAGGTAGCCACGCTATTCATTCAGATCCACCTATGGGTTTGAACTACTGTAGAGGCTTATGAGGCTAGGGTTGAGAGTAGGATGGTGCTAGCTATGGAGGGGTTTACTAGGGAGTTGCATGTCTGGTTGTAAGTTTTAAAGGATGAATAGGTGCATGACTCTGTGAGGTTCAGGTGCCCAATTTATCAATCATCTACAAGGAGATGGCCACATTATAATCGGAGGTAAGATCATTAGCTGAGAGCTATTTCTAAGTCATCCCTCCGGGTATCCCTACTTTCATACAACCACTAATAAGCCAACTCTTATAGGGCTTGATTTATTTATAAAGAATGATGTGGCCTTGATTTTTGGGGCCAAGAGAGGTCTTGAGGAGGACTTATAGGATCCAATGGTGGACTATTAGTAGGCCCTAAATAGGGGTACTCATGATTCAGTTGTTCAATATTTAGTTGATGAGGAGAGTATGTCGAGGTGGCAATGAACGCCTTCTCTAGTCACGTCCCACAACAACCTCTTCCAGTTGAGCCATATAATGCCCATATAGGGGCGAGTTAGCTTCAGATGCCTAGAGAATCCAAAGTATGTCCGTATACCCTAATTTTTTTATTTTCTAGCATGAACTAGGGACAGTGTATCAGTTTTTAATTGGGGGTGGGGTGAACCATAATCAAAGGTTTTTCTATCCATGCTTCTTTCCCATTGGCTGCAATATCCTAGTAGAACCAGCATGTTTAGGTTGTGTGTGTGTCATTATATGTGTTATGTTTTATTTATGTTTAATTAGGAGAAAAATAAGAAACCTAAGGATAGTTGACATATTTTGTTTATTCATAAGTGTTTTGAAAAAATAATAAGCCTCTGAATCTCCAAGTTTTGTATGAACTATGTGATGTAAATTTGTGTGTGACCACTGTGTGAATCTTTCAGAGTATTAGTTTTAGGGACAAACTAACCATAGCTTAGCATTGCATGAAATGGATAAGTAGTAGTTGGTGATATAGCCCTGTACCATGTGTGTTCGAGGTACTTACAAAGTTTTCTTTGAGCATTTAATACAGTACTTCCCCGATTAGTCTTGCCTAGGTTGTAGGATAGTTAGTTAGGACATGATCATAGACCCTTTTTGACTTAGTCCATTCTTAGCTTAAATAAACATCCAAAAATAAATAAGTATACTTGATCCATAATTTTTTCTTGTTTTCACCTATTCACCTTCCCAATTGATTACTCTAAACCTGTTTTAGCTCTTATGGACCCACATTGGATATCATGCACCTCAACTCAGGTAAATGGCCTAAGTTGAGGGTAACTATCATAGGGGTGCATAGTTAAAATTGGGTACGTACAAGGGTGGATAATGTGAAAGAAAAAAAAATTAAGGTTGCGTATTGTATTAAAATAGAGAGAAAAGAAAAATATAAAAAACATGATAATAAAAGAGCATAAATGAAAAGTAAAACTAAAACCACACCCAATAAAAAATCAATAAAGGAGAAAAGGGGAGGAATAAAAGAAGATTGGTTGAGAAGTGGAGCCAAAATGTATGTATAGTGTCAAGGAAGGTGAGTCACTATATCCCAAATTTAACATACCTTTCCCCAAGCTTACATTACAAGAAGAAAAAAGTCCTATACTGATCCTATTCTAAATGTTTGAAAAACTAAGTACAATAGTGATCCTATTCCAACTATATGAAAAGCTAGTTATAGAATATAAGGTCAAGCCTATGGTATTCTATGCACATTGATTGATATTTATTTTTTGAGAGTGAGTATCTTGACATAGTCCCTTGCATTGACATGCATAATGATACTGTTAAAGTTGGGACTTTTTTTTGTTAGGGTACATGGGTAATGTTATTAACTGATTACCTGTTTGGGTAATTTTCTTGGCCTTTATTGATAATGTAATGCCATTACTTGATTCCTTTAGGTCATACTATTGTGTTTCATAGATCCACATAGTGGTTTTGAAAAGTAAAAAATAGGAGGGGTCAAGATTTTATGCTGAAATCAAGTTAACTACCGTAAGTCTCTAAGGGTTCTCTTCGTTAAGCATTGTGTGTTCTTTGTTATGTATTCATTGCCTGAGGACATGGAAATGTTCTAAGTTGAGGGTGTTGATGTGTCATAGTTTCATGTCACTTTCAATGCTTGAAATCGAAACTTATCCAAGTAGTTAGGTCCTTTTTATTAGATTTGTTGTTTTGGCTGAGATCTATGAACCCACCTATGTCCTGTAGTGATAGCATAAAGAAATTCGATACACGAAATTGACACTAAGATAACAAAATCAGCAATCACATAAATAGAAAACAACACATAGAAAGGGGATGAAGAAGAAGGATTGCATAAAATGTAAAGATAGTAGAAAGACCTTTACTTCCACCAATGAATAACACTAGAAGGTGTATCAAACCTTCAAACACAAATCACCAATGTAAGCTCAAACATTTCTCTTAGGTGACCCAAAGGACTCACACTTCCTCAAGCACACCTTTCTTGCCAAATTACCCAAGACAAGTGAAAACCAACTTCAAATGTATCAAGTGTCAAGTTTTGGTTTTCCCTCTCTTAAGGAGAAGAGAAAGACTACAATCTAACACTAAGATTACAATCTAAAAATTCACTCAATTCATTATATCAAAACTAAGGAAAAATAAGAGCTAAGGTGCCTATTTATACTTATTACAAAAAAGGACAAAAATACCCTTAATGAAGGGTGCTCCTTTGGAGTGTAAAAAGGCAGTGTTAAAAGACAACAATAGCCCTAAAATGGGGTGCCTCTTGAGTGTCAAATAATGGTGTGCAAAGTTTATTTTTTCCTTCAAGTTAGGCTCCTCTTGAGTGTAATGGTTCCCTTCTCCTCCTTCAACTTGACAAGGCTTTAAAATGCTCCAAACACTTGCCAATTCCGAAGTTTGAACCTTTGACAATGCCTTGTACAATTTTGTGCACCTCATGCTTGTATCATCCTCTCCATATTGAAGGAATTTGTCCTCAAATTCAAATCTTGCAAAACCAAAGAGAGAACAAAAACAAGCACACAATCCTCTTGGTAGGAGGGTTAGCATTAGTGCGAAATTATATGAACACACGATATAGCCAACAGTTATTTGTAATAATCATGAAGCACTTACAACAAGAAACATAAAGGACATGACTAAGATATGCATCAAATGGAGGAGAGTGCAACCCAAAATCATCACATATTTCAACACACCAAGGTTGTTCATCTTTGAAATACAACAACGGGTCCTTTGTGTGTGACATGAAAAGCTTAGCATGAATGGCATAAAGGAGGTGGTTTTGGCAAATATCAAGAGATAAGGAAACTACAATGGTCTTAATGGTTTTACTATACCCAAAAGGTAAGACTACCTTTGGTTTAGGAACCATAAGATACATTTGTTTCATTACCTTTGATCTCAAGGTCCACCGTACCCATATATCACTATCATTCAAACAAGGAAATCAACCATCAAACTTACTACCTCTACATAATACCAGTTCAAAATTAACATGGTTATGATATAGGCAAAGAGGTAGTATAGGAAGGAATCAAGTGTGAAGACATCGCCCAAGGTGCTATCATATACAAGAGGGTCATGTAGTGTGTGAATACTCTTGTCACATGATAATGGAACCTTATTCAATTTATAAGTGCTAGCACTAGATGGACACAAATTATTCTTACGAAAAGAATTGATTTTGTCATCTAAAGGATCAACTAGTGCTTCCGTACTCACAACAAGAGTTTGGTCCTTATGAAACCTATCAACAACAAGAGTATTAGAAAAGGGAGATTCATACAATTCTTTACTAATACAATCCAAAACTACACCACTTTGGCTACTACTAGCAACATCACAACAATTCATGTTTTTAGGAGTGTAGAAAATAGCTTTATTACCTTCTAGATTATGAGAAGTGTTTTCTTCACTTAGTTTTACATCATTTCAGCCCTAATGATCCACATTACAAGGGAATATGTCAAGGTTTCCCTTTGGGTTCACTTCTTTAATGCTTATCCCAAAATTGGGACTTTCGGCTAAGGGCTTGAATGGAATTTCCTTGGGCCTCTCCTTGGGGATTCTAGGGTATTGAACCTAATCATGAGAACAGTAAATACTAGGAAAAATGGTAGTATTTGGTTTAGTGAGTAATAAGGATTCTTTGTGGACAAGATCCATGATCAAGCATTTCTTTTCCCTTCCAACTTCACTACCCATGGTTTCCCTTTGTCTTACCCTCTTTTCTTTACACTCTTCTTGTACCTCACCATCAATTTTCTCTCCATCTTGAGGCTTGAACTCATTCTTCTTGGATTCTAAATTGAGGAGAGAAGGCATTGGGTTTGGTTGATGATGGGTTTGGAATTAGTGGTTTGAATTTTGTGGAGGTTTTGGTGGACATAGTCTATCAACCCCCGCTTTAATTCTAATTATGTCACGCCTCATAGATCCTAAATAACCTTTTATAATGTCAAACCCATCCTTCAATTCTCTTCTTAAGGCATCATTATTATCCTCCATTTTTCGAGCAAAGGCCTCAAAGTGAGCCTTCAAGGCTCCCATTATATCATTTCCCAAGGATTGGGATGAAGAATCCTTAGATTCCATGGTAAATTGTACCTAAAAAAATAAAAAAAGCAAGCAAACAACCTAAAAAACTAGCAAACAAGTTAGTTAAAATGCCTCACTTCACTCATACTCAACCTCACCTCACACTTGGTTTCACAAGTGTTGGAGAATCGGCAATACTTGGCAAGTTACTTGAGAGGTGACAAACTTTGAATCGGTATTGATCTTTGTTTGAAATGACTCAAATAAAGTTATGCACAAACTTGAACCAACAAAATACTATGACTTAAAAATGAGAAAAGCACACAAAAATCGTAAACACGAAATAAAAGAACTCTAGACTAATTACCAACCTAGTAGGTACTTACTAGTTTGTTAATTAGTGATAAAATTAGCTTAAAAGAAACTAGAATAAAAAAATTAGAAACTAGGAAATCTAATATTAGAGTCGAATTTTGGTTGAGCACAAGTGATGATGTGGCACTACGTGGTTGGTTGTCACTTTTTGAATTTTTAATTTTTTTTCAAAACCTAGTTTCAGCCCAAACACTATCCATTGGAAGTAAGAGTTTCGAATTTGGGGGGGTGGGTGGGGAGTGGGGGTGAAAGGATGTAATTTAGGGTTCTTTTAAGTCTCAAATGAAAATGGAATGAAATGGTCCACCCCTAGTAATTGCACTTGTACACTGTTTGTCCCCTTGTTCCCTCCTCCTCTTGGAAGAATGGAATATTCTTTGAATATTATTTTAGACAAACAACTTTTCCACTCTCTTTCTTCCCTCTTTAGGATCAAACAACACCTTTGAATATTCTTCTTCACTAATATATGAAGATCATGGATGAACAATATGAATATTCAAGTGTTGACCAAGTTTGACCACCTAGCAAATGAACTCCAAATCTGAATTTTTTTGAAGATCTAGGTTCCTTAGGCTAAAACAAACCCAAACCACCAAAAATCAGCCACAAACCTCATGTAAATAGAAAGGTCAATTTCGGATTTAGCTCAAAAGCTTCAAAAATACTATGTTCATGGAGGTTCTTAGCTCAAACTCAACCAAACTTCAATATAAAAGTAGATCTAGACTCCCTATGCGCTAGAGAGAAAGGATCTAGCACTAGAAACCTTCAAAACACAATAATAACTTGTAGACCCAACTTGGAAAATTCGGATCTACAACAAACACATAAGACAACACTTTTTTTTTGTATTTTCTGATTTTTTGACTCTTTTATGTTGAGATTTTCTAAATAAGAACACTAAAACCAAGATTTAGGAATGTTGGAAAAACCCTAACCAAGGCTTTGATACCAAATGATATCCTAAAGAAAGGATATACACCAAATTGACACTAAGATAACAAAATCAAACCTTCCTCTTAGGTGACCCAAAGGACTCACACTTCCTCAAGCACACATTTCTTGCCAAATTACCTAAGACAAGTGAAAAACAATTTCAAATGTATCAAGGGTCTAGTTTCAGTTTTCCCTCTCTTATGGAGAAGAGAAAGACTACAATCTAACACTAAGATTACAATCTAAAAAGTCATTCAATTCATTAGCTCAAAGCTAAGGAAAAATAAGAGCTAAGGTGCCTATTTATACTTATTACAAACAAGGACAAAAATACCCTTAATGAAGGGTGCTTCTTTGGAGTGTAAAAAGGGAGTGTTAAAAGATAACAATAGCCCTAAAATGGGGAGCCTCTTAAGTATCAAATCATAGTGTGTAAAGTTCATTTTGTCCTTCAAGTGAGGTGCCTCTTGAGTGTAATGGTTCCCTTCTCCTCCTTCAACTTGACAAGGCTTTAAAATGCTCCAAACACTTACCAATTCCAAAGTTTGAACCTTTGACCATGCCTTGTACAATTTTGTGCACCTCATGCTTGTATCATGTAGGTACTACCTACGACCCATAAGTTGGGTCGTAGTTAGGTGCCGGCATGATTTTTCGTTTTTTGTTTTGGATAGGGTTAAGGGTTCTTGATATAAATTATAAATACCCCATTTATATTTTTTTAAGTTCTTGCTCATTACATACTTAAAACACTATATTGAGTTTTGAGATACACTTTTGATCATGTAATTCTATTTATTGACTTTTAGGGTTTGATATAAAATTAAGATTCTGGTTTTCATTCATAATCATTGTGAGATAATTCGTATGCTTTTAATTATAAATTCTATGGGTGTTCTTGCAAATATGAGCGGCTAAACCTTATAACTAGGTTTGTGGGAATTATTATGGAATTACATAGTAGTGGAAGTGCAAAGTCTTTCTTGATTGGTGTTCTTGCATGTATTGTGTTTTTCTTTGTATTGATTTCTTTTTTAGCAACTGTAGGTGCTACAAAAGCACCTATATTTAGTTTAACTTGAGAGACAGATTAAGAATAGGAAAATAAGAATAAAATAATAATTTAAAGCTACTAATCTTCATCTAATTAACCTGAGATAAATAGAAGATAGTTAATCTGGGATCTTGGATAAGGGTTAGTAATAAGGCATTCTAAAATTGAGGACATGAGTAAAATTCACCAAAAGGTGTCGAGAGATGTTAGTGAGACATAACTTGTTGGATTTTGCATGCGAGATACCAAGATAGTTTGACAAGCACGATAAGTACAGAGTTAGGAATTAAGGGGAAACACAGTCCTAATGTTCATCTCATATTGATTTCAACCTAAAGTGTTCAAGATTTTGTTATAACGACTATAGTTTGTATGAAATCCCTAATTTAGTTTTTGCACTTTTTGACTATATCTGCAATATTTTGAAAGAGATTCATCCTATTCCCTATGAGTTTGACCCCAACCTTTGTTATGTTCTTTATTTTACAAGGATAGTGTTATACTTTTTAGGAGGTGTAATTTATTCAAAATCAGACAGTCGAAAGTGATTGATTGCCTCACATAGAAAGAGGCCCAGCTAGCCATACTATTCAGTCAAATCAAGCCATTTATCTGGACCATATTAGAGGCTTCTAGGGATAGAATTGAGGCCAAGATGATAACAACCATAAGGGGTTTCATAAGAGTAATGCATGTTCACATGGATAGTTTTGTGACCAAAATTATTGTACAACTTAGCGAGGTGTAGATGCATGATTTATTAAGCATTTTCAATGATATGACGACATTACTCTCAAATGTGTGATCATTAGCTAAGACCTATATTTTGGTCATCCCTCTGATTATCCCTACTTTTACCTAGCTACTGCCCAGGCCAATACCCATAGTGTTTGATTTGTTTCTGGATAATGATGAGGTCCCGATTATTATGTCTAAGAGAGGACTGATAACGCTCAACTTACACCTCAAATTAGTGTAAGGCGGTCATCATCAATATATTTAACCAACTTTGGAGTTGGGGTCGAATCCACAGGGAACGATGTGAATGACGATTAAACTAATTTGAAATTATAGCTACAAGTTAAATTCAAACAAATGATACAAAAATATAAAATGGGGTTTTAGTATTAATGTTTGTAATCAATATAAATGGAAAATCAGAGTTATGTTCACTGTGGGTTTTGGGAATTGACAGATACTAGGTACTGCTTAAGACTCTTGAAGTAAGTAGGAATAACAGAATATCCCTTACGACTATACTATCTGACTTATCTCTCGACCTCACCAGACAATTTATTATCTAATTCTATCGAACTTAGATAACTTATCTATTTCCAATAGGATGTTATCTCAGGTAGACTAATCCAGTTACGACATTAATAATTAAACAGAAGGTTGGTAGCTTCTGAGTCCCTGTTGATAATTCACGTCCTCTAGTCTATTTCTCTGTTCAAGCAAATAAACCTAAGGCATAACCTATTGTTTGCAACCAATAGATTTTAAGTTAAAACAATAGAATTTCAAGACGTCCTACTACTCTTTGAACCCTTTAAGTACCTAGCAGAATATCAAACCCTAATCCATGGATCCCATAACTCGGGCTAATGGAATTAGCCGCTCATGATTTGATGAACGAAATAAAAAGTTGAATTCATGATAGTATGGATAAACTTACGAATGGATAAAAACAACAATTGAAGGAAAACCAAGAAAAATACTTGATGTAAAAGATGAGGCAATGTACGTTTCTCCCAAGTTCCAAAAACAAGATTAAGAGATCCTGAATAAAACCCTCAAAACTTCTATTTATACCTAAACTTAATTATGGAAATAAAATAGCAAAATAAATAAAATTATCGGATTAGGTGACGCCCTGGCAGATACCACGAAAAGGGTCTGATGCCTTATCATATATGGCATCAGATTAGCTCCAGTTGTCTTCAAGTTCTGTCTAAAGCTGATGATGTTACTGATGCCGCATCATGGATCTGATGCCATTTCATTGTCATCATCAAATGTCTTTTCCTTTTGCTAATTCTCTACTTAAGCCTGACGCCCTTATTGACACCTTATCACAACTTTGATGCCACATCACCAATATCATCAGAGCTGCTTCTCAGACTGCAACTCCGTAGTTAAGGTTGACGCCAATGCTGATAGACTATCACAAGGCTGACGACTTATCATGGTTGTTGTTAGCCATGTTTTCAGCTCTTTTTTCTCAGATTTCAGCTCTTTTGCTCCATTGTTATTTATTTCCATACATCTTGACTTCCCTACAAAATCTTAAGAAATAACATCAAAAACACCAATAATTACTTAAGAACTTACAATTATTTTAAGTTAAAAAGTATTAAATGTGCTACAAAAATCTAGCACATCAACACCCTCAACTTAAAACAATTGCCTATCCTCAAGCAACTACATAACACCATACTACGATACTTAACCAAGAGACACATAAGATACCCATCAAAGTTGATTATCTAGTTTAGCTCAAAACTCATGCCACTCTCCACGTTCAATTATTTATAAATCCAATTATGCATAGCAATGAAGATTAACAATGTGACCCAAAGGAATCAAGATATGGCATCAATTCAGCAACAATAACCATGCATATGTACAAGTTACACTACCCAAACAAGTAAACAGCTAGAAATGCAACCGATATGCCTTTACAACAAAGAAGTCCCTCCTCACTCATATATGAACTCAAACATGTCAATGCGGGGACGGTCAAGAGACACTCACTCTCAAAAAGAAATTCCAATCAATGCATGTCAAATACCATATGCTTTCCCTTATTTTCATTACCAAGGTGTCCAGACAGGTAAGTTAGGATCATTATAGGTCTTTTCTTTGGCTTGTAATGTAGGCTAAGGGCTGGTATGATATTCAATGACATTTAGAGTGACTAAGCCTCCTTGGAACTACCTTAACTTTTGGGGTTCACTTATTAACCTTTTTCTTCTTTTTCTCCTTTTCTTGATTACACATTATTCAGGATGGATGTGGCTTTTCTTTTTCAATCCTTTTCTTTTCTTATTCTTCTTCCACACCACCCAACTTTTTATTTTTTTCACTTATTCTTTTCCTTTTATTCTACCTTTCTTCATACCTAGTTTACATCATGCACCTCTCTGATAGCTACCCTCAACTTAGGTGGTTTACCTAAGTCAAGGTGTACAGTGTTCAAAGAGGACCAGGGCCAAAACAAGTTCATTATGATCTAAACGGGAAGGTGATAGGTGTCATAGAAAAAAATGGTCAATTCAGGCTCAAAATAGGGATCAAGAGATATCATGCATACAGGGAAGGTCATTTAGGCAAAAAAGTGACTTAAAAATCAAAACGACCTATGATCCTTTCCTAACCCCTATCTTTCAACCAAGGTAAGACTAACCGAGAAAGTTCTAGATTCAACACACACAGGGAATTGAGTAAGACCTCACACACACATGGCACAATGGTACATCACAAGCTACTGCCCATTTGGTTTATGCAATTGAGCAGTGATTATCATGTACCTAGTATTAATGCCATAAAAAGATTCACTGTAGCGACATATAAATGTATATCACATAGTTATAAAATAGACCAACGGAGAGGTGTTTATCAGTCTTAAAAATCAACAAAAATATGTCAACTGCTTTAGATACTTATTTTTCTCCAGTTAACCACAACACACCACAAAACAAGCATAATACGCCTAAACATGCCGGCTCTACTAGGAACAAGACTCCGGGAAAAAGAGGCACGACAACAAAAACCCCAGGAGGAAATCACACCTACAAGTAGCCCCACCCCCAACTTAATATCATGCAGTTTTCCCAACGTATCAATCAAAAACAAGAGAGTTAGAAACATACCTATGGCACCATGGGTGCATAGATCTGATGTCAATCACACAATACAAATACAAACAACAAAGTACCTTGGGTTGCCTCCTAAGAAGCGCCTAATTTAGTGTTCGCGGCATGACCCAACTCAGCTTTTTCCTCCATCTTGAGGATATGAACTTTACCCCCAACTTAGAGTCCATCTTCTTGCCTCGCTCATAGGGAGGTGGTACAAGATTAAAAAGCCGAGTAATGGATGATGCATGGTAAACAACTCAGCTTTAAAGTGAGGTGTGTTTTTGTGTTTCTTATCAAGTGTAAAATAAAGAATATAGGATTCTTGTTCCGCATCTTCACAGTCTTCCACTATTTTAGATGATTCCACAGACAAGATATCATCTAAACATAATGTGGAAAAATGCTTCGAGTATGGCCCAATAAATCCTACTTCAAAATTTACACTATCCTCTACACACTCACTTTTATTCATCTTCTCAACATTGTTACTTTGAATTGGGATAGAGTCTTCATAAGAGATTGGCTTGGCTTCTTCTTTTACCTCTAGCACCATTTCCTCAATCTTGGCATCATCCCTCATGGTTGGCTCGGTTAGTTGGGAAATATCCAAGGGTTGATCAACATCAAGCTCATCATCAGTATAGAAATCTTGATCTTCATCGTCACCCTCTTCCATTATTTTAAATAATTCCACAGATAAGATATCATCTAAGCATAATGTAGAAAAGTGTTTTGGATAATTGACCTCGATATCCATCTTTTCTATCCTTTCCCTTTCCTCATTAAATGCCCTAATGTCTTGATGTATGTCACATATGGTATCATTCGTTGTGTCTAGGCGATCCAACATTAGTTGGAGCATAGCTTCAATGTCGCTCTTTCCAGTGTTGCGTTCTTCCTTTTCTTGACTATAAGACCTGTCATACACATAAGAAGAACTAGAACTTGGGTTAGCGCAATAGGGGGAGGGGGAATTTCAGCAATCACTCCAATGTCTATCTTGACCACCACATAAAGAACAATTATACTTCCAGTAGGGTAGAGATAATGCACACATCTCTCTCCGAGGAGCATATCTACAGTCATGCCAAAAGTGAGGTCCATCACAATATGGACATGGATCATCCAGATAATATTTCCAACCATCAAACTCATATTCATTCCATGATTCCATAGTAAGAAATAAGAAAAAATAAAAAAAATCTAACTAACACATGAAACAAAGGAAATCACAAACAAATATTTACAAGTTTGAATTCAAGCAAGTAAGGTAAAATTCTAAAGCAACTCAATACACCAAATTGTTCCTCAACAACGACGCCATTTTTGATAACACTAAACTTACACCTCAAATTAGTGTAAGGCAGTCGTCGTCAATATATTTACCTAACTTTAGAGTCGGGGTCGAATCCACAGGGAATAATGTGAGTGGCGATTAAACTAGTTTGAAATTATAGCTACAAGTTAAATTCAAACAAATGATACAAAAATATAAAATGGGGTTTTAGTATTAATGTTTGTAATCAATATAAATGAAAAACCAGAGTTATGTTCACTGTGGGTTTCGAGAATTGACAGATACTAGGTACTGCTTAAGACTCTTGAAGTAAGTAGGAACAACTGAATATCCCTGGCGACTATACTATCTGACTTATCTCTCGACCTCACCAGACAATTTATTATCTAATTCTCCCAAACTTAGATAACTTATTTATTTCCAATAGGATGTTATCTCAGGCAAATTAATCGAGTTACGACATTAATCATTAAACAGAAGGTTGGTAGCTTCTGAGTCCCTGTTGATAATTCACGTCCTCTAGTCTATTTCTCTATTCAAGCAAATAAACCTAAGGCATAACCTATTGTTTGCAACCAATAGATTTTAAGTTAAAACAACAGAATTTCAAGATGTTTTACTACTCTTTGAACCCTTTAAGTACCTAGCAGCATATCAAACCCTAATCCATGGATCCCATAACTCGTGCTAATAGAATTAGCTGCTCATGATTTGTTGAATGAAATAAAAGTTGAATTCATGATATTATGGATAAACTTACGAATGGATGAAAATAACAATTGTTTTTTCAATTGAATCAAAAGATAATAATCCACAATAGTTGATAAGTGTTGAAGGGAAAACAAGAAAAATACTTGATGAAAAAGATAAGGCAATGTACGTTGCTCCCAAGTTCTAAAAACAAGATTGAGAGATCCTGAATAAAACCCTCAAAACTTCTATTTATACCTAAACTTAATTATGGAAATAAAATAACAAAATAAATAAAATTATCGGATTAGGTGATGCCCTGGATGACGCCACGTCAAGGGTCTGACGCCTTATCACGGATGGTATCAGATTAGCTCCAGTTGTCTTCAAGTTTTATCTAAAGCTGACGATGTTACTGACGTTGCGTCATAGATCTGACAGTGTTTTACTGTCGTCTTCAAATGTCTTCTCCTTTTGCTAAATCTCTACTTAAGGCTGTCGCCCTTATTAATGCCTTATCATAACTTTGATGCCATATCACCAACGTTATCAGAACTGCTTCTTAGACTGCAACTCCTTGGTTAAGGTTGACACCAATGCTGATAGCTTATCACAAGGCTAATGACTTATCACGATTGTCGTCAGCCATGTTTTATCTCTTTTTGCTCAGATTTCAGCTCTTTTGCTCCATTGTTCTTTATTTCCATGCATCTTGACTTTCCAACAAAATCTTAAGAAATAACATCAAAAACACCAATAATTACTTAAGAACTTAAAATTATTTCAAGTTAAGAAGTCTTAAATGTGCTACAAAAATCTAGCACATCAAGGACAAAAGGTGGATTTATAGGATCCTAAGATGGATTATAAATGGTCCATTAAAAAGGACACTATGGAGTAAGTTGTTCTACTTTCTGTTGATGAGAAGAGGAATGTCGAGATAGCCATCGATGCCTCCTCTAGTCACGCACCACTACCTCCTCCAACTCATGAGCTAGAAGGTGCCCCAAATGGAGGCAAGTCAACTTCAGATCCCTAGAGCATCCCAGTATGTACCTACTATAACACCCTATAAAATTTTCTCTGAGTCTGAGCCTTAGAACGTGTTCAATGAAGAGAAAATCCAGTCCCAAAAGTTGGATAGGTGTCTTTCCAAGTGTGAAATACTTTGAACCATGTAGAATTTCCCCAATATTCACTTTTTTCATGTACAAAATTGAATAAGGTTTCCGTCGATACCAAATTTGTCCAAATCCGACATTCGGGCAAAGAGTTAGAGCCATTTTAGTGATACAGTGTGCCACCTGGCACTTTAGCACATTGCGGAGCTAGCCGAAATGGCAATCATCAAAATCCAGTGAGCCTCCACGATTTTGGCATATCGCGCCAAGGCTTAATTTTAGAATTGTCAATTTCTAGTGCACCAAAGCAATTTTACCGCGTCGTAGTGCCTTTCCAATTTGCAACCAAGGTGGCAACACGACTGCCACCACGTTACACCGTCATGCAGTTTCCCAATTGTCTAATTTCTAGTGAACTGGCACGATTATGGGGCATCGTGCTAGCATGTAAAATTTGTATTTCGTTCAGGTTCCATTATTTAAATTTCAGGGACCCTTTGGTAATTTACTTAAAGCCCAAATCCATCTCTACACGGGATTTAAAACCCCAATAGCCAAAATTGCTCATCTATTCTCATTAATTTATAAAGAACAAAACACTCTCTCTCAAATATAGAAAACCCTAGCCCTCAAGTTTCAAAATCAATCTGAAGAATCCTTCAAAGATTCTTCAAGAACTTCAAGAATCTTGAAAACTAAGGTATGCAGATGTTAATTCTTGCGTCCCTTTCATCCAAGAAGCTCAAGAACCCTTTTCTAGATTTTAAAGATTTTATGTTTATGAGTTTTCATGATTCATGTGAGTTGAAATTGATGTTCATGCTATTATTGAGTTGTGATTCATGTTTGTTTATAAGGTTTTCAAGCTTTGACCCTAGTATGTGATATTCATGTGATGTTCATAATAAACCCTCTTTAAGTTGCTTGTTAAGTGGTGTATTTATGTCAATTAAGTGTAGAAATTTTTAAATAAGAAAAGCATGCTCCCCATATGTTTGATAAAATGCTTATGTGAAGGAATTAGAGCCATTCTAGCATGTTGATTAGAAATCCCCAATTGTGTGTAAGCCCATGCATGCCAAGTGTTTGTTGAAATGTCTTAGTGAATGTATTATGATAAGTTGCATGCATTCTTGTCCATGAGTATTCCTTATTGAATAACTATGAGATATTAGTATGCCAATCCTATACATTTACATGCTTGTGACATTCAAGTGATTGACGAGATATCGTATTGATTGTATTGTGCATGATAGTCCAGTGTCATGATATTCAAGTATGGTTCTGTCTTATTAATTTACGCTATCGAGTCCTGGGGGTATTTATACCTAAAAACTTAGCTGCTTGTCTAAAGCTGAGTCAGTCTCAAGATAATCTTAGCTGCACTATGATCCATAGAATTCAGTCAGTGATAGAACATTTAGGAAAATTCAAAAATCTTAGTCCTAGTTCAATCCAGACTCAAACATCAGTCACTTTCAGATAGAAAGTAGAATTCATAAGTACTCCATCAGATAACGGAACCAAGTGAACTTAGTCAGATCAGTCAAGAAATATGATCAGTAATAGATTCAGCTCAATCTAAGTTTAGTTAAGAATCAGTTTAGAATCTTTGAGTTAGGAGTAGTAACTAACACTGAGAGAGTGCAGGGATGACGGATTAACCATTAGAGAGGCAATTCATTAGAAGCAATCCCTGTACTCCAAAACTGCATAGCCAGTGCAGGACCAGAGTCACCCATTATATTAAGGCTTGACTATCATGCTGCCATAGGCTTGACTTCCTGTTCAGGGTCACCTGTTAAAGAGGCTTGACTATAGCAGAGGTCTTTACCCGTGGCACGATATTGACACCCTTCTAGCTGGGGTTATAGGTTGGACCCCACCATATCAGATTCGGGGCATGTCAGTTAAGTGACAGCTCCCACAATTACAGTTTTAGTATTAGTCTTTAGAGTTGAACTCAGAAGTTAGGACTGTCAGATAGAGTCATCAATCTCAGTAAGGAACTCAGATACTTCCATAGCTTCATAGACCACCCACTAGATAGGCTTGGTCTCACATAAAGTTATTCAGTATCAGTACCTGCAGAGGTCACCTGTCAGATAGGCTTGATCTCAGTCTCAGATTCAATTGAGTTTTCTTAATATCAGTTCCAGTGATTACCCACTAGTTAGGCCTGATCTCAAGCTTAGTCAATATTAATCATTATTAGAAGATTTATAAATCATCCCATTAGATAGGTTTGATCTCAGATTCATCCAATCAGTATCAATTATTGGTAGGCTCAATCATCCAATTTATCAGTATTAATAAGTACAGATATTAGTTTCAGTAGCTTCAGATACGTATAAATTTAGTATGTTCAGAAACCTCATATTGACGGCATATTCAGTATCAATTATCAAATTTATTCCCAGTATGCTCAGTCACAGTATGCACAGTATGTTAATTAGTTATAGATTCTCTATGTATGCTAATCCAAGTCTTGCATATCATTTAGTTAGTTATTGTTCATGCATAAGCCCTTCCATTTAGCCTTACCTTATCTACATACTCAGTACATTCCCGTACTAATGCATTTGTGCTATGGTGTTTTATTTGACGCTATAGGTTCAGAAGCATGAGGCCCAGAACACCCTTAGCAGTCTAGACTCAGTCAGTAGCAGTAGATGTAGTAGTGAGTCCTCGTCATCCGAGGATGCTTCTTATTTCAGTACTTCATTAGATTCACTTTATTATCAGTAGACAAAGTTAGTTGGGGATATATCCCATCAACTCTACAGTTCAGACAATTAGAGGCCTTTTCAGACAGATGTATTAGTATTCAGTTATTAGTTTAAGTATTTTAAATATTTTGGACCTTATGGCAAGTTTTTGATAGCTTTCCATATTTATTGTATTATATTATGCAGTACTCAGGTATAGATATCAGCAAAGGGTTAGCTTATGGTCCTTCAGGTTCTTGAGAACTGTGTAACGACTAAGGGTAGTCTCGGGTCGTTACACCTATACCTTGTTATGTTTATTTTATAGAATGCATTTGGGAAAGTGCATCAACTTTAGTTGGGGGTGAGGTTGTACCATAACTGAGGGATTTTACTATCTAGTTTCTTGTCTCATTGATTGTGTTATCTTAGAACCGACATGTTTAGGTCTTATTGTATTGCTTTGTGTTTTGTGTTGTTTCTATTTAATTAGTAAAAAATAAGGAACCTAAGAGTAGTTGATAGTTGTTTTGTATTTCCTTTTCCATCAGCTATATTATTTTAGTAGAATAAACATGTTTAGGTCGTGTAATGCTGTTTTGTGTTTTGTGTTTTTTCTATTTAGTTAGGATAAAAATAAGGAACCTAGGTGTATTTGAAAGTTATTTTGTGTTTTTGAAATATGTTAAGGAAACAAATGATACCCCTCCTAAAATTTTCTTTTGTAAATTATGTGATGTGAATATATGTGTGACACCATTTGAATCTTGTCATGGCATTAGTATCAGGGAGTAAAATAACAATAACTTATTATTGCATGAACTGGATTGGTAGTAGTTGGTGATATAACCTTGTACCAGGTGTGTCAGGTACTTACCTAGTTCCCTATGTGTATTTAATCCAAAACATGGCTAGTTAGTCTTGCCTAGGTTGTAGGATAGCTAATCAAGACATAATCATAGGCAATTTCTTACTTAGCCCATTCTTAGCCTAAATGCCTATCCAAAAGTGAATAAGTGTCCCCAGGGATTTGATCCTATATTGACCTATTTTCTTATTCTTACCTTTTCACCTTACCAATTAATTATAATGAACTTGTTTTTGCACTGGCCCCTTCTTAGACACTATGCATCTCAACTCAGGCAAATCTCCTAAGTTGATGGTGGCTATCATAGGGGTGCGTAGTTAAAATTGGGTATACAGAAGGGTATTTAATGTAAAATAAAAATAAATTAAAGTTAGGTGTGGTATATAAATTTGAAAAAATTGAAAATATAAAGAAAAAGAGAAGTGAATAAATGAAAACCACACTCAATATCAAAAATCAATAAAGGAGTAAAAGGGACAAGTAAAAGAAGAATGGTTGAGAATTAGAGCATAAAATGTATGTCTAGTTTAGAGTAGGGGGAGTCACTATATCCCAAATGTACAATACCTGCCCCCAAGCCTACATTAAAAGCCGAGCAAAGTCCTATAGTGATCCTAGTTCAACTGTCTAAAAAACTAAGGTGTAAAAAATTAGGGAAAGCCTATGGTATTTTATACACATTAATTGGAACTTCTTTTGTAAGAGTGAGTGTCTTTATATAGTCCCTTGCATCGACATACTTAATGATACCGTGAGAGTGGGACTACTTTGCTATGAGGGTACATGGGTTGTATTATTAACTATTTATCTATTTAAGTAGTGTAAATTACATATTCACTTGGTTATTTATCGCTAATGTAATGCCATTACATGATTCTTTTATCATGATGTTGAGCTACATGGATACACATAGTGATTTTTAAAAGGTAGAAATAGAAGGGCGTAAAGATTTTGGAACTGAATTGAGATGATTGACGTAGGTGCCTTTGATTTCTTTTAGTTAAGTAACGTGTTTAAATTTTTATGTCTTAGTTACCTGAGGACATGAAAATGTTCTAAGTAGAGGGCGTTGATGTGCCATTGTTTTATGGAACTTTTGATTCTTAAAACAAGAAAATTATGCAAGTACTTAGCTCTTTTTCTTAGATTTGATATGTTTTTCTTTTGGTTTTGTCGGAAAATAGGTTTTGGAGAAGAGTAGGAGAAAAATAAATGGTGTATAGATTAAATGCTACTTACATGACCCATCTACAGGACCTACATAATACCTATCCCAGGTTGGATATGTGGGTTGCAGTGAAGAAGTTACGAAGTCTAATTTTTTATTTTGAGACCTATGAAGGCCCACTTATAGGAGTAGGAGGTATCTATGACCCATAGGTACCCTTGGTAAGATGGGGTTCAGAAGCCTAGAGTTTCCTCTGAGACCTACGAACCCACCTAGGGCCCGTAGGTACTACCTACAACCTGTACGTGGGGTCGTAGGTTGATGCTAATATTATTTTCCTACTTTGTTTTTAATAGGATTTTTAGATTTTCTAATGTAACTATAAATACCCCATTGATTTTTTGTTATTATTTTACGCGCTCTTACATACTTTACATACTTATTACAATGTTTTGATTCTGAGATACAATTTTGATCTTGGGATTCCTGTTCTTGATTTTTAGGGTTTGATATAAGGTTTATATTTTGTTTTTATTCTTAATTCATTGTGAGATTATTCATATGCATTCAATTAGGAATTCTACGGGTGTTCTTCCGATCATGAGTAGCTAACACTCTTAACTAAGTTGTGCGAACCCTAATCGAATAAAAATGTAGAGGAAGTGTAACGTCTTTCTTGATTGGTGTTGTTGCATGTATATTGGTTTTTTTCATGTTCATTGCTTTCTTGATTACTGTAGATGCTAAAACCTATCCGTCTTTGATACTAACGTGAGAGAGAGGTTGAGATTAGGAAAATAAGATCCCAACAGTAAATTGAAGCTACAAACTGTGATGTGAATAACTTAAGATTAAGAGGTGATAGTTAAATTAAGATACAGAACAAAGGTTAATAATGCTACACTCTAAGATCGAGAGGTGATGAGTGAAATTCACAAAATGGTGTCGAGATATGATTGGTGATACATAAATTTTTAGGTTCTACATGCAAGGAACCGAGATAGTTTGATGAGCACAATAAGTCTATGGAGCTAGGAAGTCCAGGGTAACACAATCCTAGTAATCGTCTCATACTAATTTCAACCCTACTTTCCAATCACTATTACTGTCGCTACCACTTATTATAGAACCCCCTGTTTACTTTCTTCACTTTCCAACAACATCAACAAGTTTTTGAATTATTCTTGTCCTATTTCCTGTGGGTTCAACGCCAACCTAGTTGGGTTTTATATTTGATAGCAACCGCATTATACTTTCATGGAGTTGTAATTTTTGCAACATCAGATGATACCTTTAAAAACACCCAATCATTGACAATGAACTTTAGTTCTCTCTTTTTCTCATAAGCATATAATTTATGATTTCATGAAATTTTAACCTCTCACAGATCAATTAAACCTTCTCTATAGCTCCGAGAACATAATTTTTCCCAATTAAAATAGCCTCACCAATGTCTACACCCACGCCCATATAAGGCTTCAAATGGAGCCATCTGAAAACTAGAATGATAATAATTATTATAAGAAAACTCTATCAAGAGTAGATAATCATCCAATTTCCCTCGAAGTCCATCAACAAGCTCTTAACATGTCTTCTAGCATTTGGATATTACACACAACCTGATCATCTATATGCTGGTAGAAAGCGACACTAAGCTTTACCTTTGTATTAAGGCATTTATGAAATAATTGCCAAAAATAAAAAGTAAACTAAGTACCTCAGTCTAAAATGATAGATAAAGGAATCCCATGGAGTTTCACTAACCCATAAACATATAACCTATCATAATTTTCAGTTATATCTGAGGTTTTAACTGGTAAGAAATGGGTTGACTTAGTCATTCGATCCATGATGACCCAAATATAATCATACTGATGTATGGTGTGAAAAAGTCCCATAATGAAATAAATATTGAAGACCTCCCACTTCCAATTAGGGACACCAATGTCCTAAAGTGTACCTCCTCATATTTAATGCTCAACTTTCACTAGTTGATAATTTGAACACTTAGCCATAAATTATTTTATGTCCCTCTTCATACCATTCCACTAATTAACTTCCTGTAGGCTATGGTACATCTTGGAGGCACTAGGGTGAAATTGAATACTTAAAACTATGAACTTCTGTTATTCTCATTTCTCTCAACTTGACAACATTGGGTACACATAAATGACCTTGATAGCGAAGGAATCTATCTTTGCCTTGAGAGAAAACTTCAACCTTTTATTGATGAACTGCATTCATTAACAGACTAATTATAGGATCATTACATTGTTTCTCTTTCACTTTAGCTACTAAGGATGAATCTGAATCATTCTGAACCATTAAACCATCCTCATCCATGTCATGCAAATGAACTCCCAATTGAGATGGTCATTGCACATATGTGTCCAACTCCTTCATCTCCATTTGTGCATGGGCTACACTACCAACATACAACCTACTTAAAGCATTATCTATAATATTTGCCTTACCTCGATTATAGAGCACATTTATGTCATAATCCATTAGCAACTCCTACCACCTTCTCTGATGAAAATTTAACTCCTTCAGTGTGAACACATATTGAACACACTAAATATCAATGAAAATATCAACATGCGCACCATATAAATAATGTATCCAATTTTTCAAGGCAAACACAACAACTGCTAATTCTAAATTGTGAGACTGATAATCTTCTCATGATCCTTAAGTTTCCTGGAGATTTAAGCTATTAACCTTCCATTTTGTATCAAAACACAACCTAACCTAACTCTGGAGCCATCACTTTACATAACAAATCTTTCTAACCCATATGGTAAAGTTAGCACTGGTTCTAAAGTCAATCTATCCTTTAACTCTTGAAAGCATTTCTCGCATTAGTCTGACCATTTGAACTTTTCCGTTATTTGCTTCAATATGGACTATGGTGCTGTTATTTAGGAAAAACCCTAAAAAAATCTCCTGTAATAACCAACTAAACCTAGAAAGATCCTAGTGTCAGATGGAGTAATAGGTCTAGGCTAGCGCTTCATTGTATCTATTTTCTGAGGGTCTATATGAATGTGTTCACTTGAAATTACATTCCCCTAAAGAGTAGTCGAATCTAACCAAAATTTGTACATTCTAAATTTCACAAACAATCGACGATCTTTAAGGGTTCACAACACTATTTTCAAATAGTCTACATGCTCCTCGTCATTCTGATAATAGACATGTAAATCATCTTGAAGACAGTGAAAAATAAGTCCAAGTACTTCATGAAAACCCTACTCATCAATTCTATAAAAGCTACAAGAGCAATTTTTAGTTCAAAGGACATACGCATAAACTCAAAGTGACCATATCGAGTTCTAAAATCATTCTTCAGAATGTCACATTCTCTAAAGTTCAACTGATGATATCCTGACCTAAGAATGGGGTACTTGTTCTTGATAGTGACATTATTTAATTGTCTATATTCTAAACACATTTTAAGAGTTCCAGCCTTTTTACACATAAATAGAATTGGAGTACCCCACAGAGAAACACTGGGTTTAATGAACCCCTTATCTAAAAAGTCCTTAGGTTGTTCCTTCAACTTCTTAAGACTGTAGGAGCAATCCTATATGGAGGAATGAAGGTGGGCTAGGTATCCAAAAGAAGATCAATTCCAAATTCAATTTCACTTTCTAGAGGTATCTCACGCAAATTATCTAGAAAGACTTCGGGAAACTCATTAACAACATGAACCAAATGGAGGGCTGGAGTTTCAGACTTAGTAGCTTTAACCCAAACTAGGTAATAAATACACCCTTTTGAGATTAACTTTATATATTTAAGATAGGAGATGACTCTTAAGAGATATTGAGCTACCCTCTCACTTGAGAACTGACTCATTGGGAAACTAAAACTTCACCACTCGGATGTGACAATTAATTAAAGCATAACATTAATTGATATAATCCATACAAATAATAATATAAAAATATATCATCTCTAGTTCTATTAAATATAATAAAGTAACCTATGGAGACTATAATAAGGCACTTTTTGTATAGTAGTCTTGCAATAACTGACTTACTAATAGGAGTGGAAACTAAAAATGATTCAAAAAGACTTTTAAGACTTACACCAAAGTTCACAACAATAAGTGGGGTTACAAAAGTGTGGTTTGATCCTAAATCTAATAGGACATAAGCATCAAGGTAAAATATATAAAGTATACTAGTGACTATAACTTGGGAGCTCTCCTGCTCCTGGCGAGTTGATAAAGAATAAAACTAATTATGATGCTAACCACCACCGATGCTAGAAGATGTGCTCTATTACTTAACATGGCAGCCTGGTTGAGGTGCTGAAGTAGTAGGCTGAGCCTAAGGGCAAACATCTCTTTTGACTAATTTTGTAGAGGAGAAATCACTCAACCTATCGTTGGTCTTCTGAGATCCAAAACTCCCTATCTTTCCATCCAAACACTCACCCAAAAGATTTATTCCACATCTCTTACAGGCTGGATACCTAGATCCCCTAGTTATACTACCTTGGGATCTGGTGGCTAATGCTCTACCCTAGTGTTCCTACTTAGTCCTAGGTATGGGAGAGCTGGATAACGATGGTGTAGGTACTGATTAATGGGTCTAAACCTAAGAATAGTTTCCTCCTCCTAACTTATGCTGACTATACTCAAACTGTCCTCACCTAGCCTTTTTGCTATCCCTCTTTTTTTTCTTTAGTTTTTTACCATCAATCTACTGAGAATGAGTCATAAATCATGAAATATCCATATCTCCAACCAATATGAAAGTCCTACACTTCTTAACCACAAATCCAGACACGATGATAGATTCACTTATATAAACTCTAGAATCTAGCAACACTTTGGTGCATACTTAGATAGCTGTGTCAAGTTGAGATAGTATTCTTTTAGCAACAAAGAAACCTTACTATAGTTCATGAAATCCTCCACCTTAGATTTCCTTATCTCTTGAGGAAAGAAACTATCTAGAAAATTTATTTGAAATATATTCCAAGTCATTGGAGTTGTATTTTTAGCATGCCTTCCTTCCATATGGTAGCTTAATCATCAACCACATTCTTAAGCTGATTGGATGCAAATTCCATACTCTTCTTTTCTATGACATGCATAATTTGATTAATTTTATTCACCACACCAATGAAAAATAATAGATCATCATTCACCTTTTACCCAAAGAACTCAGGTGTTTTTATTTTGATGATATCTCAAACTCTTGCTGCAGCTAAGTTACCATTCTATTGATTGGGAATACTATGAGTTGATGACTTTGAGCATTCATAGAGTGAGAAACACCTAAAATGCAGCCCAAAATTTAGTATGGGAAACATTCTCATTCGAAGGTTCATATATGTGACACGGTTAACACCCATGATCAAAACTCTATGTAATGCAACTAGTCAGACTCCCTAGGACTCTTAAAACCTTAGGCTGTGATATCAAGTTTTAATGACCCGAGGATACCGCCTGGATGGGACACAGTTCTTAGGAGTAAAATTAGCTCCAAAGATATCACATGATACCTACTCAACACTCAACCATGATAAAGTAAACTTAAAACATGAGCGAAAACTAAAAAGTTCTAAACTAGGTTCAAGTGGATGAAAACTCTGTAAACTCAAAATCATTTGAAACTCATGAGAGTCTGAAGGAAAACAAATTAACTTACTAGTGTCGACAATCCTCTAAGTCTATTGAAGAGCCTCTGGGATAGATCCCAGCTGACCCAAAGTGAAAGCATAAAGTCTAAACTAATGTAGCTGAACAACTAAAAGTAACCATTGACTTTCCCTCAAAATATGATGACTTATCAATTGTTAGAATGTCGGTGGCTAATCGTACTAATGAGGTTGAACACTAGAACCAGCATTATGAAATAATGCAGCAACACAAACATATATGTAGTCCGTAATTCTGGAATGTACTATGTATATGGATTAATAAAAATAAGAAAAAAATGAATATAAAAAATAATCATTAAAAATGCATGCTAAATGTAATTAGACGTGGCATAATAATGAATAAAACTTAAAGCTAAAATATCATAAAACATAAGGCATAAAGCAACATTCAATTGAATTTGGGAGTAATTACACTTAGTTCTAAAATTATCATTTCTGCAAAAGAATTTATTAACTGACATAAATCATGAGAGAAACATGTAATTCAATGTAAAAAAATTCCATCTAAATGGCCCGATATATCTTTCCAGGGTATAAAGGATAACTAGGACGATAACCTATACATGTCCGTTTGGACAAGCTGAATAATGTCCATACATGTATAGTTTAAAAATTGGGATAGTAAACCTATGATGGCATGTAGTTAAATGAACTAGGATATTCTAAACCATCACTCCTCGGTGCTAGGTACTAGTCCCAAATCATACTATTGCTCATAAAATATATGAAATTTACCTTAAAATACACATATGAGCTGATAATTCTGAAAAACACAATATGCTTCTAATTTTATCTCATTATAATAATTACTTGTGTGAACTTTATATCTTGTCAGAGATCATAAGATCAATATGAAATTAAAATCATATTGTAATAGTCTGTAATTTGAAATAGCAAACCTGAGCTTCTTGTAAATGAAGTAAATCATGCAAAAATCACATAAGTTTAACAAATGATGGTACTTTTATCATGAACACCGATATATACTTCATGAGAACTACTATTGGCATAAAAACATTAGCGAACCATGAATTTTCATGCTAAATTTTCTTTAATTCATAAAGGAACATCATAAGTTCAAAATCACATAAAGTAGGTATGAACCCTAATTTGATATCAAACAAATTCGATCATAAAAATCAAAGCTTTTGGGCACAAGGATGAAAGGTGATCCTAGTTCAAATCCCACATACCTGAACATAGTGATTTTTTGAAGGAAATCTAAAGTGGAGGCTTGGAAGTTTGAATTTTGGAGAAGAGACCTTTTTTGGTATTCTTGTGAGTTTGGGAGGAAAGAAATGATGTATTTTGACTTATGGTATATGGAAACTCATCTAGAATAATCTACAGAAGTAATTAATTTTTAAAAGATCAAAATACCCTAAAAAACTAAAGAGAATGGTATTTTGATGTCGCTTCGACCATTGGCATTGCACAACCTTATTAAGTCGCGCCAAGGGCATGACACGCTCTTAACGTGGTAGCAAGTAGGCGTTGCACACCCTTATCATGCCAGTCCATTAAATTTTATTTCAGGGTGTACCATGCCTCCATGGAACATCCTAGTCATAGACCCTTACTAATTTGGAGCCCCAAAATGCCTTGAAACTTATTTCAAATATACCAAAACACTTTCTAATAGTCCCATTAATAGTTCTTATCATAATTTAACTTAAAATCACTTAAAATTCATGAGAGCTATCAAATTAAAATCATTTAAATTTTGGGGAATAACAAGACCATTATACGATCGTATAATGTGACCATGGTCGTGGTTGTGGTATCTAAATGTAGAGTAGTGCTTCACTAAAAAGGCCAAAGATTTTACTATGATGTTGAATTAAGAAAAAACTAGATGCATTGAAAAGACAAATCAAATTTCTATCATTTATTGGGTTTGATGCTCAAAGATGCATAAATATTTAGAAGTTATGCTTGTTTGAAGTGATGAACACCCAAACTATACCTCCTTATAAGGATAAAACGTTCGTTGTCAAAATATAGTAACCTAACTAGGTTGGGGTCGAACCTATAGGGAATATGCAAAAATATCTCTCAAACTTGTTAAAATCACTGGGCAGTGCCGAAAGTAAATAGGGGAATAATTATTTGGAACAAGAAGAAGTAACAAAACTCAAATGCTTTAGGTTGTAAATAGTCTGAAATGAACACTAGGACTGTGTTCTCCCTAGCCTTCTAACTTCGTAGGTTTATCATGCTCCATTAAACCATCCCAATAACTTGCATGCAAAATCTGATAAGTTATATTTCACTAACAGTTATATGAAAGCCTTAGTGGATTTCACTCTTTACCTTTTGAGTCTCAGAGTGTCACCTTACTAACCCTTATCCTGAATCATTGATTACTATTAACTTTTGAGTTTCCATAGATAAAAATGATTAGCTTATATCGATAATTAATGCCAAATTATTGTTATGATCTTCTTTTACTATCCCCCATCTCTTTTTTGAAGTAAGTAGTGCATATAGGCAGGTTCTTAACATTTGCAACCACTAAGAAATCTATTAAATTGAAGATGACCATAATACATGCAAGAATAATCGTTGGGAACAATATTGTACTTCCCCTACTTAGTAATTTAGCCAGGGTACCCACAACTCTAGCTAAGGGATTTAGCTCCTCATCACTATAAAATAGTCAATGGAATTCATAATTGAAAGCATTAAATTAATCTCACAATAATTTACGACCAAAACACAGAGTCTCAAATTGAATAATAAACAAAAATCCAAGAACATAGTCCCAAGATCCAAATCGAATCCTGGAATCAAAATATATATTTGTGACTGATAAGAGTGCATAATATAACTAAAAGACTTCAAAAGGGTTTTTATAGAATACATGGAAATCCTATGAAACCAATCCCAAATAAAAGAGGAATACTGGAGTCAGCAGCCACCTATGTAGCCACTTACGGGCCATAGGTGGTACCTACGGGTCATAGGTAGCCCTTTGTAGGTACCATACTCGCAAATATCTATAGGATCTATGAAACATTAAATTTCTAAACTTTGTACTAGCACCTATGGACCGTAGGTACCCATTATAGGGTCTAATTTTTTAAACTTTTAAATCTCTGTATCTCAATCCCCTAACACTTGACTGGCACCTATGCCACATAGGCAGTACCTACGAGCTATAGGTGCCTATGTAAGTGCTCAAAAACTCTCATTTTCACTTCTTTTCTCTAGTTTAGCTCCCACAGCTTAGTATCCTAAAAAACAAAACACATTATATCTAAGAAAACAACCTAAGTAACTGTATATTTTGGTAGGTTTAGCGTTGAAAGTGTTATGAGACCATATCACATCAACACCCTTAACTTAGAACATTTGCATATCCTTAGTAAACAAACACAACTAAATAACACCACGTTGCTTAACCAGGAGAAATCTAAGACATATATGGCAGTCAATCAATAAATTTAGCTAAAAAACATGCCCCCTCATATTCTATCACTTTAAAACCAATTGCATGTATCAATGAAGCACAATAATGTGACATAAGGGAATAAAGATATGGCATTACATTAGCAACAAACAATCATGCATACACACAAGTAATACTACCCAAACACTAAGAAGCTAGCAATACAACCCATGTACCCTTAAAAAAAAGAAGTTCCACTCATTCAATGGAATCATGCATGTTAATATAGGGATGATCAAGAGACACGCTCACAAAGAAGTTCCAATCAATATGCACAAAATACACAAGGTTTTCCGTTATTTTCTTTACATTAGCTTTTAGATAGTTGGGTTAGGATTACTATAGGACTTTACTTGGCTTGTAATGTAGGCTTAGGGGATGGTATAGTACATATGGGAATTTAGTGACTAAGCCTGCTTAGACCTACACTTACTTTTGGGGTCCACTTATCAACCATTTTTCTTTTATTCAACCCTTATTTCTACCTTTTTATTCTTTTACTTCTCATTTAGGTTTGCTATGGTTTCTTTTATTATCTTCATTTTTTCTTTTATTTTTCTTTTCGAATTACTTTTTGTATATATTTTTTCTACTTTTTATACCACACCCAACCCTACTTCCTTTTTCTCTTATCTATTGCCTTTTTCATACCCACTTCTAATCACACACCCCTATGATAGTCAACCTCAACTTAGGCTAGTTGCCTGAGTTGAGGTGCATAATATCCAAGGAAAACAATAGCCAAAACAGGATCATTGTGACTAAAATAGGAAGGTGAAAGGTAAAATAAGAAAATATAGTCTATATAGACTCAAAATCGGGATCAAAGGAATATTATTCACATTTGGAAGGTCATTTAGGCTACAAGTGGATTAATTTCAAGAATGACATATTATCCTTTCCTAATTGACTATCCTACATCCTAGGAAACACTAACTAGGCAAGTTCTGGATTCAACATACAAAAGAAACAATGTAGCATCTCATACACACATGGCAAGGGGTTGCATCAAAAACTACTATCTATTTGGTTCATGCAATGTTAGTTATGACTATTATATCCTTAATCCTAATTCTATAATGAGATTCACAATGGTCACATATATCTACACATCACACAGTTTAAAAATAATTTTTTTGGAGGCGTATCATTTCTCAAAAATACTTTAAGCACAACAAAACAAAACACATCAACTTCCTAATAAGAAAAAACACACAGTACATCCTAAACATGCTAGCTCTACTAAGAACAAACTCTGAGGAAAACAGACACTACAACATAAACCCTAAGAGGACATCTAGACCCATAAGTATCCCTGCACTAAACTTATAATCATATATTGTCCCCAATGCATGAAACTACTACAAAATAAGAGAGTTAGGAAGATACCTGTAGTACCATCATTATGATATCTGACTTTAATTACACCAACATAAACACAAATGAAAAATTAGCATAATACCTTGGGTTGCCTCCCAAGCAATGTCTGATTTACTGTCGTGGCATGACTTGGCTATGTTGGTTATTCAAAATTTGACGAAAATGGGTTTTCTCCCATGCAGTGCCTGATTTAACATCTCAACATCATGCGGATACCTTTATTGTTGAGACTTTATCAAGGTAGCTGAAGAGTAGGTCTCTATTTTTCCATTTTGAACTTATGAATTGCACTCCTAATGGTTTTCTTCTAATTTTTCATTATTCTCAAGGGGTGGTGGTATTAAAATAACAAAACCAAGCAATAGATATGGTAGGTTGCTATTTTTTGCCCTTAAGTGAGAAATTTCTTGATTTTTGCACAACAAATTCAGGAATATCAACATATTTTTCCTCCTGTTTACCCTCTTCCATAGGCTCATATGTCTCAACTAATATTTGGGGAAAAATACTTAGAATGAGGTCCAATACAACCCGACTCATGACATACATTCTTATTTACATCCTCATATAACACTAGTCTCTCCTAAATAGTGACAATATACACAAAAGTATGATCAAATACTGAATTCTCCAATTTTAGCTTCTCAATTTAGCATATAAGAATTTTGTAAGTCTCACACAACTTATAACTAAATTGTTGGGAGTTACACACATTAACCTTTGCATCCAAGTCTACTTTTAAGTTGTGAATATCAAAGCCAAACCGATCAACCTTTTGATTGAACTCCTCTTTTTCTTTTGCCAAGAGCATCAATGTGTCTAGAATGCTCTCATTATGCTCTCACAGTATATCTATCACACTCATGCATTAATGGACTATATCAAAAGGATAAGGATCAATAAATAAGGAGCCATCATCATACCACACTTCCTCTTATAAATATGTCATATCCAAAAGAGTACCCAAATATATATATAAATAAAACCCAAAAACTTTAAAAATTCCAATCAACCTATCCGTAATTGTGTTACCAAGAAATGATGCTAATGTTATGATATACACTAAGCTGCACCTCCTTATAAGGGTCAAAGTATTATTGTCAAAAGATAGTAACCCAACTATGTTGGGGTCGACCTGAGAAGGAATACGTGGAACTATCTCTTAAATTTATTGAAATCATTGGGTAGTGTAGAAAGTAAATGGGAGGATTTTTACTGTGAATAGTAGGAAGTTAGAAAACTCGAATGCTTGGGGTTGTACATAATCTAAAATGATTCTAGAACTTTGTTCCCATTGGCTTTCTAACTCCACAGATTTATCATGCTCTGTTGAACCATCTAATATCTTACATACAGAATCTGATAAGTTATGTATCACTAACCGTCTAGTGAATACCTTAGTGAATTTTAGTCTTTACCTTTTGAGTCTCAGATTGTCTCCTTACTAGAATCAGATTGTCTCCTTGCTAACCTTTATCCTGGATCCCTAATTAACTAATGCCTTTTGTGTCCCTAGTTACTTAGATTAAGATAATTAGCTTAATTAGGTTTGGATGATTAGCTTATATCGATAATTAACTGAAAATTATTGTTGTGATCTTATTTTTCTGCTCTGTATATCTTTTTTGAAGTAAGTAGTGAATATATGTGGGTTCTTAATGTTTGCAACCACTAAGAAATCTATTAGACTAAAGATGACCACAATACATGCAAGAATATTGATTGGGAACAATGTTGTACTTCCCCTACTTTGTAATTCAACAAGGGCTCCCACAACCCTAGCTAAGGGATTTATCTTCTCATCATTGTTGAAAGCATTAAATAAATCTCACAATAATTTATGATGAAAACCTAAAGTAACAAATTGAATAATAAACCAAAACTAGAGAAAACAATCCCAAGACCAAAATCTAATCTAAGAATCAAAATATATATTTGGGAGTTATAAGAGTGCATAAATTAACTAAAAAAATGTCAAATGGGTATTTAAAGAATACAAGGAAACCTAGGAAACCAGTCCTAAAAAAAAGAGGAAAAGTAGAGTCGGTGGCTACTTACAGAGCCAATTACAGGATATAGGTGGCACCTATAGGCCGTAGGTGGCCCCACGTAGGTTCCAGACTCCCAAACATCGATAGGATATTTGAAATATTAACTTTCTAAATTATGCACTAGCACCTACAGACCATAGGTGGCACCTATGTGTCATAGGTGCCCATCGTAGGTAGCAGGGTAAAATTTTTTATCCTTTGAATCTTTGTATCACAATTAACTAACACTTGTTCTAGAACCTACACCATGTAGGTAGTACCTTCTTGCTGTATGTGCCCATGTAGGAGGTAAGAAACTCAATTTTTTACTTTTTTCTCTTGTTTAGCTCCCATAACTTGGTTTCCTACAAAACATAACAAAATCACATAATATTTAACAAAACGATCTAAGTAATTGCATGTTTTTGTAGTTTTGAGCGTCGAAAGTGATATGAAACCATATAACATCATGAAGCTAATTATTTCTTAAGGAAATGTTTTGTAGGGGAGGTTTTGGTTTGTTTAAGGGATAGGAGGTTGTTGTGGCCTTTTTGTATGGCCAAATTCCTTCTCATACAATTAAAACTTGATGTTAAATCCTACATGTACCTAAAACATGATTCAAGCCTTGGTTTGGATTTTCACGGGTTTTACAATATCTCGCTAATGAGGTCATTTGTCACCGAATGGAAAGTGACTGAGTTGGAAGGTTTGGGAAAAACGTTGCAACCCACATTTTCTTCTCCACTTATTATGATAATATTAGAACGCCGCAACACTATCTGGACCTAAAATTTCTGATTATGATTCAGATTATTCTTCTCTTGAGTCTAGTGCATTCTAGTGACATATGCTATTACTTTGACTTGCTAAATCAACACACAACCAAGTCTAGCCATAGAAACGTCACAGTAGACCACAAAACCATATGAGATTTTCAGGCAAGGTTAAAACTGCAATAGCTATGAGTCTAGTCTTCCAATCCTGAAAATTGTTCTCATAAGAGTTAGACTATTAGAATTTGACTTCCTTCTGAGTAGTCAAGACACGGGATAATAAATAGTGGAAAATACTTCAAAAAATCCCTTGTAGTATGTGGCTAAGCCCAAGAAGCTCCTGATATATGTTGGAGTGATGGGTCTAGGCCAGTTTTTCTCTACATTGGATTTTTGAGGATAAACTTAAATTTTCTTACCAAAAATAATATGACAAGAAATGTTTTTGATTTCCACAAGAGTTCACACTTGTTGAATTTGGTGGATATTTAGTGATCTTTATGATTAAAATCCTCAGATAACCTTCACGTTCATCCTCACTTCGAGAATAAATGAGATTGTTATCTATTAATAAAATGATATATATGTCCAAGTACTGCTTTAATACCCTATTCATTAGGCCCGTAAAAGCTACAAAAGCATTGGTTAGACCAAAATAAATAACAATGAATTGAAAGTCACCATACTGAGTTCTGAATGCTATTTTTTGAATGTCACATTCTTAGACTCTTAGCTGATGATAGACTGAACTGTGGTCTATCTTAGAGAAGTAATTTTCACCCTAAAGTTGGTAAAATAATTTATTAATCTAGGGAATAGGATACTTATTTTTGATTCTGGCCTTGTTCACCTAATCGTATTTGATTCACATTCTAAAAGAGTTATCTTTCATGTGCATGAAAAGAGATGGAGCACTACATGGAGAGATGTTGGGTCTGATAAACACTTGTCTAGAAGGTCCATCAATTGTTCTTCAACTCTTTAAGATCGGCTTGATCCATTTTGTAAGATGGAATGGAAATAATTTATGTATCTAGAATAAGATTTATTCTATTATCAGTTTCTCATTCATGGGGAACTCTGAGTAGATCTTTTGGAAACACATCTAGAAATTTACTTACCATTGGAATTGACCAAGGAGTTGGGGCTTCAAGTTTTAAATCCTTAACCTAGACAATATGATAGATACACCCTTTGTAGACCAATATTCTAGCCTTAAGGTTAGAGATAAATTGATATATAGGAATTGAGGGACTACCCTTCTACTCTATAACTAGTTCATTTGGAAACTGGAATCGCACTATCTTTTCCTATAATCAATAGAGGCATATAAAGAGTGTAGCCAAACCACACCAAGAATGACACTAAAATCTACTATGTGTAACTCTACGAGATCAATTAAGGTAACTTTATAGGAAATTATGAGTTGGAAATTTCTGTATGCTAATCTAGCTATGACTACGTCGCCAATTAGAGTAGATACTGTGAAAGGTTCTGAAAGAATTTTAGGACTGACATCAAGTTCTACTACTATATAGGGAATAACAAAAAAAGTGTACTTCTAGGATCTAATAAAACATAAGCATAAATATGGAAGACTTATAACATAGTCGTGACTAAATCTAGAGAAACCTCATAATCCTATCGAGTGTAAAGGGCATGGAACCTATTCAAAAACTGTCTGCTAGCTGCTCTAGATTAGGAACCCTATAGAGTAGGGCGAACTGTGGGAGCTTTTGAAGAGTTAGAAAACCCTTGATGAGGGGCATCCTTACCTCTATTAAAGGCCACTGGATATTTTCTAAGCCTATTTTATAACTTTCCATACCCAAAGCATCCATCACTATTGACCATACATTAAATCTTATGGTCCTCGCATATTTATCTATATCAGGTTGGTACAAACACTGCTCACACTATCCTAGAACTTAGAGCCTTATGCCATATCCTGAGTATCTTTCTTGAACTTGGGCACTAGGGAGCTAAAGAACATGTGGTTAGAGCTAATGATTTCTAGCAGAACTGAGAATAATTTCCACCATCTGACATCTACTAAGGTAAAATAAAGCTAAATGTTATGGCTCTTTTATTCTCTCTTTCCTTATTCGTGACCTACTCTTTCTCTATTTACTGAGAATGAACCATCAGCTAGGAGATGTCCATCTCCTTCAACAACATAGAATTCCTATATTCTTTTACCACATCCTCACAAATGCCAGACACAAACATGATTATGTGGGCTGTGGAATCTGTAACCATAGTACGATCATAACTTGCCAACTAAGTAATCTTAAAGGAATACACTTTCACACTCACGCTACCTTACTTCAGATTTATGAATTCCTTCTTCTTGGCCTCCTTTAGCTCAAGAAATAAGAACCTATCCAAAAATGTAACCATAAACTCATTCTATTTTACTAGTTATATGCCAGCACCCTTATTCTTCTTCCATTGCTTATACCAGGTGTAAGCTACTCCCTATAACTGATATGTAGCTAGGTCAATTCTTTCAATTTAGGTAACACCCATAATCTCTAAACTTTGCAAAAACTATCCACTAACTCCTATGGATCCTCCTTAGACCTCAACCAAAAGAACACTAGAGTATTTATCCAAGTAAAGTCTTAGATTCTAGCTGCTATCGGATTTACTATCGGGTTGGCTGGTGCCACATCAGGCTATTTATTCTTGGTGGTCATAGATTGGTCTAAGGTTTTAAAAGTAGTCCTAAATTTGTCATAGGATACTTGTTTGTTTAGGGGTTTTTATAGAGCCAATGGTGGTACTTGCCAATTCTAAACCCTATAATCATTTCCACTCCTCTTTTCATTAGTTTTCTTTAGAGGCATACCTGTAAATAAGTAGAGAATATGTTAGAAGAAGGTTTTAATAGTGCTCACACTCTATCCCATGATATGAACTTGAAGGAAGTAAAACATTTCCTAGAACATTTCATAGCCTCTCACTTATAAGTGTGGCATGCTTTACATCAATGAATAAGACTGTTATGTGACTTTCAGACACCCCACGACACTTTAAACCTATTATTTAGAACCAAGATTCAAGTACTTATAGGATTAAACATTAAGTTTTAATAGTATGAGAAGGAATTTGGCCATGTACCAAGGCCCCAAGAACTTCATAGCCTTTATCTAAGCCAAAACCCCCGTACCAATTGATTTTTAAAAATGATCAGATTCAAATAGGCATAAATTCCTAATTTTGATGCATATTTAAGCTCCAGACCTACCAAATGAAATATATTTGAATTGTCTTTTCAATGTATCATTTTTTACCTTAATCCGACATCCAAGCAAAATGTTATGGCCTTCTTAGTGAAGCCCTACTCTATGGTGAGATACGACAAGACAAACCATGACCTTGGTTATATTGTACGACTGTATAATAATCTTATCTAATAAAAACAACCTTAATGTCAGAAAGTGAACCATGATTATTCTTTGAAACCATGATCTTAAGCATGCGATGAAATATTTTTAGGTTGCTTCACATAGTAAGGGACTATCTCCTTCATAATCAATCATATGCAATGAAATAATAGAGTGCAAGAAAACTAAAGACAGTGCTGAAAGAGTAAAAGACATAAGGATTTTTATGTGGAAACCCAGGATGGAAAAAACCACAGCCTGCCCTCATAAGCATCAACAAAATCCACTATAATCAACCTCCTGATTATAGTTTAGATTTTAGTATAACCCTAGGATCCTTACGCTATTAGCAACACTCCTAAAAACTCATCTTGGTAACTCTACCAAGGACTCTCTCTACACTGATAAGCTAAATCAGTCTCAAGATTAGGCAACTCTACCTAAAAAGCACCATCAATGAGAAAACAAGACATTAATCTTATAGATTTAAGTAATTATTTTACAAATCAATACTAAAAAACAATCACTCAGTCATTATGACTCTCTTTTACACTCCAAATGAGCACCCTTCATTAAGGATAATCTAGTCATTGTTAGGTAATAGTATAAATAGACCTATTAGCTTCTATTTTCCTTAGCTTTTGATGAATATTGAAAGATTACTCTTTAGAGTGTAGTTCTTAGTCTTAGTTTAATTTAGAATCTAAACTTAGGGTTAATGCTAAGTGATGGATTTAACTTGTATTGATAAATTGGCAAGAAAGGTGTAATTGAGGGAGTGTGAATTATGTTTGGTTCACCTAAGAGTGATGTTTGATCTTACATTGGTGATCTTTGTTTGAAGGTTTGATACACTTTCTAGTGCTATTCATTGGTGGAAGTGAGGGTCTCTCTACTATCTTTAATTTATGCATCTCTTCTTCATCTCTTTTCTTCTACTTGTGTTGTTTTTCCTTGTGTGTTCTTGCTGATTTTTACCTTCTAGTATTTAATTTTGGGAGTTGATAGTACTTTAGGCTATCATTTGGTATCAAACCCTTGGTTAGGGTTGTTCCAACATCCCTAAATCTTGGTTTTAGTGTCCTTATTAAGAAAATCTCAACAAAAAAGAGTCAAAAAATCTGAAAATCTTAAAAAAATTGTGTGTTGTCTTGTGTTTGTAGTAGATCGATGTGATAGAAGTTAGATATAATAATTTTTAGCTTGTTTTGATAGTTTCTATTGTTAGGTTCTTGTTCTCTAATACTTAAAGTGTCTAGATCTAAGTTTAGAATGAGATTTGGTTGTTTTTAAGCTAGATCCACCATTGTTGTGCCATATTTGAAGCGTTTTTGAAGGTGGAAACGTGTGGGTTGTGATAGTTGGACATTTTTGTTGCTGATTTATTGTTGTTTGTGCTTGCTTTGGCAAAAGGAACCTAGATCTAAAAGAAAATTTAAATTTGGAGTTCATTTGCCTTGTGGTCAAACCGCTGTCAACTTTTGAATATTCATCTTGTTCATCCACCATCTTCAAATCTTGTTGAAGAAGAGTATTCAAAGAGTGTATTTGAACCAAAAAAGGAGAAGAAAGAGAGTGTACTTGATGTTTGTGAAAGAATATTCCTTGGCATATTCATTGTCATCCAAAAGAAAGAAGAGACAGGGAATAATCAAGTACAATTAAAAGTACAAGGGGGGACCAATCCATTTTGAATTCATTTGAAGCTCCAAAAGGGCTCCAAACCTTCAATTTTTTCTTACCAAATGAAATTTGTTCTTATCCTAAGTGTGTTCGGCTGAAACAAGAATTTGGAATTTAAAAATTTGGAAAAGTGACGTCCAATTAAAAGCTGCCACGTCATTACTTCTACAAATGACCAAATTGAGTTCTAAATTATATTTCTAAGTTTATATTTATTGATTCTAGTTTATTGTGTGTTAAAATCTATCACTAATTAGCAAACTAGTAACTACCTACTAGGTTGATGATTAGTTTTGGGTCCATTTGTTTCGTGTCTTTGATTTTTGTGTGCTTTTTTGTTTTAAAGTTGTAGTATTTTGTCGGTTCAAGTTCGTGCATCACTTTATTTGAGTTGTTTCAAACAAATATCAATTCCGAACCAAAGCTTCTCAAGTAACTTGCCAAGTATTTCCAATTATTCAACACTTGTGAAACCATGTGTGAGTTGAGGTTGAGTGATAGTGTTGAGAGGCCTTCTTGAACTAACTTGTTTGTTCGTTTTGTAGGTTTTCTCCTTACTGTTTTTTCTTATTATTAGGTACTTTTGAACATGGAATCCAAGGGTTCTTCATCCCAATATTTGGGAAATGATGCTATTGGAGTCTTGATGGTTCGGCTTGAGGCCTTGGACCAAAAAAATTAATGATAATCATGATGCTATAATGGAGGATATGGATTCTATGAGGAGTGAAGTGGCATCGTTGACGGGTGGTGTGATTAGAATGAAATTGAGGGTTGATAGATTATATCCACCAAAGCTCCACAAAATTCAAACCACCAAGTCCCAAATCTACTTTACCAAGGACACCACACTCCACAAAATCCCATGCCACAAATCCAAACGCATCACCAATATAATCTAATGCCTCCTCTCCAAGATCCACTAAACCAAAATCACCCCATTTAACTAAAAGAATAGATGGTGATGGAATCCAAGGGTGATGAGGTTGATTTTCATGATGGCAAGAAGCTTAATATTGAGATACAAGAAGATTGTATCTAGTAGATTTAGTAGATTAGGTAGATTAAATAGATTTAGTAGGTTAAATAGATTTAGTAGGTTTCTAGTGAATCTATTTTTATTAGTGCGTGGATATTTTGTTTTAATATCTTTTAATAATTTACTTTTTTCGTAAGATATATTCATTAATTATTTTATCCTGTAGTAACTCTGTAATTACTACAGGATAAAATAATTAATGAATATATC